>NC_089174.1:3154958-3454958 GCF_009819655.1 Sylvia atricapilla
GGAACAGCACCAGAGACGCCAACAACAGCTTAAGGAATAAGCGGCATTCCTGTAGTGCAAAGCAGCAATTAAGTACCAAAGATAAGCTAAGCAATGCCTCTGATTATTACTGCACGAGACTGCCTGTAGGGATTAAGAAAGGTACATCACCAGTTACTCAAATGCGTGACCATCCTCCTGGCACACTTGTCAGCTGGAGAGACCCTGTCACACCAAAGGATGGGAAAGGAATTCCCAGTGACCGGGGATTCCTATGCAGCTCCCTTGCCTGCAGGCGAGGCCGCAAACTTTGCTGTGAGACGCCCCAGATTTTATCATGTTGAAGAAACAAGCTACCAAAACTTCTAGTACAGCAACATCTGGTTTCATCATCCTCTTGGCCCGGCTCAGGGAGGAATTAAAGGAGTGCTTTGACATATATCTTCCAACAAACCAGAGAGAGAGATCAGATTCTGTGGCCTTGTCTGGATTCCAAGTGTGGAAAGGTAAACACCTGTTGCACTAGTGAGCGGATTCATAGATCAGACTGGTAATGGTCATGGGTATTTGTTTATGAGAGAATATAAATCCAGTGTTTGGTTGGAAGGTTCGTCTGGAGGTTCGCTTTGGCTTAGGGCCTGTTGTTGAGTCCTCAGTACTTCACTAGAATTGTCCTTTGACAGGCAGTGGTCCTGTCCCCTTGGCCGCAGTGGTGTCTTCAGCTGGTCCCACAGGGATTGCCAAGGCTCTGGTTGTGCTGAACTCCTTGTGAGTGGAGACATCAGCCTCTTGGGTCAGAAGATTGTCTGTCACGAGTGTAAAATTTTTCCTGGGATTCACCAAAGTAAGAACAGGAAAGCAGGTCTGCAGCTCTGACGTGGAAATTGTCCTGCTGGGTGGGCTTTGCTGTGAGTCTGAAACACAGCAGCTCCCTGGCCAGATGGTGCTGCTGGCAGAGCTAGCTGCTGCCTACTCAAGGCTCAGGTAGGCACGTGAGCTGCCTCTCTGCACTGCAAAACCCATCTCAGTGCTCCTGGCAGCCCCGATCCTTTGTCTCCTGGCAGTGTCAGAGCGGTGGCTCCTGGGGATCGGTGCTGCCCGTGCTCTCCACCTTGGCCCTGGCCCTGGCAGTGCTGGCCTCGCTGCCGTGCACACACAGGGACTGGGAACTGCTGCCTGATGTTGTCAGAGCTGCACCGCTGCTGCTGCTGCTGCTGCTGCTGCTGCAGACACCTTGCTGAATGGATGAGTGGGACTGTGGGCCATGTTGGCCTGCGACAGCAAGGTCCTGGACATGAGGGCAGAGGTGCAGAGTGTCCTGCCAGTCCTATTTTGGCATATTTCTGGAAACCAGGGGATCTCTCCTGACCCTGTGAGGCACTGAGTTTGCAAAGCAATGCTTCCGTTGTTGCTGTTGTTGTTGCTGCTGCTGTTGTGTTATTGTTGTTTTCCCTTGTGCTGCACCCATATTTGATGCCACCCGAGCCTCCCTCAGGTGGGCAACTCTGATCATTGCAATGAAGGCACAAGAGGGGGTTCAGGAGATGGTGGATGACTATTTCAGGAGACTCTCTCCAGTTCAAGCCCTGAGGGGGACTCCGAATAATAACTCTATCACACTTCAGCTGCATTGGAAGGTTCCCTCCTGGTCCCCTGTGAATAAGTCTCTACAATATATTTCTGAATGTCCATTGTTTTTTTCAGATGGATAGTCCTGTTTATGGTGGTTTAGGTGTGTTTAAGACTTGACGAAGCTCTCCTTCTGATGCCAAAATGATTTCTGCTTTTATATTTCTTTCTATATATCATAGCTCTATCAGACTATCGTATAGTTAGATAATTGCAAGGTGACTTCAGTACCTTGCATCCTCTGATAGGCAGAAAGAACAAACACATTCCAAAGGCTCCCATCCTATCTTACCTTCTCCGGGAAGGCAAGGTTTTAAACAGCTCTCAAGAACTTTCCCATAACTAACTAGAGCCAGTAGAGCTAACACAGCTAGTAGCAGGAAAGAGGGGGTCCAGAGGAGGGGGAAGCAAAGAGGGACATTCCTTCATAACTTGTGCTTCTGATTGGGAATTCTTGTCAATTATGCTAATTTCCAAACTTACAAAACCAATTTGCCCTCTGTAGGGTGGCATTTTCTGTATCTGCTCCAGTTCAAGACCAGATGTGATATTACCTTCTATCTAATGCTGTCTTGAAAATGGGTTGTATTTCTCAGTCATTAGGGCATCACTTCCTCCACACTGCAGTGCCTTTGGAATACGGCCCACCAGCCGTTGTTTGCCCTGTGGTCCTTGTACATGAGGCAGAAAGTGCATTTCCAGCCAAAGGCCCGTGAGCAGGGGGCAGCCAGAGCATCCTGTGCAGTTCCAGGCCTGCAGCTGTGAGTCGAGAGGGTTTTGGTTCCTGCCCAGGCGGCGGGTGCCTCTCCCCTGTGACCGCCCCTCTTCCCAGGTGCCCTGGGATAGTAGGTACAGGGTCCTGCAAGGGCCACGGAACAGGGTGGTGATGTCTGCTGGCAGCAGAGTGCAGTGGAGAGCAAAGGTCCAGAGTGCTCCTGGAGTGTGGGACAGAGAACTTCTGACACAGCTGGTGACTGAGCCAGTGAGGGAAGGCACTTCTGGAGCTGCTGTTTGTGGAGAAGGGCTGGTGGTGACTGGAGGGTTGGACGTGGCCTTGGGCTCCGTGATCATCAAATGCTTGTGTTTGATGCCCAGAGAAGGAAACCAGAGATACTGGGGAAGATTTTACCTGCAAAGATTTGTGAATTCCTTAAATTTTATCATGCAGTGCTTAGTCCAGCATTCCCTCACACCATTGATTAATGTGTGCAAGTGGATATCTTTGCTTTGACGATAAAGAAAGTGGCCTGCTATGAAGACAGCTGCAATGCTTTCAAGGAGAAGAAAGTAGTTTTAGGAGGCTCTTGACCATAGGAGGAGAATTTGAGGAATGCACAATTCACCAGTTGACACCCAAAGACCATTAAGACACTCCGCTTCTAAATGTCAGTAACTTTGGAGAAGTGATTTAAACATGTCAATTACTTTGTAGGAATGCCTCACCTGTGAGTTTCAGCCATGTCATGTGTATGTCTTAGTTCCATGGATACAAACACATGGGTCTGCATGTGTTAGGGAAGTGATTCCCCCTCACCCAGTGCCAAAATACAGTAATGCCTCCTTGGTCACACTGAGCTGGCAGTGTTCATTGGGCCCCGCTTGGGAACTTTCCTTTTGGTCATTTTATTAAAGAATAAACAAAGGTTGAAATGAAAACTTTTCTAGATGTTTTCCTCTGGTTTACCTTTGGGGCGTGGCAAAGCCCTGCACTGCAGGTGACCTGAAGGTGTGCAGAGCAGTGCAGCCCCCAGAAAGGCCTTGGTTTCCCCACAAGTCATCATGACTTGTTCCCAGGTGTGCCCGGCTCTGGCAGAGGAAAGAGCCCGCAGTGCAGTGGGCGCCGTGCCCTGCCCAGCCAGGGCTCTCTGGCACAGAGCAGCAGCAGTGCCAGCACCTCTCAACCTGCTCCTGCCTTGGCTTCACCTGGGACACTGAAGCCTCTGGCAATTGGCACCACCTGGAATGTTGGTTTTGCCAGGTGGAGAAGCCCTGTTCACTCCCACCTTGGAGCAGCTGCTGGTGGTGGGCAGATCCTGCCAGTTGGACTCCTTCCAAAGGAGAATAGAGGCTGAGATAAATGTACATACACAGGAGCCCTGGACATATCCAATAAATGTGCAAAGACATTTGTTAGGAGTGATTTCATCTGTTATTCCAACAGCACTTCTCTCCTGGTTCTCTGCAGTGCTTTGGGCCATTTTCTGGTGTGGTTTCCTTTACTTTGGTGCCATCAGAGTGCTCAGCTGGGGTAAAGGCTGGAGTGCACAGTGCTTGGGGCACTCTTGGTTTTACCCTCAGATCCCTTGAACAACAGGGTTTGGCCAGCCAGGGGAGTTTGTGTTGCTTGTGACACAGGAGAACTTCCTGGGCTATTTTGTGTTTTCTGCAGGGAAGGTTGGGTTGCTTGGCACACAGTTCATAAATTAGGGCAGAGCATTTGCTTTGTGATGTCAGGGCACGGTTGCCACGTCCTCGTGGTGACATCAGAAGGTTGCCTTGTTGCACGGAGGCCTCAGTGCAGAGCAGCTCTTGAGCTTCCTCAGTGCAGGAGTAGCTCTTGAGATTGCTCAGCGCAGGAGTGTTCTCCTGGCTCAGGATTTTGCAGTGGGCAGCTGCACACTGACAGAAGCCTTATTTTTTTCTTCTTTTACAGCACCATCTTGCAAATTTACACAGCACTGCTACAATGATTCAGCAGGTCGCTGTTGCAGTTGGTGCTGTGTATGGAATCGCCTATTCAACCTATTACTTGACAAACCTGGCACGTAAGTAGAGGTTTTCCCTGTGTGTAACCTAACCCAGATTTTAGATGTCTTCCTGCTGTTTCTTAGTGACTGGGTGGATTTTGAACAGAAAGACCATTAGGATGCCACTGGTTTGGTAAAGCTGCTGTCAAGACATTCGGCTAAAAAGGGGGTGTCTGTAGCCACAGGGGCAGCATTTGCAAGGAAACCTGTGGGGGTTCCATTTCCCTCCAGGGGAGAGTCTGTGGCAGCTGAGTCTGTCATTTCCTCAGATGGCAGGGTCAAGCAGGACAACTTTAAAAATGGAGACTGGGAGACCTTCTCAGAAGGCCTTCTAAAAGCTCTGCAGTTGTTCTGAGAATTATGAAAATGCTCTTTTTCTAAATTTTGTCATGAGAGGCTATGACTGTCTTACTGACCCTTTACTGAATGCTAAAATAGTGGTTCCCTTGCAATGAAGTGCACACTCCAAAGTAGTGAGTGTCTGCTCCTGAACCCTTGAGTCTGCTGCGGTGCTGTTTTACAGCAGAACTGCACAGCTCACAGGGATTTGGGAGAAGCTTTTCTGAGCAACTTTTTCAGCAAGTTAATAAGATTTACTGCATGCAAGTAATTTAAAAAAAAATGCACCTGAAGAACAGGATAAAAAAGCTGTTTGAGTGATTGGTAGAACAGGAGCACTGAGCATCACAGACAATTTGCATTCTCTTGATCAAGTTCCTATTCCTGTACTGGCAAAACAGGGCAAAGTGTGGGCACAGCCACAAATATTGTTCTGCTCTCTTGGTGGTTGTGGGAAAGAACTGTGTCACCTGGAGGGATGCTGTGAAGGGAAAATACTCTCTCTTTGGGTTCCTTGGTCTGTGGGATTTACCAGCCCAAGTCCTATTCTCAAAGAATCTGGTTCATATCCTTGCTCACTACAGGTCACCTGACCCGGGTATTCAGCGGTGCCGATCCTGAGGTGAGTGAGACAGGAACTTTTGATGTTCCCAGAGTTTGAAAACTGTAAATGGAGACGTGGGTTGGGAAAGTAGAAGAAAAATGCAGAAGAAAGACAGTTGGGTAGATGGAAAGAAACACCACTTCCAAGTATGTGTCAGAAATACCAACAGACTTTCTGGCAATTTCCTGCTTCTCCATTGCAGAGCTGTAAAGGACTAAAAGCTCTATTTTGCAGAGTGAACTTTGCTTGCCAATGGTAGCCAGGGGGGAAGACTGAATTCAGAGCCAGAGGCAGTTCTGTTGAGTCAGCTCATTTGCAATTAGGCAGAGTGACTTAGAATCCCATTGCTATCAGAACTTAGGAATTCTCCTTCCTAGAGCTGCTTGTAGATGTGAAGCAAAGGAAGCTTCTACATGACAGCTCAAGGCTGGTCCGTCACGCTTCTGTCTTTTCACAGAATGAAGAACAGATTGCCGTGTCTCCTCTGCCCTTCTCTGCTGCTGCAGAAGAGGCCCCAGAGGAGCAAATGGAGCAAACTTTCCACAGTCTTCCAGCTGTGGTCACACCACATCCAGATTTCCCTGAGACAGTAAGTGCCACTTTGGGAGGTGCTGTCTTTAGTGCAAGGCAGAGGTGCAAGTTCTGCCCAGCCAGCACTTGCTACTGCTGGCTGAGGATAGCTGAGAGTGGAAGGACATGTGGAAGTTCTGGAGGCTGTGTGCACTGTCAAATGTGCCCCTGTGTGCCTGGGGATCTGCGTGGGACAAAAGGAGGCCAGATGTGCCAGTCAAGAGCAGCAGAACGTGAGGCCAGGTGGCCAAGAAGGCCAAGGGCATGGTGGCTGTGTCCAGCACTAGGGGAAGGGCAGGAGCAGGGCAGTGACCTGTGTCCCCCTGTGCTGGGCAGAGCTGCGGGCACCGCTGGAGTGCTGTGTCTGCTTCTGGGCCCTGGGGAAGCAGAAACTCATGGAGGGGCTGGAGCGTGTGCGGAGAAGGACAGGGGAGGTGGGGAGGACAAAGCCAGGGAGGAGGTGCTGAGGGAGCTTTTGTCTGGTAGATAATGTTATTTCATTTCCTGTTAGCATTCCTTCACTACATCCAAGTCCTTTGGCAGTGGAGGGGATGATATATTCACCTTGTTTTGTTGGATTATGGGTTTCTTAGGTGGATTAATACTGTTCATTTTCTTTGTTTTCGAGGATCCCATATTCCTTTAGGTCAACATTCCTTTCCATCTTCATGTATGGGAGCAGATTTCCTAGAATGTAATTATCAGTGTAACTATTCTGGAAAATATATGTCCTCTCTTCTCTCGGGAAGAGACATGTTTTCATTGACTGATTCAGAGCAGGCTGTGATGTCCCCTGAGCAGACATGGGCTTTTCTTTCCCCCCTCAGAGCTGTTTCCTCCTCCAGCCTCTTCTGCCCCGCAGCCTCCAGCTAATTGTTTCAATTTCTGCCTTTCCTAGTGAGGTGGAAAAGTTCCATGTTTTAGCTGGTGTTTGATGACTCTGGTCATACATGCATTCCAAGGATCATCATTTCCTTCATTGGCATCCTCAGGGGTGTGTAAGTTAATTTGTTGAATGTGCCTAATTAAGGTCTCTGTTTGTCCTGGACTGAAATCTGAGTTGTCAAAAGGGGGAGAATCAACACCTTGGTCCTCTCCCCCATAGACTGAGGTGGCTGTAGAGGCTCTCTGACCTCCATCAGAGGATATTTGCACACATCCTATCTGCTGAATGAGCAGGATTTCTAACCAGAGGGTTGATGTCAAAAGGAGGAATGGCCGTGCAGGCCTGAAGAGAACATGAGTCCAGAAGGGTCTCCTTATAGGAGGGAGCTCACACAGGAAGCCACCTGCAGAGGCAGGATGGAGCTGTGGGACAGGCTGGGTGTCAGTCTCTACAGAAAGACAAACAGGACACAGCAGAAGTGGAAGGAAGCCCTGAGCAGAACCTTGAGAAATGTCACACCTTCCCTGTTAGCTGCCTGAGAGGCAGCTGGAGCTTTCAGTTCCACATGGACCATGACTGTCTTGCCAGTGTCCTTGGGAGTCTGTGCCTTCCACAGGCAGAGAATGACCTAGGAGAGCAGCAGCACAGTGCTTTGGGAATGTGGGAGCCCCTCAGTCTGTGAGCCAGAGCCCACAGCTATTGTATGGGAAGCTGAAATGTACTTCTCTTGCCTTCTGTGCAGGTCCTTCTAGAGAAAGAGCATGAGCAGATTGTTCCATCAGAGATGCCATGCCACACTCAGGGAGAGCTGTGCCAGGCCAAAAGCAGGAAGAGCAGCTCAGGCTGCAGGTGGAAGAGCCACAGGAGAATGGCCAGGTAAGCCTGGCTCAGCAGGTGACAGAGTGAAGGGCTGGAAGAGGGGCATAAACAGAGCTCTTGGCACTGAGGAGGCCAGGAGTTCCCAGAGGCACGGAAAGCACAGAGCTCTTGTCATGTGCAGAGATCAGCCCTGGGAAAGAAGGGTTACAATGGAAGCAGAGGTGGGCAGGGAACAGAAAGCAGTGGCGGAATGAGTGTATTTTGGGGCTGAAAGAGGAAAAAGCTGAGCCTGATGGCAGCTCCCACTGTCACTTGCTCTGCATTTGCGTGTACAGAACATCGAGGCAGAGGTACAAGCAGAGCTGGCCGAAGCTCAGAGTGACATCGAGGCAGTGAAGAGCATCAACAAGGAAGACCTGAGGAGCATCCAAGAGGGGACAGATCTCTATCAGCAGAGAGGCGATCAGCAAGGTGAGGTTGGTGTAAGAGTGGCAGCCACTCACTTATGGAACATCCCCTCTCTTGTTTTTTACAGAACGTCAAGGAACAGCTGCAAAGAGAGCTGGAGGAAATTAAGGCTAGGATCAACACAGGCGAGAAGACGGCTGGGGGAAGAAATAAAAATGCTCAAAGCCAGACTTCGGTCCAACCCTTGGGCTCTACAAAGCTGGTGAGTGAAACAGCAACTAGCCACCATAGTCACCAAACTGGTGCTTCCTGCCCTTCTTGCCTTTCCTCTGCAGAGCAGCAGCAAGTGAGGTGATACCTCTGAGTGCCGTCCTGCTTTAGGTGTCCAGCCACAGCCACTGAGAAAAGACATTTCCTGATACCTTGAACCTCAGCTGCTGCCCTGGACAGTGGAACTGGTCCTTGTCCTTCTGGCCAGCAGCAATCCAAATTGACTCCTGCTGCCTCCCCCTGTTCTCCTTGTTTATTGAGGTGTTTTTACATGGGAATGTGGTGACCCAGATGGAGGACTGAAACAAGCCCTGTGTAGCCCTTGTGAATTGATCTTTCCCTTTCCTCCCAGTTGATGACTCTGGGCTAACAGGGACAAGCCGTAGTCCTCTGACTGCTTTGTTCTCTTTGACTCGAGGAGGAAGTGTTGACATCTCACCTGGCAGCCTGCAAAGACTTCCAGCAAATGGCTGGCACAGAGGAGCCTCAGGATGTGTGTGAGGCACAGGAAGGTCTCCACCAGAAAGTGCTGCAGGTTGAGCATGACTGAAGGTGGAGGAGAGACGACTCAGTGCGAGGAGGTAGAACATTGAATAAGGAGCTGCAAGTGCAACTGCAGTCCTTGGATGGGGCAAGGAGTGCTGGGAGGAAGTGGAATGGTCGTTGTGGCAGTCATGCTCCAGAAAATCCATGAGAATGGAATATGAATCTTGACTTGAACCATCCTTGGTTTTGACGTTTGGTTTCAGATGTGGACATCCAAAGAAAATGCATTTTAAGAGCCCTGCATGTGGCTGACAGCCTCTTCCTAAGGCCTTGCATTGGAAATGGGGCTCTCAGGGATCTGTGTCAGCACCTTGTCTGACACAAACTCATTTCTTCTCCCAGATCTACGCAGACTCTTCTCTTGTAGCTGCTGCAGCAGCAGCACCAGCGTTTTCTTATGGAGGCCTTTGCTCCCCAAGCTGAGAAGTGGATCCCGGGCAGTTTGTTCATGTCCAGCCCTGCCACAGCTGCTGCTCAGCCACAGCAGGTCAAGGACAACTCCCTGCAGCTGCTGAGTACGTCTTGTGTCTTTCTTCTCTGAGGGGACAGTGTGTTGTGTGCATGTGCCAGCATAGCTGTACCAATGTTCCTCCTCAGTTTGATGTCACAGGACATTCAGGATTCTCTATAGGATCTTCTCGTGGAAAATCAGTCTCTGCTGGCCATCTGTGCTTCAGAGCTGTGCTGCTGCTTGTTGTGACCCAGCTGACCACCAAGGGTTCAGAGCCGCAGGCCCTGGGGCTGCCTTTTGTATCTCCTGCAAGCTGGGATCTCTGCTTCAAATGAGCATCTTGCATTTTGTTTCCCTCAGGGAGAATCGTGAGCATGGAGAATCCCATGACAAAATATATGGAACTGGAAAATATCGGCCATGGGTGAGTCCAATCACAGCTGCTTCTACAAATCCGTGGGCCAGGTGTTTTTCTGCTGGAATATCTATCCTGTCTGAAGTCAGGCAAGCTGCAAACATGTTCAGACACTGAGCTAGATTGTCCCATCTCTCAGCACCCATCAGAATTTGTGAGCCTGGCCAGAAGGCATTGTCAAAGACATCTCCACACTGCCAAGATCTTGCCTGTAGCAGGGAACAGGACCTGGTAGATCTCCTGGTTTCTCAAGTGTGGGACAGCTCCCTGTTAATTTCCTTAGCATTTTTGTATAGCTCTAAATCATCTGGCCACACTAATACAGGGAGAAGAATCTCTTGGCCTGAAAGAGAAACCTACTCCCTAAGAGCTGCTGAGATAACAGTTCTCAGGGATACTGCATTCGTAGAGTTTCCTGAAGGAAATATTCCTTGGATCAGGATTAGAACTGCACACTTTAGAAACTGAAACCCAAGAAGAAAGGAGAGACTCTCTTTCTGAGCTGAGGCAGTAACCCCAACGTTGCAGGCCCAGTGGCCGTGCACTTGAGAGGAAAGTGCATCATCTGCCTTCTGACAGAGCCCTCCTGCATCCTGCAGGGTTTGGGCAGTTCCAGCAGAGATCTCCTGTCTGGGCTGGCTTTCACTCCAACATCTAAAGGGTTTCTCCTTTCTTTGCTGCTCTTTTGTTTCTAGGACTTTTGGAGAGGTTTGTAAGGCACTCAACACTGCCACAGGAGGAGAGGTAATGTCAACAGCTCCCACAGACTCTGCTGCTCCCCAGGGCTTTCCTCTCTGGTGTCAGCTGTGGCTGGAGCTGTGGCAGAGCTGTGCAGCAGAGGCACAGGAAGCACAGACTGGTGCCAGTCTGCAAATTGCTTTTAGGACAGTCTTTGTCCTTCTCAGCTTCCAGAAGGAATGCAAGGAGGCAGGGGTTCTATTCAGGAAGGCACGTCTCCCTGCGCTCTCAAGTTACCCAAACAAAGGTGGTGCCTTGGAGCATCTCCCTGCTCTTTGGGGCTGCAGCTTGAGTCCTGAATTCTCATTTCTGGCTGCCAGCAAAGACATCTGAATGTTAGTGGGAGTTTCCTTTAGCCACCTGCAGTGCTGCACTTGTGAACTGCACAGTAGGTAGAGATCTACAAGGTGTCCTCTAAAAGCCCTAAGCCCTGCCCACTAGCCAAGGTGTATCCACAGATCACTAAGGAGTGGATTACTTCTGAATCCCAAACCACAGCAGCAAAGAGCGTGGTCAGAGGTCTGTGGGTCCCCGCTGAGACATCCTGGTTACCAAGTGGACGAGACAAAACATCAGTGCCCATGTGTCCTGTGACTGTCCCCAAAGGAGCAGAGAAATGGGCTGTTGGAATGTCAGATCCTAATGACTCCTTTGTCTAATGCCAAGGCACTTTTGGCACAGCTCAGCTGTGTCATTCCGAATCACTTGCTCCAAGTGCATTGTGGTCTCGTAGCCACTGAAATGGCAAGGTGACTAATTTTCAATGTCCTTTCAGGTGGCCATAAAGAAAATCTATGTCCGAGGACCAAGGAGGAAGGAATTAAACATTAATGATCTCATGATCATGAAGATGAGTGGGAATCCCACCTGGTCAGCTGTTTAGACAGGTGAGTTTTTGTGCTCCTGTCCCATGAATGTTTGTTTACATTCTGCAAACAGGCAAGGTAAAAGCCCACTTTGGTCACTGGCAGAAAATAGAGCTGTCAATTACTGGTAATTATTATTACTGTGCTCATCTGCAATGGAGTAGGAAGAGAGCACATCTTGTCTGCATGGACTACTCCCTGGCAGAAGTAGTTTGAAAAGTGTCAAAAAACCTGGATGGGTCACATCTCAGTAGACCAATAGCCTGTGAGTTCACTGCCACCACATTGTTTTGGGGCTTGATTGTTTCAAGTGTCTTGCTTAGGTGTGGAGAAAACTAACAAGGATTTGCCTTGGACTGTGTCCCGTCTTTTCCATGGTTTTGCATGCCAGGAAGACGAGGTGTTTCTTTCCAGAAATACCATGCCTGCCAGGTTTTTTTATACTTATAGTTACTAAACTGCACTCTTTGCTTGCTAGCCATCTAAGACATCTCCTATTTTGCAGCTAGCCATTCCACTTGAGACTGCATAGACTGCCAATACTGCACAGCTGAGAGGGAATGTGGATTCCTTTTATTCTGCCCTTGTCTCAAAGGACCTGGAAACAAGAATGAAGCCTTGTCTTTCCAAACAGCAACGTAGCCATGTGTGTTGATCTCCACCCTTGTTTCCTCCTTTCAGCTACCTTGTGGATAAGCAGTTCTGGCTGGTGATGGAGTACATGGATGGAGGCACACTGAGTGATGTCCTGAGCAGGACCTCGCTGACAGAAGAGGACATGGCAATTATCTGTCGGGAGGTCAGCGATCCCATCTGTGCTTCTCAGGGCTTGGGCAGGATTGTCTGCGAAAACTGGGGCTCAGATCTGGAGTGATTCCAGGCTTTGTTTCTGTGTTGCTGGTATGCTATGGGCAAGCCAGAGCATCTCAAGTGAAGTGCCTGCCAGGGCCCCTGCACTCACTGGACTCTGTTCCTGTACACTTATCTCCTGCTGTTGGATTCTCGCTCTGTCTCTTTCATTTGTATCTGCTTTTCTCCCCTTTGCCTATCCACATGTTTACCTTGATTTTCTCTGCATGGTGTTCCTTGCCTGTAAAAGCAGAAGTGCTGTGGCAGCAAAGTTTTCAAAAAAAATTTGAAACAGCAAGGAAAAAAGAGAGACTTGTTTCTCACAGTCCTCAGCTGGAAAGGGAAATAGTGCAGCCAAAATGCTCTTTGCTTCTGAGCACATGCACTGCAGCAGCAGTCATTCTGGCTGCTTTGCAGGGGACAGTCTACACCAACAGTTGCTGCTGCTCTTTCCAAAGCTGACATGCCATTCCTTAGAAAGGTGCTGCCCTGCTAGTCTTGGAGCAGCAAGCTCCTCTCAGTGGCACTGTGTTCTGCCATTACGCCCCATTCCCCTGGAGTGGGAATTTTTAGGGCTGTTTCCTTTCTTGTGGGGTTGAAATCTCAACATCATTTTTGCTCTCCTCTTTCTGTTTTCTCTCTCAGTGCCTGCAAGGACTGAATTTTCTACACTCAAACCACGTTGTCATAGAGATGTGAAGAGCCACAATATCCTTCTGGGAACTGACGGCTCTGTCAAGCTGGGTTGGTATATTCTTAGTCAGCTGCAGCCTTCCAAGCACTGAACGGGTGTGGGGCTGCACTTGAGTGACTGCCAGCTCCCCAAAAACGGTGCAGGTGGGAGTGTAGGGGCCCTTGCTGCAAGCTGAAGGCACTAATGCAACATGCACAGAGGTGTGACAAGGAAGCACAAGCAGTCAAAAGTGGCCTTGGCCTGTGTGTGTGTCCCTTCTAGAGAGGGAGAGCTACAATCTAAACCTTTAGGAGAATGAAGGCCACTGCTGTGAGCACTGTTGAAAAACCTGGCTTTTGTAGAAGTGGCTCATACCACACTTCCTTGGCTTAAACCCAAGCAGAACGAGCGTGCACGGTTCTCCAGCAGAGAAAACAGCACATTCTTAGAGTGAGAGTGGGGAATTCATTGCTTGGTTTCCTAGTTGGAGTTGGCTTTCATCGTGTGTTGTTTTGTCCAAGCTGATTTGGCCACTTTGCTCAGCTGCCCCCTGAGCAGAGCAGGCAGAGCTCAGTGGGCAGGACTCCTGGGTGGATGGCGCCTGAAGTCATGAAAGGTCAGCCACATGGCCTCAAGGCGAACATCTGGTCTTTGTGAATCGTGACCATGGAAATGGTGGAAGGGGAAGTTCCTTACTGGAACGAAACTCCTGTCTCGGTAAGGTGCAAATGCTCTCGGATGCCGCTGTCTTTCTCACCTGTCCCGTGTTCTGTGCGCCATTGCACAAAATCCCATTGCCATCTGCTGCCACTGCTTCCACCTCTTTTGGAAGGTCCCTTTCTAACAATGTCCCCTGCAGCCCATCAGCACCTGCTGTAGCTTTGGTGGCAGCAGAAGGGAAGTGGCAGGTAAGCAGTTCAGAAACCTGCCAGTTCGACCTCCAGCCATGCCTGACATTTCACATTTGCTTTTTGAACACTGTTGGAGCTCTGTCTCTGAAGGACAAGACTTTTTAGTGGAGAGCTTAAAAGTGTGATAAATACCCTGAGAAATGGAGGCTGAACCTTCCCAGTTTCAATTTCATAGAAAAAGTAAGACGAAACCAAAAAGTAAAAGTAAAATGGAAAGAAAAAGAAAACAATCTAAAGTAAATAAAAGAGAAAACAAAAGCAAAAGCAACAAAAAAAAAAGAAAACAAGAGTCAAAGCAAAAGAGAAAAGAAAAATCATCAAAGCAATCCCAGAGCAGTTCTGCTTGCTTTTTCCTATTTTAAACACAGCACACCAATTTTGCCTCCATGCTGTAGGATCTTTCCCAAAGTCTGTGGGTCTCCAGACATTCCATCTTTCAAATCATGTGTACATCATTCTGTCGTGTGTCTGGGTGGCCTGTAGAAGTTTAGGATGTGTTTTCTCTGACTGCAGTTAGAGCTGTATGCCGGAGCCTGGGCTGTTACTGGGTCCTTTCACAAGGGATGGGCTTGCAGTCGGGTGCCTGGGGCTGGGATCCAAGGTGTGCGCTTGACGCCGGCGCTGTTCCTTTCCCGCAGGAGCAGGGCCAGCCCTGGGCTGCACAGTTCTACTGACAGGAGCACTCCAGCTCCCCACCATGTCCAGTGGCTGAGCTCAGCTGCACAGGGACACGATAAAACCCCCTTTGTGGCCTCTGGTGGTGTGAGAAAAGGAAAGCGAGCTGCCACAATTATTTGTACTCAAGGGGAGTATGCTGGCTGGGTTAGGCTTGGAACTTTTCCTCTGAATTCAAGAGGATAATAACGGAGTCTCTTTGGACACCCTCCATTTCAGTGCCTCCAGCACAGAGCTGTTGGTGTTGTGATGGGTGTTTTAACAGAGCCCAGGCTGGAGCCTGGTGTCATGCAGAGAACCTGCCACAACTTCCCATTCTTTGCCCGGCCCTTTCTGTGCTGGGAACCTCATTAATGCATTGACTGGGGTATCCAAATGAGCAGAGGGTTATCATAGGGATGGCACTTCTCCTTCTTCTGCTTTGATCATGAAAAGGTTTCCTTTTGCTACAGAAAGAAACTGAAACTTGCACACTGCTGAGAGACAGATCTATTAGGTGGCTGCTTTGTGCCCAAATACGACTTTTCATCCCAAAACATTTGTGCAGGCATCTTTTCATGTCTGTGTTGAAAATGAGATTCCAAATGTTTGTTTCCTTCTCTGAGGAATGCCTAGTGTATTTCTATGCTTTTCTTCTATTTACCATTGTTCTCTGGAGCAGGTCAAAAGGCTTGATGTGTTTTCTTTTATGGCGGCTGTGCTTAAGGGACCAACAAGCAGTGCAGAATGCCTTTCATGTAAAGCCTTGGAAATAGTAGGGTTAGGTAGACTAGCAGACTTGCATTTTCTTAGAAGCCTGTCAAGCTGCTATGAATCCTCAAAGAAGGAAACATGCTTTTGCTGACGTAGTTCCCACTAACGAGGTCAGTCAGTGAAATTGCTGCCAAGGCAAGATCTGCTGGATGTTGGAAATCTATGACTGCATGGGGAATTGGGTTTTTTCTTGGTACAGGAAAGTCACCTCTGCCTCTCTGCCAGGGCAAAACTGCCACTGCAGAGTGAAGCTTCAGCAATGGGATGTGGGAGGGCAGTTAGAGATGTGAAAGCAGCAGGTGAGAGCCTCATGTTTCCTTTTTCTCCAGCCTCCATGTCTGAAATTCACCAGAGGATACCAAAGCTGGAGCAGCCCAACCTCTTCTCACCCTGGCTGCACGACTTCCTGAACCTTTCCCTGCACCCCGCAAGGCATGGCGCTGGTCTACCAAGAGCTCCTGCAGGTAAAATGCCAAGGGGCTGCAGGTGAAACAGTGTCCTGGGGATGGGCTCCTCCTCCTAGGAAGTTATGCCATCAGATGAGCTCCCTGCTGCTCACCTCCACTCTTGCTAATGGGAACGGGGAGGAATTCCAGAGTGACCATGGCTGCCAGTGATGCCTGTGAAAGTCATCTCCAAGTCATCTCTCAGTCTGTCCTCAGAGGAGAGCTGCTCTGTCCTCTGATGTTTGTGTCACCCTGTTTTGTAATTTGGTGTTACCCAAGGAAACCAGTCCCAGCCAAGCAGTCAGAGATTTGGCCGTGGGCAGAAGGGGCTGTGGGGGCTCACTGGGAGCCTCTGAGGGGCCCTGGTTTGTACCCACCACTCATCTCTTGGAGGTTTCTGCCACACAAACAGGGACAGCTGAGGGTGACTTGTCCCAGCCCCATCTGCTGCCTGGCACAGTCAAGCAGATGGAACAGCCCCAGGGTTACTGACAGGTTGTGTGGCAGAGAGAGACGTGCAGGACCCAGTGCCACTCAGCTGCCCCTGCTGGGAAGGAAAGTGCCATCCAACATGGGAGAGCAGGGCACGGAAAGATAGGCATTGTTCTGTGTCCCTGTGGAAATCAGCACAATGCCTGACTTTCAAAGAGAGTGACTGTGTGAGTCATTGGAGTTTCCTGAAAGGAAGAAACCCCAGGGACAGAAAGCACCATTTCTAGAGCCCTGGCAGGGCAAAAGTGCCATCCAGATGAAGACACCAGAATCAACAGATTAGTGGGATTCTGGCCCAGGTTTGCCTTGGATAACAAGGTCCTCCATGGAAAGATGGAGATGTCGATGCTCCCCTCGTTCCTGTTTCTTGGCCTTTCTAGGAACCAGAGAAGTCCGGATTGAGCGTGTGAGGCACTCAGCTTGGTAACTCATGGCTCATTGATTTCTGTTGGTTTTTTTCTGTTGACAGCATCCATTTGTAACACTAGCCAAGCCAGCATCCACCCTGGCCCCACTCATCATTTCAGAAGAGAAGAAGAAGAAGGACGAGAAATGATTGTGACAGTCACGTCTAGACTTATTATCTTCCCAAACGGCTTAGATTAGGCTTGTAGAGTAGGATTATAGAATAGGATTGTTAAAGAAATAAATTTTCTGGATATATTAGCTCACCTGGAAGATTCCTTTCTCTCTTACCCTGTGAATAAGCTCAGCATGTCATTCGGAGTTGTCAGCTGTCTCTTGAAGGTGCAAAGTGTGCTTTACAGCTTCTTTGGTGGGCCTTGAAATTGGGGAAGGCTTTTCTTCAGTCACACTCTCCAGACCACACTGCCTTTGGGACACGGCCCCCTGGCCAGATTTTGCACATCTTCTGTTGGTGGTACTTGTATTTGAGGCAGACAGGGCAGTGGCATTTGCAGGCAAAACCGAAGGAGGAGTGGGGCAGCCAAAAGAGCCTGTGCAGATGCAGCTCTTCAGCTGTGACTCAAGAGCATTTGCGTTCCTGCCACTTGGATTTGTATCTGTAAGAGCAATCCCTTGGCTGGAGGAGAGTCTTGCTCAAGTGAGGAATCAGCAGAATCACTGAGGGTGCTCTGAAAGGTCTCCTCTGGTGCAGAGCTGTCAGTGACTGTGAGGTGAGAGCGGGCCCAGCCTTGCCCAGGGCAGAGCTCCAGCAGAGCCCTGGCAGAGCCCGCAGCAGCCTGAGCCTGGGCAGAGGCAGGCAGGAAGGAGGCCCTTGTAGCCTGGCCCCGGGCGAATGCTGCGCTCTCAGAGCCCGAGGGGCATCGCCGTGCTGGGCACAGCACAGACTGGTGCCTTTGGGCATATGGAGCCTGCCCGGAGGAGAGAAAGGCAAACGGCAGCCGAGGGCTGGAGCCCTGGCCGAGGATCCCCACCCTTGTGCCGGCTGCCCTGTAACTCCTGGTGATAATATAGGGTTAAAATGATTTTGGTACAGCACATGCTTGGGAACTGAATGCTAGCTTGTTGCTTCGTGTTTGCCTGCTTTTCACTGTTTGCATTTTGTTCTCCCACAGCTTCAAATAAACTACGTATGCTTTTAGAAAATTATCTTTTGTTTACATTCTTCTCCTCTGGGAGGAGAAAGGTGATTGATGGTGATGTTCAGCAACGAGGTTGAACAGGTGCCTACCTGTGTAGCCAATCTTGGCCTGCTTGTAAAACTGTATATATATGGAGGCAGAAAAAATAAAGATGGAGCTTTCCGCTTGACCCCCTGCTGCCTGCTTCATCCTTTTGTGTCGCTAACAGTGATATTAGCTTACTGTAAGCAAGATGATATTTTCACGCTATTGTCTTAACCAAATCACGTATCACTTTGCCTGGCTAATAAATCAGAGTAAGGGGGAAGTGTGATTTTGTAGTTGGTAGTTGACACAGAGGTCATAAAAATAAAGGTTAGGTTGTGCCGTTACTAGATCAGGTGAATCTGAACCTGCATAATTATGTGATTGTTAACTGTCATGGTTGTTTGGTAATTGAATATGATCATTGTCTTAAACAAGAATGATGAGAAATTATATTTACCAAATTCACGCTTGGTGTACACAATAGAACAATGGATGTTTAATAATTAACATAGAGGTTTTATAATGGAGGAGTATAAAGGGAAGTCTGTTTCGAATTCACAGTTGAAGTCAGATTTGGGTATCCTGTACCCCTGACTTCCAGAGCTCTCTTCAATAAAGCACCTGCACATAATCACTCTCTGTTTGTGTTTTCTATGCTAACATTCTGGCGACACAGGTGGGACCCTGTGAGCACTGCTGGGGCCCCCTGACCTGATCACATTCCAAGCTGGCACCGAGGAGCTCTTGGGGAGCCATCAGCATCGGGACCTCCCACCGTTTACAACGTCCTCTGGAGAAAGGCAAAGAGCTTCATTATTCTGGTCTGCTCTGGTTGCCTGGCTGTAAGACACACCTAAAGCTACGTGTGGTTGGGCTAAGGAAGTCCTGGTGTTGCCTAGGAATTGTCTAGGCACTGGCACTGTCCTGTTAAGACAACTGTGAAAGCATTGCAGGTTCTGCATCGGTGGTCTTATGGAGCTGTAATATGGAGAAGTTAAAAGGGTTTAAAAGGGGCTCTGGGAGGCAATACCCTCATCCCATGAAATTCTCCTTCGGGTTGTCTGTTGACACATTGGAAATAAGGGAATTATGGTCAGGAATTAAGAAGGATAAGTTGATTGATTATTTGTAATGTATGGTGGCCTTATTATGTTTTGTCTGATAATCAGAAGTGGCTGGAAAAGAGGTATTTGCAACCAAATCTTATATCACAGCTGATGTCTTATTGTAAACAAGAGGGAAAAGGGAACAAAATCCCATATATTGATTTGTTTTTCTACCTGTGAGATAAACCGATATGGATGGCTGAGTGTAGGTTAAAAACAATGATCCTTGAAAACAATCAGTGCCTGGCTTGTGTCCAAGATAAGCACTGTGTGGAACATTTAGTTATGAGTGCAGGTTTGGGAAAGGGCAGGGGAGATGATTCAGAAGCTGATTTGTCGGTGGGACCCACTGTCCCCACCACTGCCCCCTTGACATCAAGTTCCACTCCGCTTGGTCTCACCCCACCTGATTCTCTTACTTCTCTGCTGCTCATACCTACCTGATATGCTTCTCCTCAGAGCTAATCCCCCTCCCTCACCTGCTCAAAGATTTATCCCTCCACCGACACCTCCTCAGGGATATCCTCCTCTCCCATCTACGCCTTCATCGCTGGCTCCTGTCCCCTCTGCCCCTGCAAACCCTCTTCTGCTGTAGTCACCCACTGCTCCTTTCCCAGGTAACAATCACCATTTGACTGTGGGACAGGGACAAAAGGGAGGGAGGTGCAGAGAGGACAGAACGGAAAGTAGCAACAGTGAGGAAGATAGGTCAGATGCCCCAGTGGCCCATTGTACACGAGGAAGATTGGCCCCAGCGTGGCCTAAGACAGGAAAGGGTATATTAAAATCAGGGCAAACAAAAGAGAATGATTATTGCATCGCTGAGGGCAGGGAGTGGGAGCGGATGGACCAGTCTTTGTCAAGATACCTTTCTTGTGAGCCAGTTTTGGTCATATGGAAACAGTCAGCCGGGATGTATCAGGATAATCCAGATAACGTAGCTTGCAGGGTTAAGATGATAATGAAAACCCAGAATGACTGGGAAGATATTAAAGTAATATAAGATTCTTGATGGACGGAGAGGGACATGGTACTTCGGGCAGCGAGGGAAAGGGCCAGGGAGGACCTATGAAATGGTTTGGTGATGGGCACTTTGGATTATAATTTTCCCACTGAGGACGCTGGTGGGACCCTAATTGTGGAGGCTCCTAAGGGCTATGCGGAGGGAGCAACGCTCCAGGCACTCCCATGGAGGGAGCCTAACCCTTGAGTTTTTCTATCCAAGTTGTTTAACCCTGTACTGTTTGAAGTTTACTTCCTGATATGTTGGTTACCTTACCCCTGATTGGTTGTTGTGTTTTCTCCTCAATTCTGTACCCTGATTGGTCCGTTTTTGGATCCTTTCCCCTATTGGTTAACTTTTCAATCTGCACCCCGTATTGGTTAACTTTTCAATCGCGCCCTTATTGGATAGTTTTTTCAATCCGCATCCCTATTGGTTGGTTTAGCAAACCCCACCCCCTAAATTATGAATAGAAACCGGGCTCTCCGGACCTTTGGGTCCTTCTTCGGAGAGTCAGAGAGGAATAAAGAAGGCTCCTGGAGAAGACCCCCCGGCTCCTGTGATTTCTCCCACGCCACCTGGGTCACCTCTGCCTAGAAGATAGCTGCATCAGCAGCTGCAAGCCTGGATAGAGCTGACAGGCTGATCGCTGCGGCGATCTCACAAAAAGAGCTGATCACTCTATAGGAGTGCCTGTGCCGCCTGAGCTGAGGCCGTCTCCCCGTGGGCGACTCACTTGGGAAGGTCGTGGCACCCAGATCATCCCAGCTAGGGCACTGGGCAGTCGGCGACAACTGGCGCCCAACGTGGGGCACCTTTTTGGGTTCCCCTGGTGAGCCGTTCCCACTTGTGGGAGGAAGAAACGGCCTTGGGTTGCCCAGTTCCTCCGAGGGACCCTTCTGCGTTGTAGCAGTAGGCACGAGGATGGCATCGATCGGGACCTGCTGAAGACATCGGACAGCAGCAGATCGGACCAGGCGGCCACCCCCCTTCGGTTTTCTGTTGGCCCACACCATCAGGCGAAGAAGAATCGTGAGTTTGTTGGGATTTTTATTTCTGTTTTTCCTTATACCGTAGGGGAGGGAGTGGAGACAGGATGGGGAGTAAGCTGAGCCGTCCATCGCTCACCCCATTGGAGCGGGATTTTATGTCCAAGTTAAAATACCCTTGTTGGGGTGAATTTTAAGTTTCGGAAGAAGCTTTTGAAGGGTTTTGTTCAATGGATTTTTCAATCCTTTCTTAATGTTAAGTTGGCATTGGTTAAGTCTAGTCAGTTTTGGGATGCAGTGGAGCCAAGTTAACTGTTGCTCAATTGGAAGGGGATACTTCTGTAGCGAAGTTTTTTCCGTTATTTAAGTTAATAATAAACGGCAACTGAGGGGAGTAGTTTGGGAGGAGATTCGGGGAATGTTCGGGGACCCCAGTTAAAAACCCTTACCCCTCTTCCCTCACCCCATCTCTCTAATTCCTCTTCCCTATCTGAGGGTGGGTTGGCGGGCGCGTCCTGCAGCACTGCACCGGGTAGCCACCGACTCTCGGGCTCTCCCCACCCCCCTCTCTACCCTTCTCAGGACAGTGCTGGCCACACTGCCCTGGGCCTTCCTGCAACCTCTTCCTATGCCCACCTACCCAGTTTACCCCCTCCACACGTTTCAAGTTTGCAATTATCGAGTTCTGTAAGATTCAAGATGGCAAGGTGGCTCGTCTCGCCATTTACCTCCTTTCACTCCCAAGTTTTCCGCCCTTTATCCACAAAATGGCCACTCAGTTGTGATGTCATTTCCTGTTGACCCCACCCCTAAGTACACCCCCCTTACAGACCCTGCCTATGACCACACCCTTGAAAGGTACCCGCCCCCTGCCACGCCTATTGCCCCGCCTACCTCACAGGCCACGCCTACCTCCAAGACCATGCCCCTGACCCCACCTCTCGAGCAACAACACACCCCCACGCCTCCCCGGCGAAAAACCGGAAGGGAGGGTGGGAGTAACCAGAAGGAAGCCATCTTGGCTTCGGATGCTACTCGCAGCATCAAGCACAAACAAACCCTTCAAGCACAAACAAAAGGCAAGGTCGTCGAGGCAACAAGCCCCCTTTATCCTCCTCGGAGGATGACAGCAGTGACTCTTCATTATTGGACATTGGGCAAAAGCTAGGGAAGAGGCAATAAAGGACAAAGACTGGGATATGGCAAAACAGAATAACAGCGTTTCCGATAATGGTTAGACAGGGCAAAAGACAAGCCCGAAAGGTGACCTGGCAAGCTATGCCTTTTAATGAGTTAAAGGAACTTCACAAGGCTGCTAAGGAGCATGGTCGAGGCTCTCACTATTTTAGGCGCCTACTGGAAGCCACTTGTGCTGCACATACCCTGCTGCCGCATGATATCAGAAATATAACTGGATGTCTATTAACCCCAGCGGAATATTTATTTTGGGAAAGAAATTGGAAAAAAACAATTGGCTACACTGGTGGCAGCATATCAAAATGACCTTGATAAACCAAATTTAATATTGGAGCAAATTGCTGGGGAAGGAAATTATTTAAAACCGACTGAACAATTTGACATTCCGGATTCTGCCTTAAGAGAAATTGCCAGTGCAGGAAAGGCGTCTCTCCTTTTGGTGCCTGATGAAAAAGTGCCTGTGCAAAGTTTTACGAGTATTAAACAAGGAGTAGACGAATCGTTTACAAAATTTGTGGACAGATTAAAGGCAGCCTTAGAAAAAACAACTTGAAAGTGCTGATGCCAGAAAAGAGATGCTAATAAAGATGGCCATAATGAATGCAAATTCAGCCACAAAGCCCATCCTTCGATCCTTACCTTTGGATCCTGAACCAACTATTGATCAAATGATAGAGGCATGCATAAAACATAATTCCACTGAGAACACTGTTGCGCAGGCAGTAGCACAAGGCATCGCACAGGGTATGTCAGGAGCCTTTGCGGTTATAACAGCTAAAGACAATCAAAGGTGTTTTAATTGCGGACAATTTGGACACTTTATTGCGAACTGTCCTGAGAGAGAGATGGCTCAGGACCACCTGATGCGGTGTCATGGCTGTTCCTGCCCTGGCTAACCCTGACACCGCTGCAGCAAAGGTACTCTCCAGTGACCGGGTCACCTTCGAGATCCTGTGGGTCCTGGCTGGCCCTTGGCTGGAGGCAGTGATGGCGCGAGAGAGAAAGAGGGGACACTGTCGAGGGTCAACCAAACTGGGTTTATTTGCCGAGGGTGTCTGCCCCAACAGAGTGTCGAGGATCACCCTTTGTGCAGTAACTTTTATCCCGGGGGTGGTACAGAGGGATGGGTTCTGTGTGGGTCCAATCAGAGGTAACTCAGGCGTGGCTCAAGACACAATAGACAAACAGGGGAACAAACCAAGGTGGGGTAGGAGGGGAAATCTGGAATCCTGTCCTACCACTCGAGGCTCTCCCTAGAACTTTCCAGAGGTAAGGCGAGGCCTCAAGGTGATAGGCAGGGTCCCTGGGAAACATAACAAAGGATTGACAAACAGTGACTGGGGTAAACCAAGCATGGAATAACCAAAGGGGTACATGGAACAAGCCATTATAAATGAATTCAAGTAATAAAACATACTTAACCAAAACACACCACCACAGCTGCACTGCTGTCCTTTTCAGCTGAGGACTGTGACAAACGAGTCTCTCTTTTTTCCTTGCTGTTTCAAAGTTTTTTTTCAAACTTTGCTGCCACAGCACGTTTGCTTTTACAGGCAAGGAACACCATGCAGAGAAAATCAAGGTAAACATGTGGATAGGCAAAGGAGAGAAAAGCAGATACAAGTATAAGACACAGAGCGAGAATCCAACAGCAGGAGGTAAGTGTACAGGAACAGAGTCCAGTGAGTGCAGGGGCCCTGGCAGGCACTTCACTTGAGATGCTCTGGCTTGCCCATAGCACACCAGCAACACAGAAACAAAGCCTGGAATCACTCCAGATCTGAGCCCCAGTTTCGCAGACAATCCTGCCCAAGCCCTGAGAAGCACAGATGGGATCGCTGACCTCCTGACAGATAATTGCCATGTCCTCTTCTGTCAGTGAGGTCCTGCTCAGGACATCACTCAGTGTGCCTCCATCCATGTACTCCATCACCAGCCAGAACTGCTTATCCACAAGGTAGCTGAAAGGAGGAAACAAGGGCATGGAGATCAACGCACATGGCTACATTGCTGTTTGGAGAAGACAAGGCTTCATTCTTGTTTCCAGGTCTCTTTGAGACAAGGGCAGAATAAAAGGAATCCACATTCCCTCTTAGCTGTGCAGTGTTCGCAGTCTATGCAGTCTCAGTGGAATGGCATAGCTGCAAAATAGGAGATGTCTTAGATGGCTAGCAAGCAAAGAGTGCAGTTTAGTAACTCTCAGTATTAAAAAACCTGGCAGGCATGGTATTTCTGGAAAGAAACACCTAGCCTTCCTGGCATGCAAAGCCACGAAAAGGGGGGACATAGTCCAAGGCAAATCCTTGTTAGTTTCTCCACACCTAAGAAGACACTTGAAACAATCAAGCCCCAAAACAATGTGGTGGCAGTGAACTCACAGGCTATTGGTCTACTGAGATGTGACCCATCCAGGTTTTTGAACACTTTTCAAACTACTTCTGCCAGGGAGTAGTCATGCAGACAAGATGTGCTCTCTTCCTACTCGTTGCAGATGAGCACAGCAATAATAATTACCAGTAACTGACAGCTCTATTTTCTGCCAGTGACCAAAGTGGGTTTTTACCTTGCCTGTTTGCAGAATGTAAACAAACATTCATGGGACAGGAGCACAACAACTCACCTGTCTAAACAGCTGACCAGGTTGGGATTCCCACTCATCTTCATGACCATGAGTTCATTAATGTTTATTTAGTTCCTCCTTGGTCCTCGGACATTGATTTTCTTTATGGCCACCTAAAAGGACATTGAAAATCAGTCACTTGCCATTTCAGTGGTACGAGACCACAATGCATTTGGAGCAAGTGATTCTGGAATGACACAGCTGAGCTGTGCCAAAGTGCCATGGCATTAGACAAAGGAGTCATTAGGAACTGACATTCCAACAGCCCATTTCTCTGCTCCTTTGGGGGCCAGTCACAGGACACATGGGCACTGATGTTTTGTCTCGTCCACTTGGTAACCAGGATGTCTCAGCTGTCACCCACAGACCTCTGACCACGCTCTTTGCTGCTGTGTTTGGGATTCAGAAGTAATCCATTCCTTAGTGATCTGTGGATACACCTTGGGCTATGGGCAGGGCTTAGGGCTTTTAGGGACACCTTGTAGATCTCTCCCTACGTGCAGTTCACAAGCGCAGCACTGCAGGTGGCTAAAGGAACTCCCACCAACATTCACATGTCTTTGCTGGCAGCCAGAAATGAGAATTCAGGACTCAAGCTGCAGCCCCAAAGAGCAGGGAGATGCTCCACGGCACCACCTTTGTTTGGGTAACTGAGAGCGAGGGAGAGCGTCCTTCTCTGAAAGGAACCCCTGCCCTCTTTGCCTTCCTTCTGGAAGCTGAGAAGGACAAAGACTGTCCTAAAAGCAATTTGCAGACTGGCACCACTCTGTGCTTCCTGTGCCTCTGCTGCACAGCTCTGCCCACAGCTCCAGCCACAGCTGACACCAGAGAGGAAAGCCCTGGGGAGCAGCAGAGTCTGTGGGAGCTGTTGACATTTACCTCTGCTCCCGTGGCAGTGTTGAGTGCCTTACAAACCTCTCCAAAATCCTAGAAACAAAAGAGCAGCAAAGAAAGGAGAAACCGTTTAGATGTTGGAGTGAGAGCCAGCCCAGACGGGAGATCTCTGCTGGAACTGCCCAAACCCTGCAGGATGCAGGAGGGCTCTGTCACAAGGCAGATGATGCATTTTCCTCTCAAGTGCACGGCCACTGGGCCTGCAACGTTGGGGTTTACTGCCTCAGCTCAGAAAGAGAGCCTCTCCTTTCTTCTTGGATTTCAGTTTCTGAAGTGTGCAGTTCTAATCCTGACCAAGGAATATTTCTTTCAGGAAACTCTACGAATGCAATGTTCCTGAGAACTGTTATCTCACAGCTCTTAGGGAGTAGGTTTCTCTTTCAGGCCAAGAAGATTCTTCACCCTGTATTAGTGTGGCCAGATGATTTAGAGCTATACAAAAATGCTAATGAAATTAACAGGGAGCTGTCCCACACTTGAGAGACCAGGAGATCTACCAGGTCCTGTTCCCTGCTACAGGCAAGATCCTTGGCACTGTGGAGATGTCTTTGACAATGCCTTCTGGCCAGGCTCACAAATTCTGATGGGTGCTGAGAGATGGGACAATCTAGCCTCAGTGTCTAACATGTTTGCACCTTGCCTGACATCAGACAGGATAGATATTCCAGCAGAAAAACACCTAGCCCATGGATTTGTAGAAGTAGCTGTGATTGGACTCACCCATGCCGATATTTTCCAGTTCCATATATTTTGTCCTGGGATTCTCCATGCGACGATTCTCCCTGAGAGAAACAAAATGCAAGATGCTCATTTTGAAGCAGAGATCCCAGCTTGCAGGAGATTCAAAAGGCAGCCCCAGGGCCTGCGGCTCTGAACCCTTGGTGGTCAGCTGGGTCACAACAAGCAGCCAGACAGCTCTGAAGCACAGATGGCCAGCAGAGACTGATTTTCCACAGAGATCCTATAGGGAATCCTGAATGTCCCTGTGACATCAAACTGAGGAGGAACATTTGGTACAGCTATGCTGACACATGCACACAACACACTGTCCCTCAGAGAAGAAAGACACAAGACGTACTCAGCAGCTGCAGGGAGTTGTCCTTGACCTGCTGTGGCTGAGCAGCAGCTGTGGCAGGGCTGGACATGAACAAACTGCCCGGGATCCACTTCTCAGCTTGGGAGCAAAGGCTCCGATAGACAACGCTGGTGCTGCTGCTGCAGCAGCTACAAGAGAAGAGTCTGAGTAGATCTGGGAGAAGAAATGAGTTTGTGTCAGAAAGGTGCTGGCACAGATTCCCCTGAGAGCTCATTTCAAATGCAAGCCTTTAGGAAGAGGCTGTCAGCCACATGCAGGGCTCTTAAATGCATTTCTTTGGATGTACATTTTGAAACCAAACAGTAAAAACCAAAGGCTGGTTGAAGCAAAGTTCATGGCCAAATTCATGTTCCATTCTCACAGATTTTCTGGAGCATGACTGACTCAATGACCATTCCACTTCCTCCCTAGCCCTCTTTGCCCCATCCAAGGACTGCAGATGCACTTGCAGCTCCTTATTCAAATGTTCTACCTCCTCGCACTGAGTCGTCTTGTCCTCCACCTTCAGGTCATGCTCAACCTGCAGCACTTCTGGTAAAGACACTTCCTGTGCCTCACACCCATCCTGAGGCTCCTCTGTGCCAGCCATTTGCTGGAAGTCTTTGCAGGCTGCCAGGTGAGATGTCAACACTTCCTCCTCGAGTCAAAGAGAACAAAGCAGTCAGAGACTACGGCTTGTCCCTGTTAGCCCAGAGTCATCAACTGGGAGGAAAGGGAAAGATCAGATTCACAAGGGCTACACAGGGCTTGTTTCAGTCCTCCATCTGGGTCACCACGTTCCCATGTAAAAACACCTCAAGAAACAAGGAGAGCAGGGGGAGGCCAGCAGGAGTGAATTTGGATGACTGCTGGCCAGAAGGACAAGGACGAATTCCATTGTCCAGGGCAGCAGCTGAGGTTCAAGGTATCAGGAAATGTCTTTTTCTCAGTGGCTGTGCTGGACACCTAAAGCAGGATGGCACTCAGAGGTATCACCTCACTTGCCTGCTGCTCTGCAGAGGAAAGGCAAGAAGGGCAGGAAGCACCAGTTTGGTGACTATAGTGGCTATTGCTGTTTCACTCACTAGCTTTTGTAGAGCCCAAGGTTTGGAACGAAGTCTGGCTTTGAACATTTTTTATTTCTTCCTCCAGCCTCTTCTCGCCTGTTTTGATCCTAGCCTTAATTTCCTCCAGCTCTCCTTGCAGCTGTTCCTTGACGTTCTGTAAAAAACAAGAGAGAGGATGTTCCATGAGTGGAGTGGCTGCCACTCTTACACCAACCTCACCTTGCTGATCGCCTCTCTGCTGATGGAGATCCGTCCCCTCTTGGATGCTCCTCAGGTCTTCCTTGTTCCTGCTCTTCACTGCCTCGATGTCACTCTGAGCTTCGGCCAGCTCTGCTTGTAGCTCTGCCTCCATGTTCTGTACACGCAAATGCAGAGCAAGTGAAAGTGGGGAGCTGCCATCAGGCTCAGCTTTTTCCTCTTTCAGCCCCAAAATAACACTCATTCTGCCACTGCTTTCTGTTTCCCTGCCCACCCCTGCTTCCATTGTAACCCTGCTTTCCCAGGGCTGATCTCTGCACATGACAAGGCTCTGTGTTTTCCATGCCCCTGGGACTCCTGGCCTCCTCAGTGCCAAGAGCTCTGTTTTATGCCCCTCTTCCTGCCCTTCACTCTGTCACCTGCTGAGCCAGGCTTACCTCGCCATACTCCTGTGGCTCTTCCACCTGCAGCCTGAGCTGCTCTTCCTGCTTTTGGCCTGGCAACAGCTCTCCCTGAGTGTGGCATGGCATCTCTGATGGAACGATGCTCATGCTCTTTCTCTAGAAGGACCTGCACAGAAGGCAAGAGAAGTTGCGTTTTAACTTCCCATACAATAGCTGTGGGATCTGGCTCACAGACTGAGGGGCTCCCACATTCCCAAAGCACTGTGCTGCTGCTCTCCTAGGTCATTCTCTGCCTGTGGAAGGCACAGATTCCCAAGTGACACTGGCAAGACAGTCACGGTCCATGTGGAACTGAAGCTCCAGCTGCCTCTCAGGCAGCTGGCAGGGAAGGTGTGACATTTCTCAAGGGTCTGCTCAGGGCTTCCTTCCACTTCTGCTGTGTCCTGTTTGTCTTTCTGTAGAGACTGACACCCAGCCCTGTCCCACAGCTCCATCCTGCCTCTGCAGGTGGCTTCCTGTGTGAGCTCCCTCCTAATAAGAGACCCTTCTGGAGCTCATGTTCTCTTCAGGCCTGCACTGCCATTCCTGCCTTTCTGACATCAACCTGCTTGTTAGAAATCCTGCTCATTCAGCAGATAAGGATGTGTGCAAAGATCCTCTGATGGAGGTCAGAGAGGCTGTACAGCCACCTCAGTCTATGGGGGAGAGGACCAAGGTGTTGATTCTCCCTCTTTTGACAACTGATAATCCTTCAGTGGTAGAAACAGAAACCCCTAATAGGCTCAATCAACAAATAAACTGACACACCCCTGAGGATTCCAAAGATGGAAATGATGATCCTTGGAATGCATGTATGACCAGAGTCATCAAACACCACCTAAAATATGGAATTTTTCCACCTCACTAAGACAGGCAGAAATCGAAACAATTAACTGGAGTCCGCAGGGCAGAAGAGGCTGGAGGACGAAAACACCTCTGAGGGGAAAAAACCCCACGTATACAGGGGGACATCACAGCCTGCTCTAAATATGTCAATGAAACATGTCCCTTCTAAGAGAGAAGAGAAAACATGTATCTTCCAGAACAGCCACAGAGAAAATTAAATTCTAGCAAAACCTCTTGCAATACTGGAAGAAGGAAAGAAATCATGACCTACACTAATATAGGATCCTAGAAAGCAACGAACATGAACAGTGTAATTCACCTAACAAACCAATAATCCAACAAAACAAGGTGAATATATCATCCCCTCCACTGCCAAAGGACTTGGATGTAGTGAGGGGATGCTAAAAGGAAATGAAATAACACTTTTCCCCAGACATACGCTCCCTCAGCACCTCCTCCCTGGCCTTTTCTTCCACCCCAGCTCCACTGTCCCTCTCTGGACACGCTCCAGCCCCTCCATGAGTTTCTGCTCCCCAGGGCCCAGAAGCAGACACAGCACTCCAGCTGTGCCCGCAGCTCTGCCCAGCACAGGGGGACACAGGTCACTGCCCTGCTCCTGCCCTTCCCCTAGTGCTGACACGGGCCACCGTGCCCTTGGCCTGCTTGGCCACCTGGCCTCACATTCTGCTGCTCTTGACTGGCACATCTGGCCTCCTTTTGTCCCACGCAGATCCCCAGGCACACAGGGGCACATTGGACTGTGCACACAGCCTCCAGAACTTCCACATGTCCTTCCCACTCTCAGCCACACAAGACAACAGGCAAGGACTTGCAGCTCCATCCCCACTCCAGGTCCTGTGCAGCTTTCAAAGCTGCAGACTTCACCACAGAATGGAGCAACAGAAACTTGCTGCTTCTGGGTTTTGCCTGACAAGAAGCATTCAGAACCACACCGTTGCTTTCCTTGGCCACACGGGACAACAGTGGCCCCCACGGCCTCAGGGACAACACAATCATCTCCTTGCAGCTTGTCAAAAGCCCAAAGACAGCTGGGCCAAAAGACTCTGTACAAGTGAAGAATGACCCAGGAAAACTGCACAACACTTCCACAAGCCAAAGACAGGCTTCTCAAAGGGGAAAACAAACCAACAAAACCTTGTGAGCTCCAGAGGGAGTCCGTGCGCCCTTGGCCGTAGCGCTGCAGAAGCCAAGGCACAGAGCTTCCCTGAGCCAAGCAGCCAGATGCTCACGTGGAGCAGCAGCCCTTTGGTGCCTCAGCACGGCAGATCAAAGCCCATTTTCCAGCTGTCACTGGCTGGGGGAAACGCTGGGTTCGGGCAGGACCGCAGCACTCGGCATCCTCAGCCAGCAGCAGCAAGTGCTGGCTGGGCAGAGACTTGCACCTCTGCCTTGCACTAAAGACAGCACCTCCCAAAGTGGCACTTACTGTCTCAGGAACATCTGGATGTGGTGTGACCGCAGCTGGAAGACTGTGGAAACTTTGCTCAGTTTGGTTTTTCTCATTTTCCCCACCCTTTTTCAGGAATTTTTTTCCCTCATACTTTACCTCTCATGCTTCCCCTATTCCCCTGTTTTCTGCTTTATTCTTCCCTCATCCTTTTAACAATTTTCTCCCTACTTACCCCGCCTTTTCCTCTCGTCATGTTTCTCGCAGTTTGTCAGGCATTTTTCTCAGCATTTTCTCCTCCCATTTCTCAGTTTTACCCTCCTGTTTTTCACCCTTTTCCTCTCACATTTCTCACAATTCCCCCCCTCCTTATCATTCTTTTCCTGCCATGGTCCTTATACTTCTTCTCTCCGATTTTCTGCCCTTTTTTCACTCCTTTTTTCTGCCACTTTTCCTATCAAATTCCCACCGTTTTCCCCCTCTCAACTTTTATGTCTTTTTCTGCCCTCTGCTTTCTCACTCTTCTCCCTCAGGATTGTCACAATGTTCCCCTCACATTTGCTGCTTCTCTGTCTCTCTTTCCAAGTAAAGTTTCTCACTCTCTTCCCCCAACATTCCCTCCAGTTTTTACCCCTATTTTCTCACCGTTTCCTCCTCATGTTTATAGAATTTTCCCATTGTATTTTCTGCCTTTTCCTCCTCTCACCTTCCTCTGCTATTTTCGCTCTCATTTTTCACCATTTCCCCCACAGTTTTCTCACCATTTCCCAGTCAGGTTTCCGACCCTTTTCTTCCCTCACAGTTCCCTCTTTTTTCACCCCCATGTCTCACACTCGTCACCTCACGTTTGCTGCCCTTTTCCCCCTCACCTTTCTTAAGCCACTGGTTCCTGTCAGTGACTGTTCCTCTTCAGAAGTTGATGGGCTTCTCTTCTTTTTTCCTGCAATCCCCTCCTCAAAATGATGGGTGCCAGAGCAGGGCCCCAAGAAGCCCCTGCCTGTGCGTCTGCTGAACAGAACGGCTGTGCTCAGCTCAGAATCTCATGAAGAACAACCTCAACTGCACTGGACTTCCTGCTGCAGTTCTGGTGTCAATCTCAATTCTATAGAATCTTCTTAGTGTTCTAAAGAAACAGGCGTACCCCGAGGGATACACATTGCAGGGAGCTGCACCATCTGCCTCAGGTAGCTGCCATCTCTGTTTCCATCCCCTCACAGTCCCTGTGACTCCTGCCTGGACGAAACCAGCTTGATCCCCAGCTGCCGTTTTGGGCGTGGCTGCCACTGCCCTCTGACCTCCATCTTGTGTGTGGGTGTTCTTGCTCCGGCCGCCATATTGTGTGTGTCCTCTCCAGCCCTGGCCGCCATATTGTGTGTGTCATCTCCAGCCCTGGCCGCCATCTTGTGCATCGCCCCAGTCCATCTCTGAAGCGAACGTGTCGCTGTTTTGTCGGCAGTCAGGAACAGCACCAGAGACGCCAACAACAGCTTAAGGAATAAGCGGCATTACCTGTAGTGCAAAGCAGCAATTAAGTACCAAAGGATAAGCTAAGCAATGCCCCTCATTATTACTGCACGAGACTGCCTGTAGGGATTAAGAAAGGTACATCACCAGTTACTCGAATGCTTGACCATCCTCCTGGCACACTTGTCAGCTGGAGAGACCCTGTCACACCAAAGGATGGGAAAGGAACTCCCAGTGACCGGGGATTCCTATGCAGCTCCCTTGCCTGCAGGCGAGGCCACAAACTTTGCTGTGAGATTTTGCCCCAGATTTTATCATGTTGAAGAAACAAGCTACCAAAACTTCTAGTGCAGCAACGTCTGGTTTCATCCTCCTCTTGGCCCGGGCTCAGAGAGGAATTAAAGGAGTGCTTTGGCTATATATCTTCCAACAAAACCAGAGAGAGAAATCAGATTCTGTGGCCTTGTCTGGCTTCCAAGTGTGGAAAGGTAAACACCTGTTGCACTAGTGAGCGGATTCATAGATCAGACTGGTAATGGTCATGGGTATTTTGTTATATGAGAGAATAGAAATCCAGTGTTGGTTTTGAAGGTTCGTCAGGAGGTTCGCTTTGGCTTAGGGCCTGTTGTTGAGTCCTCAGTACTTCACTAGAATTGTCCTTTGACAGGCAGTGGTCCTGTCCCCTTGGCCGCAGTGGTGTCTTCAGCTGGTCCCACAGGGATTGCCAAGGCTCTGGTTGTGCTGAACTCCTTGTGAGTGGAGTCATCAGCCTCTTGGGTCAGAAGATTGTCTATCACGAGTGTAAAATTTTGCTCTGGGATTCACCAAAGTAAGAACAGGAAAGCAGGTCTGCAGCTCTGACGTGGAAATTGTCCTGCTGGGTGGGCTTTGCTGTGAGTCTGAAACACAGCAGCTCCCTGGCCAGATGGTGCTGCTGGCAGAGCTAGCTGCTGCCTACTCAAGGCTCAGGTAGGCACGTGAGCTGCCTCTCTGCACTGCAAAACCCATCTCAGTGCTCCTGGCAGCCCCGATCCTTTGTCTCAGTGGGAGTCCCACTGGCAGTGTCAGAGCGGTGGCTCCTGGGGATCGGTGCTGCCCGTGCTCTCCACCTTGGCCCTGGCCCTGGCAGTGCTGGCCTCGCTGCCGTGCACACACAGGGACTGGGAACTGCTGCCTGATGTTGTCAGAGCTGCACCGCTGCTGCTGCTGCTGCTGCTGCTGCAGACACCTTGCTGAATGGATGAGTGGGACTGTGGGCCATGTTGGCCTGCGACAGCAAGGTCCTGGACATGAGGGCAGAGGTGCAGAGTGTCCTGCCAGTCCTATTTTGGCATATTTCTGGAAACCAGGGAATCTCTCCTGACCCTGTGAGGCACTGAGTTTGCAAAGCAATGCTTCCGTTGTTGCTGTTGTTGTTGCTGCTGCTGTTGTTGTTATTGTTGTTTTCCCTTTGTGCTGCACCCATATTTGATGCCACCCGAGCCTCCCTCCAGGTGGGCAACTCTGATCATTGCAGGGAAGGAACAGAGGGAGTTCAGGAGATGGTGATGACTATTTCAGGATGATTCTCTCCAGTTCAAGCCCTGAGCGGGACTCCGAATAAATACTCTATCACACTTCAGCTGCATTGGAAGGTTCCCTTCCTGGTCACCCTGTGAATAAGCTCTACAATAACTTTCTGAATTGTCCATTGTTTTTTTCAAGATGGATAGTCCTGTTTATGGTGGTTTAGGTATGTTTAGGACTTGGAGAAGCTCTCCTTCTGATGCCAAAATGATTTCTGCTTTTATATTTCCTTTCTATATATTCATAGCTCTATTGGCTATAGTATAGCTAGATAATTGCAAGGTGACTTCAGTACTTTTCATCCTCTGATAGGCAGAAAGAACAAACACATTCCAAAGGCTCCCAGCCTATCTTGCCTTCTCCGGAAGGCAAGGTTTAAACACCTTCTCAAGAACTTTCCCATAAACTAACTAGAGCCAGTACAGCTAACACAGCTAGTAGCAAGAAAGAGGGGCTCCAGAGGAGGGGGAAGCAAAGAGGGAACATTCCTTCATAACTTATGCTTCTGATTGGGAATTCTTGTCAATTATGCTAATTTCCAAACTTACAAAACCACATTTGCCCTCTGTAGGGTGGGCATTTTTCTGTATCTGCCTCCAGTTCAAGACCAGATGTGATATTACCTTCTATACTAATGCTGTCTTGAAAATGGGTTGCTACATTTCTCAGTCATTAGGGCATCACTTCCTCCACACTGCAGTGCCTTTGGAATACGGCCCACCAGCCGTTGTTTGCACCCCTGTGGTCCTTGTACATGAGGCAGAAAGTGCATTTCCAGCCAAAGGCCCGTGAGCAGGGGGCAGCCAGAGCATCCTGTGCAGTTCCAGGCCTGCAGCTGTGAGTCGAGAGGGTTTTGGTTCCTGCCCAGGGCGGTGGGTGCCTCTCCCCTGTGACCGCCCCTCTTCCCAGGTGCCCTGGGATAGTAGGTACAGGGTCCTGCAAGGGCCACGGAACAGGGTGGTGATGTCTGCTGGCAGCAGAGTGCAGTGGAGAGCAAAGGGTCCAGAGTGCTCCTGGAGTGTGGGACAGAGAACTTCTGACACAGCTGGTGACTGAGCCAGTGAGGGAAGGCACTTCTGGAGCTGCTGTTTGTGAAGAGAGAAGGGCTGGTGGGTGATTGGAGGGTTGGACGTGGCCTTGGGCTCCGTGATCATAAAATGCTTGTGTTTGATGTCCAGAAAAGGAACAAGAGATACTGGGGAAGTTGTTACCTGCAATGATTTGTGAATTCCTTAAATTTTATCATGCAGTGCTTAGTCCAGCATTCCCTCACACCATTGATTAATGTGTGCAAGTGGATATCTTTGCTTTGACGATAAAGAAAGTGGGCCTGCTATGAAGACAGCTGCAATGCTTTCAAGGAGAAGAAAGTAGTTTTAGGAGGCTCTTGACCATAGGAGGAGAATTTGAGGAATGCACAATTCACCAGTTGACCCCCAAAGACCATTAAGACACTCCGCTTCTAAATGTCAGTAACTTTGGAGAAGTGATTTAAACTTGTCAATTACTTTGTAGGAATGCCTCGCCTGTGAGTTTCAGCCATGTCATGTGTATGTCTCAGTTCCATGGATACAAACACATGGGTCTGCATGTGTTAGGGAAGTCATTCCCCACTCACCCAGTGCCAAAATACAGTAATGCTTCCTTGGTCACACTGAGCTGGCAGTGTTCATTGGGCCCCGCTTGGGAACTTTCCTTTTGGTCATTTTATTAAAGAATAAAAAAGGTTGAAATGAAACCTTTCTAGCTGTTTTCCTCTGGTTTACCTTTGTGGCGGGGCAAAGCCCTGCACTGCAGGTGACCTGAAGGTGTGCAGAGCAGTGCAGCCCCCAGAAAGGCCTTGGTTTCCCCACAAGTCATCATGACTTGTTCCCAGGTGTGCCCGGCTCTGGCAGAGGAAAGAGCCCGCAGTGCAGTGGGCGCCGTGCCCTGCCCAGCCAGGGCTCTCTGGCACAGAGCAGCAGCAGTGCCAGCACCTCTCAACCTGCTCCTGCCTTGGCTTCACCTGGGACACTGAAGCCTCTGGCAACTGGCACCCCCTGGAATGTTGGTTTGCCAGGTGGAGAAGCCGTGTTCACTCCCACCTTGGAGCAGCTGCTGGTGGTGGGCAGATCCTGCCAGTTGGACTCCTTCCAAAGGAGAATAGAGGCTGAGATAAATGTACATACACAGGAGCCCTGGACATATCCAATAAATGTGCAAAGACATTTATTAGGAGTGATTTCATCTGTTATTCCAACAGCACTTTCTCTCCTGGTTCTGTGCAGTGCTTTGGGCCATTTTCCTGGTGTGGTTTCCTTTACTTTGGAGCCATCAGAGTGCTCAGCTGGGGTAAAGGCTGGAGTGCACAGTGCTTGGGGCACTCTTGGTTTTACCCTCAGATCCCTTGAACAACAGGGTTTGGCCAGCCAGGGGAGTTTGTGTTGCTTTGTGACACAGGAGAACTTCCTGGGCTATTTTGTGTTTTCTGCAGGGAAGGTTGGGTTGCTTGGCACACAGTTCATAAATTAGGGCAGAGCATTTGCTTTGTGATGTCAGGGCACGGTTGCCACGTCCTCGTGGTGACATCAGAAGGTTGCCTATGTGCACGGGAGGCCTCAGTGCCAGAGCAGCTCTTGAGCTTCCTCAGTGCAGGAGTAGCTCTTGAGATTGCTCAGCGCAGGAGTGTTCTCCTGGCTCAGGATTTTGTCAGTGGGCAGCTGCACACTGACAGAAGCCTTATTTTTTTCTTCTTTACAGCACCATCTGCAAATTTACACAGCACTGCTACAATGATTCAGCAGGTCGCTGTAGCAGTTGGTGCTGTCTTTGGAATCGCGTATTCAACCTATTACTTGACAAACCTGGCACGTAAGTAGAGGTTTTCCCTGTGTGTAACCTAACCCAGATTTTAGATGTCTTCCTGCTGTTTCTTAGTGTCTGGGTGGATTTTGAACAGAAAGACCATTAGGATGCCACTGGTTTGGTAAAGCTCCTGTCAAGACATTCGGCTAAAAAGGGGGTGTCTGTAGCCACAGGGGCAGCATTTGCAAGGGAATCTGTGGGGGTTCCATTCCCTCCAGGGGAGAGTCTGTGGCCGCTGAGTCTGTCATTTCCTCAGCTGGCAGGGTCAAGCAGGACAACTTTAAAAATGGAGACTGGGAGACCTTCTCAGAAGGCCTTCTAAAAGCTCTGCAGTTGTTCTGAGAATTAGAAAATGCTTCTTTTTCTAAATTTTGTCATGAGAGGCTATCACTGTCTTACTGACCCTTTACTGAATGCTAAATAGTGGCTGCCTTTGCAATGAAGTGCAAACTCCAAAGAAGTGAGTGTCTGCTCCTGAACCCTTGAGTTGCTGCTGTGCTGTTTACAGCAGAACTGCCACAGCTCACAGGGATTTGGGAGAAGCTTTTCTGAGCAACTGTTTCAGCAAGTTAATAGATTTACTGCATGCAAGTAATTTAAAAAAAAATGCATCCTGAAGAACAGGATAAAAAAAGCTGTTTTGAGTGATTGGTAGAACAGGAGCACTGAGCATCACAGAACAATTTGCATTCTCTTGATCAAGTTTCTATTCCTTTACTGGCAAAACAGGGCAAAGTGTGGGCACAGCCACAAATATTGTTCTGCTCTCTTGGTGGTTGTGGGAAAGAACTGTGTCACCTGGAGGGATGCTGTGAATGGAAAATACTCTCTCTTTGGGTTCCTTGTCCTGTGGGATTTACCAGCCCAAGTCCTATTCTCAAAGAATCTGGTTCATATTCCTTGCTCACTACAGGTCACCTGACCCGGGTATTCAGCGGTGCCGATCCTGAGGTGAGTGAGATAGGAACTTTGATGTTCCCGGAGTTTGAAAACTGTAATGGAGACGGGGTTGGAAAGTAGAAGAAAAATGCAGAAGAAAGACAGCTGGGTAGATGGAAAGAAATGCTACTTCCAGTATGCATCAGAAACACCCAACAGACTTTCTGGCAATTTCCTGCTTCTCCATTTCAGAGCTGTAAAGGACTAAAAGCTCCATTTTGCAGAGTGAACTTTGCTTGCCAATGGTAGCCAGGGGGGAAGACTGAATTCAGAGCCAGAGGCAGTTCTGTTGAGTCAGCTCATTTGCAATTAGGCAGAGTAACTTAGAATCCCATTGCTATCAGAACTTAGGAATTCTCCTTCCTAGAGCTGCTTGTAGATGTGAAGCAAAAGAAGCTTCTACATGACAGCTCAAGGCTGGTCCGTCACGCTTCTGTCTTTCCACAGAATGAAGAACCAATTGCCGTGTCTCCTCTGCCCTTCTCTGCTGCTGCAGAGGAGGCCCCAGAGGAGCAAATGGAGCAAACTTTCCACAGTCTTCCAGCTGTGGTCACACCACATCCAGATTTCCCTGAAACAGTAAGTGTCACTTTGGGAGGTGCTGTCTTTAGTGCAAGGCAGAGGTGCAAGTCTTTGCCCAGCCAGCACTTGCTGCTGCTGGCTGAGGATGCTGAGAGCAGGAAGGACATGTGGAAGTTCTGGAGGCTGTGTGCCAGAGGCAAATGTGCCCCTGTGTGCCTGGGGATCTGCGTGGGACAAAAGGAGGCCAGATGTGCCAGTCAAGAGCAGCAGAATGTGAGGCCAGTGGCCAAGAAGGCCAGGGCATGGTGGCCTGTGTCAGCACTAGGGGAAGGGCAGGAGCAGGGCAGTGACCTGTGTCCCCCTGTGCTGGGCAGAGCTGCGGGCACAGCTGGAGTGCTGTGTCTGCTTCTGGGCCCTGGGGAGCAGAAACTCATGGAGGGCTGGAGCGTGTGCCGAGAAGGACAGGGGAGGTGGGGAGGACAAAGCCAGGGAAGAGGTGCTGAGGGAGATTTTTGTCTGGTAGATAGTGTTATTTTATTTCCTTTGTAGCATTCCTTCACTACATCCAAGTCCTTTGGCAGTGGAGGGGATGATATATTCACCTTGTTTAGTTGGATTATGTTTCTCTTAGGTGGATAATACGTTCATTTTCTTTGTTTTCGAGGATCCCATATTCCTTTAAGTCAACATTCCTTTCCATCTTCATGTATGGGAGCAGATTTCCTAGAAGTAATTTCAGTGTAAATATTTCTGGAAAATATATCTCCTCTCTTCTCTCGGGAAGAGACATGTTTCATTGACTGATTCAGAGCAGGCTGTGATGTCCCCTGAGCAGACATGGGCTTTTCTTTCCCCCTCAGAGCTGTTTTCCTCCATCAGCCTCTTCTGCCCCGCAGCCTCCAGCTATTTGTTTCAATTTCTGCCTTTCCTAGTGAGGTGGAAAAGTTCCATGGTTTAGATGGTGTTTGATGACTCTGGTCATATATTCGTTCCATGGATCATCGTTTCCTTCATTGGCATCCTCAGGGGTGTGTCAGTTAATTTGTTGATTGCGCCTAATAGGGGTCTCTGTTGTTCCTGGACTGAAATCTGAGTTGTCAAAATGGGGAGAATCAACACCTTGGTCCCCCCTCCAGAGACTGAGGTGGTTGTAGAGGCTCTCTGACCTCCATCAGATGACCTTTGAACACATCCTTATCTGCTGAATGAGCAGGATTTCTAACAAGAAACTCCAGAAGGGTCTCTAATTAGGAGGGAGCTCACACAGGAAGCCACCTGCAGAGGCAGGATGGAGCTGTGGGACAGGGCTGGGTGTCAGTCTCTACAGAAAGACAAACAGGACACAGCAGAAGTGGAAGGAAGCCCTGAGCAGAACCTTGAAAAATGTCACACCTTCCCTGCCAGCTGCCTGAGAGGCAGCTGGAGCTTCAGTCCCACATGGACCATGACTGTCTTGCCAGTGTCACTTGGGAAATTGTGCCTTCCACAGGCAGAGAATGACCTAGGAGAGCAGCAGCACAGTGCTTTGGGAATGTGGGAGTCCCTCAGTCTATGAGCCAGAGCCCACAGCTATTGTATGGGAAGCTGAAACGCAACTTCTCTTGCCTTCTGTGCAGGTCCTTCTAGAGAAAGAGCATGAGCAGATCATTCCATCAGAGGTGCCATGCCACACTCAGGGAGAGCTGTTGCCAGGCCAAAAGCAGGAAGAGCAGCTCAGGCTGCAGGTGGAAGAGCCACAGGAGAATGGCCAGGTAAGCCTGGCTCAGCAGGTGACAGAGTGAAGGGCAGGAAGAGGGGCATAAAACAGAGCTCTTGGCACTGAGGAGGCCAGGAGTCCCAGAGGCACGGAAAGCACAGAGCCTTGTCATGTGCAGAGATCAGCCCTGGGAAAGGAGGGTTACAATGGAAGCAGGGGTGGGCAGGGAAACAGAAAGCAGTGGCAGAATGAGTGTGATTTTGGGGCTGAAAGAGGAAAAAGCTGAGCCTGATGGCAGCTCCCCACTGTCACTTGCTCTGCATTTGCGTGTACAGAACATGGAGGCAGAGCTACAAGGAGAGCTGGCTGAAGCTCAGAGTGACATCGAGGCAGTGAAGAGCATCCACAAGGAAGACCTGAGGAGCATCCAAGAGGGGACGGATCTCCATCAGCAGAGAGGCGATCAGCAAGGTGAGGTTGGTGTAAGAGTGGCAGCCACGCCACTCATGGACCATCCTCTCTCTTGTTTTTTACAGAACGTCAAGGAACAGCTGCAAGGAGAGCTGGAGGAAATTAAGGCTAGGATCAACACAGGCGAGAAGAGGCTGGGGGAAGAAATAAAAATGCTCAGAGACAGACTTCGTTCCAACCCTTGGGCTCTACAGAAGCTAGTGAGTGAAACAGCAATAGCCACCATTGTCACCAAACTGGTGCTTCCTGCCCTTCTTGCCTTTCCTCTGCAGAGCAGCAGGCAAGTGAGGTGATACCTCTGAGTGCCGTCCTGCTTTAGGTGTCCAGCACAGCCACTGAGAAAAAGACATTTCCTGATACCTTGAACCTCAGCTGCTGCCCTGGACAATGGAATTTGTCTTTGGCCTTCTGGCCAGCAGTCATCCAAATTGACTCCTGCTGGCCTCCCCCCGCTCTCCTTGTTTATTGAGGTGTTTTTACATGGGAACGTGGTGACCCAGATGGAGGACTGAAACAAGCCCTGTGTAGCCCTTGTGAATCTGATCTTTCCCTTCCTCCCAGTTGATGACTCTGGGCTAACAGGGACAAGCTGTAGTCTCTGACTGCTTTGTTCTCTTGACTCGAGGAGGAAGTGTTGACATCTCACCTGGCAGCCTGCAAAGACTTCCAGCAAATGGCTGGCACAGAGGAGCCTCAGGATTGGGTGTGAGCACAGGAAGGGTCTCCACCAGAAGTGCTGCAGATGAGCATGACCTGAAGGTGGAGGACGAGACGACTCAGTGCGAGGAGGTAGAACATTGAATAAGGAGCTGCAAGTGCATCTGCAGTCCTTGGATGGGGCAAGGAGTGCCGGGGGGAAGTGGAATGGTCATTGAGCCAGTCATCCTCCAGAAAATCCATGAAAATGGAACATGAATCTGTCCATGAACTTGACTTGAACCAGCCCTTGGTTTTGGCCGTTTTGTTTGAGAAGTGGACATCCAAACAAATGCATTTTAAGAGCCCTGCATGTGGCTGACAGCCTCTTCCTAAGGACTTGCATTTGAAATGGGGTCTCAGGGAATCTGTGCCAGCACCTTTCTGACACAAACTCATTTCTTCTCCCAGATCTATGCAGACTCTTCTCTTGTAGCTGCTGCAGCAGCAGCACCAGCGTTGTCTATTGGAGGCTTTGCTCCCCAAGCTGAGAAGTGGATCCCGGGCAGTTTGTTCATGTCCAGCCCTGCCACAGCTGCTGCTCAGCCACAGCAGGTCAAGGACAACTCCCTGCAGCTGCTGAGTACGTCTTGTGTCTTTCTTCTCTGAGGGACAGTGTGTTGTGTGCATGTGTCAGCATAGCTGTACCAAATCTTCCTCCTCAGTTTGATGTCACAGGACATTCAGGATTCCCTATAGGATCCTGTGTGGAAAATCAGTCTCTGCTGGCCATCTGTGCTTCAGAGCTGTGTGGCTGCTTGTTGTGACCCAGCTGACCACCAAGGGTTCAGAGCCGCAGGCCCTGGGGCTGCCTTTTGTATCTCCTGCAAGCTGGGATCTCTGCTTCAAAATGAGCCTCTTGCATTTTGTTTCCCTCAGGGAGAATCGTGAGCCTGGAGAATCCCATGACAAAATATATGGAACTGGAAAATATCGGCCATGGGTGAGTCCAATCACAGCTACTTCTACAAATCCGTGGGCCAGGTGTTTTTCTGCTGGAATATCTATCCTATCTGAAATCAGGCAAGGTGCAAACATGTTCAGACACTGAGGCTAGATTTTCCCATCTCTAAGCACCCATCAGAATTTGTGAGCCTGGCCAGAAGGCATTGTCAAAGACATCTCCACAGTGCCAAGATCTTGCCTGTAGCAGGGAACAGGACCTGGTAGATCTCCTGGTCTCTCAAGGTGGGACAGCTCCCTGTTAATTTCATTAGCATTTTTGTATAGCTCTAAATCATCTGGCCACACTAATACAGGGAGAAGAATCTTCTTGGCCTGAAAGAGAAACCTACTCCCTAAGAGCTGTGAGATAACAGTTCTCAGGAACACTGCATTCGTAGAGTTTCCTGAAGGAAATATTCCTTGGTCAGGATTAGAACTGCACACTTCAGAAACTGAAATCCAAGAAGAAAGGAGAGACTCTCTTTCTGAGCTGAGGCAGTAAACCCCAACGTTGCAGGCCCAGTGGCCGTGCACTTGAGAGGAAATGCATCATCTGCCTTGTGACAGAGCCCTCCTGCATCCTGCAGGGTTTGGGCAGTTCCAGCAGAGATCTCCTGTCTGGGCTGGCTCTCACTCCAACATCTAAATGGTTTCTCCTTCCTTTGCTGCTCTTTTGTTTCTAGGACTTTTGGAGAGGTTTGTAAGGCACTCAACACTGCCACAGGAGGAGAGGTAAATGTCAACAGCTCCCACAGATTCTGCTGCTCCCCAGGGCTTTCCTCTCTGGTGTCAGCTGTGGCTGGAGCTGTGGGCAGAGCTGTGCAGCAGAGGCACAGGAAGCACAGACTGGTGCCAGCCTGCAAATTGCATTTGGGATAGTCTTTGTCCTTCTCAGCTTCCATTAGGAAGTCAAGGAGGGCAGGGGTTCCTTTCAGAGAAGGACGCTCTCCCTCGCTCTCAGTTACCCAAACAAAGGAGGTGCCTTGGAGCATCTCCCTGCTCTTTGGGGCTGCAGCTTGAGTCCTGAATTCTCATTTCTGGCTGCCAGCAAAGACATCTGAATGTTAGTGGGAGTTCCTTTAGCCACCTGCAGTGCTGCACTTGTGAACTGCACGTAGGGAGAGATCTACAAGGTGTCCCTAAAAGCCCTAAGCCCTGCCCATAGGCCAAGGTGTATCCACAGATCACTAAGGAGTGGATTACTTCTGAATCCCAAACACAGCAGCAAAGAGCGTGGTCAGAGGTCTGTGGGTCCCAGCTGAGACATCCTGGTTACCAAGTGGACGAGACAAAACATCAGTGCCCATGTGTCCTGTGACTGGCCCGCAAAGGAGCAGAGAAATGGGCTGTTGGAATGTCAGATCCTAATGACTCCTTTGTCTAATGCCAAGGCACTTTGGCACAGCTCAGCTGTGTCATTCCAGAATCACTTGCTCCAAAGTGCATTGTGGTCTCCTACCACTGAAATGGCAAGTGACTAATTTTCAATGTCCTTTCAGGTGGCCATAAAGAAAATCAATGTCCGAGGACCAAGGAGGAAGGAATTAAACATTAATGATCTCATGATCATGAAGATGAGTGGGAATCCCAACCTGGTCAGCTGTTTAGACAGGTGAGTTGTTGTGCTCCTGTCCCATGATTGTTTGTTTACATTCTGCAAACAAGCAAGGTAAAAGCCCACTTTGGTCACTGGCAGAAAATAGAGCTGTCAATTACTGGTAATTATTATTGCTGTGCTCATCTGCAATGGATGGGAAGAGAGCACATCTTGTCTGCATGACTACTCCCTGGCAGAAGTAGTTTGAAAAGTGTTCAAAAACCTGGATGGGTCACATCTCAGTAGACCAATAGCCTGTGAGTTCACTGCCACCACATTGTTTTGGGGCTTGATTGTTTCAAGTGTCTTCTTAGGTGTGGAGAAACTACCAAGGATTTGCCTTGGACTGTGTCCCGTCTTTTCCATGGTTTTGCATGCCAGGAAGACGAGGTGTTTCTTTCCAGAAATACCATGCCTGCCAGGTTTTTTTTATACTTAGAGTTACTAAACTGCACTCTTTGCTTGCTAGCCATCTAAGACATCTCCTATTTTGCAGCTATGCCATTCCACTTGAGACTGCATAGTCTGCCAATACTGCACAGCTGAGAGGGAATGTGGATTCCTTTTATTCTGCCCTTGTCTCAAAGGCACCTGGAAACAAGAATGAAGCCTTGTCTTTTCCAAACAGCAATGTAGACATGTGTGTTGATCTCCATGCCCTTGTTTCCTCCTTTCAGCTACCTCGTGGATAAGCAGTTCTGGCTGGTGATGGAGTACATGGATGGAGGCACACTGAGTGATGTCCTCAGCAGGACCTCGCTGACAGAAGAGGACATGGCAATTATCTGTCGGGAGGTCAGCGATCCCATCTGTGCTTCTCAGGGCTTGGGCAGGATTGTCTGCAAAACTGGGGCTCAGATCTGGAGTGATTCCAGGCTTTGTTTCTGTGTTGCTGGTGTGCTATGGGCAAGCCAGAGCATCTCAAGTGAAGTGCCTGCCAGGGCCCCTGCACTCACTGGACTCTGTTCCTGTACACTTATCTCCTGCTGTTGGATTCTCGCTCTGTCTCTTTCATTTGTATCTTCTTTTCTCCCCTTTGCCTATCCACATGTTTACCTTGATTCTCTCTGCATGGTGTTCCTTGCCTGTAAAAGCAGAAGTGCTGTGGCAGCAAAGTTTTCAAAAAAAATTTGAAACAGCAAGGAAAAAAGAGAGACTCGTTTCTCACAGTCCTCAGCTGGAAAGGGAAATAGTGCAGCCAATATGCTCTTTGCTTCTGAGCACATGCACTGCAGCAGCAGTCATTCTGGCTGCTTTGCAGGGGACAGTCTACACCAACAGTTGCTGCTGCTCTTTCCAAAGCTGACATGCCATTCCTTAGAAAGGTGCTGCCCTGCTAGTCTTGGAGCAGCAAGCTCATCCTCTCAGTGGCACTGTGTTGTGCCATTACGCCCCATTCCCCTGGAGTGGGAATTTTTAGGGCTGTTTCCTTTCTTGTGGGGTTGAAATCTCAACACTCATTTTTGCTCTCCTCTTTCTGTTTTCTCTCTCAGTGCCTGCAAGGACTGAATTTTCTACACGCAAACCACGTTGTTCATAGAGATGTGAAGAGCCACAATATCCTTCTGGGAACTGATGGCTCTGTCAAGCTGGGTTGGTATATTCTTAGTCAGCTGCAGCCTTCCAAGCGCTGAACGGGTGTGGGGCTGCACTTGAGTGACTGCCAGCTCCCCAAAAAACGGTGCAGGTGGGAGTGTAGGGGTCCTTGCAGCAAGCTGAAGGCACTAATGCAACATGCACAGAGGTGTGACAAGGAAGCACAAGCAGTCAAAAGTGGCCTTGGCCTGTGTGTGTGTCCCTTCTAGAGGGAGAGAGCTACAATCTAAACCTTTAGGAGAATGAAGGCCACTGCTGTGAGCACTGTTGAAAAACCTGGCTTTTGTAGAAGTGGCTCATACCACACTTCCTTGGCTTAAACCCCAAGCAGAACGAGCGTGCACGGTTCTCCAGCAGAGAAAACAGCTCATTTTTACAGTGAGAGTGGGGAATTCATTGCTTGGTTTCCTAGTTGGAGTTGGCTTTCATCATGTGTTGTTTTGTCCACAGCTGATTTTGGCCACTTTGCTCAGCTGCCCCCTGAGCAGAGCAGGCAGAGCTCAGTGGGCAGGACTCCTGGGTGGATGGCGCCTGAAGTCCTGAAAGGTCAGCCACATGGCCCCAAGGCGGACATCTGGTCTTTGGGAATCGTGGCCATGGAAATGGTGGAAGGGGAAGTTCCTTACTGGAACGAAACTCCCGTCTCGGTAAGGTGCAAATGCTCTCGGATGCCGCTGTCTTTCTCACCTGTCCCGTGTTCTGTGCGCCATTGCACAAAATCCCATTGCCATCTGCTGCCACTGCTTCCACCTCTTTTTGGAAGGTCCCCTTCTAACAATGTCCCCTGCAGCCCATCAGCACCTGCTGTAGCTTTGGTTGCAGCAGAAGGGAAGTGGCAGGTAAGCGGTTCAGAAACCTGCCAGTTCAACCTCCAGCCACGCCTGACATTTCACACTTGATTTTGAACACTGTTGGAGCTCTGTCTCTGAAGGACAAGACTTTTTCAGTGGAGAGCTTAAAAGTGTGATAAATACCCTGAGAAATGGAGGCTGAACCTTCCCAGTTTCAATTTCATAGAAAAAGTAAGACGAAACCAAAAAGTAAAAGTAAAATGGAAAGAAAAAGAAAACAATCAAAAGTTAATAAAAGAGAAAAAGCAAAAGCAAAAGCAAGACAAAAAGAAAAACCAAGAGTCAAAGCAAAAGAGAAAAGAAAGAATCATCAAAGCAATCCCAGAGCAGTTCTGCTTGCTTTTTCCTATTTTAAACACAGCACACCAATTTTGCCTCCATGCTGTAGGATCTTTCCCAAAGCCTGTGGGTCTTCCAGACATTCCATCTTTCAAATCATGTGTACATCATTCCGTCGTGTGTCTGGGTGGCCTGTAGAAGTTTAGGATGTGTTTTCTCCGACTGCAGTTAGAGCTGTATGCCGGACCCTGGGCTGTTACTGGGTCCTTTCACAAGGTGACGGGCTTGCAGTCGGGTGCCTGGGGCTGGGATCCAAGGTGTGCGCTTGACGCCGGCGCTGTTCCTTTCCCGCAGGAGCAGGGCCAGCCCAGGGCTGCACAGTTCTACTGACATGGAGCACTCCAGCTCCCCACCATGTCCAGTGGCTGAGCTCAGCTGCACAGGGACACGATAAAACCCCCTTTGTGGCCTCTGGTGGTGTGAGAAAAGGAAAGCAAGCTGCCACAATTATTTGTACTCAAGGGGAGTATGTTGGCAGGTTTAAGCTTGGAACTTTTCCTCTGGATTCAAGAGGATAATAACTGGGTCTCTTTGGACACCCTCCATTTCAGTGCCTCCAGCACAGAGCTGTTGGTGTTGTGATGGGTGTTTTAACAGGGCCCAGGCCCGAGCCTGGTGTCATGCAGAGAACCTGCCACAACTTCCCATTCTTTGCCTGGCCCTTTCTGTGCTGGGCACCCCATTAATGCATTGACTGGGGTATCCAAATGAGCAGAGGTTTATCATAGGGATGGCACTTCTCCTTCTGCTTTGACCATGAAAAGGTTTCCTTTTGCCACAGAAAGAAGCTGAAACTTGTAAACTGCTGAGAGACACAGCTATTAGGTGGCTGCTGTGTGCCCAAATACGACTTTTCATCCCAAAACATTTGTGCAGGCATCTTTTCATGTCTGTGTTGAAAATGAGATTCCAAATGTTTGTTTCCTTCTCTGAGGAATGCCTAGTGGATTTCTATGCTTTTCTTCTATTTACCATTGTTCTCTGGAGCAGGTCAAAAGGCTTGATGAGTTTTCTTTTATGGCGGCTGTCCTTCTTAGGGGACCAACAAGCACTGCAGAGATGCCTTTCATGGAAAGCCTTGGAAATAGTAGGGTTAGGTACACTAGCAGACTTGCATTTTCTTAGAAGCCTGTCAAGCTGCTATGAATCCTCAAAGAAGGAAACATGCTTTTGCTGACGTAGTTCCCACTAACGAGGTCAGTCAGTGAAATTGCTGCCAAGGCAAGATCTGCTGGATGTTGGAAATCTATGACTGCATGGGGATTTGGGTTTTTTCTTGGTACAGGAAAGTCACCTCAGCCTCTCTGCCAGGGCAAAAACTGCCACTGCAGAGTGAAGCTTCAGCAATGGGATGTGGGAGGGCAGTTAGAGATGTGAAAGCAGCAGGTGAGAGCCTCATGTTTCCTTTTTCTCCAGCCTCCGTGTCTGAAAGTCACCAGAGGGATACCAAAGCTGGAGCAGCCCAACCTCTTCTCACCCTGGCTGCACGACTTCCTGAACCTTTCCCTGCACCCACACAAGGCATGGCGCTGGTCTGCCAAGGAGCTCCTGCAGGTAAAATGCCAAGGGGCTGCAGGTGAAACAGTGTCCTGGGGATGGGCTCCTCCTCCTAGGAAGTTATGGCATCAGATGAGCTCCCCTGCTGCTCACCTCCACTCTTGCTAATGGGAACGGGGAGGAATTCCAGAGTGACCTTGGCTGCCAGGGACGCCTGTCAAAGTCATCTCCAAGTCATCTCTCAGTCTGTCCTCAGAGGAGAGCTGCTCTGTCCTCTGATTGTTTGTGTCACCCTGTTTTGTAATTTGGTGTTACCCAAGGAAACCATTCCCAGCCAAGCAGTCAGAGATTTGGCCGTGGGCAGAAGGGGCTGTGGGGGCTCACTGGGAGCCTCTGAGGGGCCCTGGTTTGTACCCACCACTCCACTCTTGGAGGTTTCTGCCACGCAAACAGGGACAGCTGAGGCTGACTTGTCCCAGCCCCATCTGCTGCCTGGCACAGTCAAGCAGATGGAACAGCCCCAGGGTTACTGCCAGGTTGTGTGGCAGAGAGAGAAGTGCAGGACCCAGTGCCACTCAGCTGCCCCTGCTGGGAAGGAAAGTGTCATCCAACACGGGAGAGCAGGGCATGGAAAGATAGGCATTGTTCTGTACCCCTGTGGAAATCAGCACAATGCCTGTCTTTCAAAGAGAGTGACTGTGTGAGTCATTGGAGTTTCCTGAAAGGAAGAAACCCCAGGGACAGAAAGCACCATTTCTAGAGCCCTGGCAGGGCAAAAGTGCCACCCAGATGAAGACACCAGAATCAACAGAGTAGTGGGATTCTGGCCCAGGTTTGCCTTGGATAACAAGGTCCTCCATGGAAAGATGGAGATGTCGATGCTCCCCTCGTTCCTGTTTCTTGGTCTTTCTAGGAACCAGAGAAGTCCTGATTGAGCGTGTGAGGCACTCAGCTTGGTAACTCATGGCTCATTGATTTCTGTTGGGTTTTTTCTGTTGACAGCATCCATTTGTAACACTAGCCAAGCCAGCATCCACCCTGGCCCCACTCATCATTTCAGAAGAGAAGAAGAAGAAGGACGAGAAATAATTGTGACTATCACGTCTAGACTTATTATCTTCCCAAACGGCTTAGATTAGGCTTGTAGAGTAGGATTACAGAATAGGATTGTTAAAGAAATAAATTTTCTGGATATATTAGCTCACCTGGAAGATTCCTTTCTCTCTTACCCTGTGAATAAGCTCAGCATGTCATTCGGAGTTGTCAGCTGTCTCTTGAAGGTGCAAAGTGTGCTTTACAGCTTCTTTGGTGGGCCTTGAAATTGGGGAAGGCTTTTCTTCAGTCACCCTCTCCAGACCACACTGCCTTTGGGACACGGCCCCCTGGCCAGATTTTGCACATCTTCTGTTGGTGGTACTTGTATTTGAGGCAGACAGGGCAGTGGCATTTGCAGGCAAAACCGAAGGAGGAGTGGGGCAGCCAAAAGAGCCTGTGCAGATGCAGGTCTTCAGCTGTGACTCAAGAGCATTTGCGTTCCTGCCACTTGGATTTGTATCTGTAAGAGCAATCCCTTGGCTGGAAGAGAGTCTTGCTCAAGTGAGGAATCAGCAGGATCACTGAGGGTGCTCTGAAAGGTCTCCTCTGGTGCAGAGCTGTCAGTGACTGTGAGGTGAGAGCGGGCCCAGCCTTGCCCAGGGCAGAGCTCCAGCAGAGGCCTGGCAGAGCCCGCAGCAGCCTGAGCCTGGGCAGAGGCAGGCAGGAAGGAGGCCCTTGTAGCCTGGCCCCGGGCGAATGCTGCGCTCTCAGAGCCCAGCTGGCAGCCGGCTGCTCCCGAGGGGAAGCGTCGCCGTGCTGGGCACAGCACAGACTGCTGCCTTTGGGCATATGGAGCCTGCCCAGGAGGAGAGAAAGGCAAACGGCAGCCGAGGGCTGGAGCCCTGGCCGAGGATCCCCACCCTTGTGCCGGCTGCCCTGTAACTCCTGGTGATAATATAGGGTTAAAATGATTTTGGCACAGCACATGCTTGGGAACTGAATGCTAGCTTGTTGCTTCGTGTTTGCCTGCTTTTCACTGTTTGCATTTTGTTCTCACACAGCTTCAAATAAACTACGTATGCTTTTTGAAAATTATCTTTTGTTTACATTCTTCTCCTCTGGGAGGAGAAAGGTGATTGATGGTGATGTTCAGCAACGAGGTTGAACAGGTGCCTACCTGTGTAGCCAATCTTGGCCTGCTTGTAAAACTGTATATATATGGAGGCAGAAAAAATAAAGATGGAGCTTTCCTGCTTGACCCCCTGCTGCCTGCTTCATCCTTTTGTGTCGCTAACAGTGATATTAGCTTACTGTAAGCAAGATGATATTTTCACGCTATTGTCTTAACCAAATCACGTATCACTTTGCCTGGCTAATAAATCAGGAGTAAGGGGGAAGTGTGATTTTGTAGTTGGTAGTTGACACAGAGGTCATAAAAATAAAGGTTAGGTTGTGCCGTTACTAGATCAGGTGAATCTGAACCTGCATAATTATGTGATTGTTTACTGTCATGGTTGTTTGGTAATTGAATATGATTATTGTCTTAAACAAGAATGATGAGAAATTATATTTACCAAAATTCACGCTTGGGTGTACACAATAGAACAATGGATGTTTAATAATTAACATAGAGTTTTATAATGGAGGAGTATAAAGGGAAGTCTGTTTCGAATTCACAGTTGAAGTCAGATTTGGGTATCCTGTACCCCTGACTTCCAGAGCTCTCTTCAATAAAGCACCTGCACATAATCACTCTGTGTTTGTGTTTTCTATGCTAACATTCTGGCGACACAGGTGGGACCCTGTGAGCACTGCTGGGGGCCCCCTGACCTGATCACATTCCAGCTGGCACGGAGGAGCTCTTGGGGAGCCCATCAGCATCGGGACCTCCCACCGTTTACAACGTCCTCTGGAGAAAAGGCAAAGAGCTTCATGATTCTGGTCTGCTCTGGTTGCCTGGCTGTAAGACACACCTAAAGCTACGTGTGGTTGGGCTAAGGAAGTCCTGGTGTTGCCTAGGAATTGTCTAGGCACTGGCACTGTCCGTTAAGACAACTGTGAAAGCATTGCAGGTTCTGCATCGGTGGTCTTATGGAGCTGTAATATGGAGAAGTTAAAAGGGTTAAAAGGGGCTCTGGGAGGCAATACCCTCATCCCATGAAATTCTCCTTCGGGTTGTCTGTTGACACATTGGAAATAAGGGAATTATGGTCAGGAATTAAAGAAGGATAAGTTGATTGATTATTGTAATGTATGGTGGCCTTATTATGTTTTGTCTGACAATCAGAAGTGGCTGGAAAAGAGGTATTTGCAACCAAATCTTGTATCACAGCTGATGTCTTATTGTAAACAAGAGGGAAAAGGGAACAAAATCCCATATATTGATTTGTTTTTCTACCTGTGAGATAAACCGATATGGATGGCTGAGTGTAGGTTAAAAACAATGATCCTTGAAAACAATCAGTGCCTGGCTTGTGTCCAAGATAAGCACTGTGTGGAACATTTGGTTTTGAGTGCAGGTTTGGGAAAGGGCAGGGGAGATGATTCAGAAGCTGATTTGTCGGTGGGACCCACTGTCCCCACCACTGCCCCCTTGACATCAAGTTCCACTCCGCTTGGTCTCACCCCACCTGATTCTCTTACTTCTCTGCTGCTCATACCTACCTGATATGCTTCTCCTCAGAGCTAATCCCCCTCCCTCACCTGCTCAAAGATTTATCCCTCCACCGACACCTCCTCAGGGATATCCTCCTCTCCCACCTACGCCTTCATCGCTGGCTCCTGTCCCCTCTGCCCCTGCAAACCCTCTTCTGCTGTAGTCACCCACTGCTCCTTTCCCAGGTAACAATCACCATTTGACTGTGGGACAGGGACAAAAGGGAGGGAGGTGCAGAGAGGACAGAACGGAAAGTAGCAACAGTGAGGAAGATAGGTCAGATGCCCAGTGGCCCATTGTACACGAGGAAGATTGGCCCCAGCGTGGCCTAAGACAGGAAAGGGTATATTAAAATCAGGCAAACAAAAGAGAATGATTATTGCATCGCTGAGGCAGGGAGTGGGAGCGGATGGACCAGTCTTTGTCAAGATACCTTTCTTGTGAGCCAGTTTGGTCATATGGAAACAGTCAGCCGGGATGTATCAGGATAATCCAGATAACGTAGCTTGCAGGGTTAAGATGATAATGAAAACCCAGAATGACTGGGAAGATATTAAAGTAATATAAGATATCTTGATGGACGGAGAGGGACATGGTACTTCGGGCAGCGAGGGAAAGGGCCAGGGAGGACCTATGAAATGGTTTGGTGATGGGCACTTTGGATTATAATTTTCCCACTGAGGACGCTGGGTGGGACCCTAATTGTGGAGGCTCCTAAGGGCTATGCGGAGGGAGCAACGCTCCAGGCACTCCCATGGAGGGAGCCTAACCCTTGAGTTTTTCTATCCAAGTTGTTTAACCCTGTACTGTTTGAAGTTTACTTCCTGATATGTTGGTTACCTTACCCCTGATTGGTTGTTGTGTTTTCTCCTCAATTCTGTACCCTGATTGGTCCGTTTTGGATCCTTTCCCCTATTGGTTAACTTTTCAATCTGCACCCGTATTGGTTAACTTTTCAATCCGCGCCCTTATTGGATAGTTTTTCAATCCGCATCCCTATTGGTTGGTTTAGCAAGCCCCACTCCCTAAATTATGAATAGAAATCGAGCTCTCCGGACCTTTGGGTCCTTCTTCGGAGAGTCGGAGAGGAATAAAGAAGGCTCCTGGAGAAGACCCCCGGCTCCTGTGATTTCTCCCGCGCCACCTGGGTCACCCCTGCCTAGAAGATAGCTGCATCAGCAGCTGCAGCCTGGATAGAGGTGACAGGCTTGATCGCTGCGGCGATCTCACAAAAAGAGCTGATCACTCTATAGGAGTGCCTGTGCCGCCTGAGCTGAGGCCGTCTCCCCGTGGGCGACTCACTTGGGAAGGTCGTGGCACCCAGACCATCCCAGCTAGGGCACTGGGCAGTCGGCAACAACTGGAGCTTTTGAAGGGTTTTGTTCAATGGATTTTTCAATCCTTTCTTAATGTTAAGTTGGCATCGGTTAAGTCTAGTCAGTTTTGGGATGCAGTGGGAGCCAAGTTAACTGTTGCTCAGTTGGAAGGGGATACTTCTGTAGCGAAGTTTTTTCCGTTATTTAAGTTAATAATAAAGGCAACTGAGGGGAGTAGTTTGGGAGGAGATTCGGGGAATGTTCGGGGACCCCAGTTAAAAACCCTTACCCCTCTTCCCTCACCCCATGTCCCTAATTCCTCTTCCCTATCTCAGGGGGGGTTGGCGGGCGTGTCCTGCAGCACTGCACCAGGTAGCCACCGTCTCTCGGGCTCTCCCCACCCCCCTCTCTACCCTTCTCAGGACAGTGCTGGCCACACTGCCCTGGGCCTTCCCTGCAACCTCCTTCCTATGCCCACCTACCCAGTTTTACCCCCTCCACACGTTTCAAGTTTGCAATTATCGAGTTCTGGTAAGATTCAAGATGGCGTCAGCAAGGTGGCTCGTCTCGCCATTTTACCTCCTTCACTCCCAAGTTTTCCCGCCCTTTATCCACAAAATGGCCACTCAGTTGTGATGTCATTTCCTGTTGACCCCACCCCTAAGTACACCCCCCTTACAGACCCTGCCTATGACCACACCCTTGAAAGGTACCCGCCCCCTGCCACGCCTATTGCCCCGCCTACCTCACAGGCCACGCCTACCTCCAAGACCATGCCCCTGACCCCACCTCTCGAGCAACAACACACCCCCACGCCTCCCTGGCGAAAAACCGGAAGGGAGGGTGGGAGTAACTGGAAGGAAGCCATCTTGGCTTCGGATGCTACTCATAGCATCAAGCACAAACAAACCCTTCAAGCACAAACAAAAGGCAAGGTCGTCGAGGCAACAAGTCCCCTTTATCCTCCTCGGATGACAGCAGTGACTCTTCGTTATCAGACATTGAGTATGAGGACCGTTGGGCAAAAGCTAGGGAAGAGGCAATAAAGGACAAAGACTGGGATATGGCAAACAGAATAACAGCATTTCCGATAATGGTTAGATAGGGCAAAACAGAAGCCTGAAAGGTGACCTGGCAAGCTATGCCTTTTAATGAGTTAAAGGAACTTCACAAGGCTGCTAAGGAGCATGGTCGAGGTTCTCATTATTTTAGGCGCCTACTGGAAGCCACTTGTGCTGCACATACCCTGCTGCCGCATGATATCAGAAATATAACTGGATGTCTAGTAACCCCAGCGGAATATTTATTTTGGGAAAGAAATTGGAAAAAACAATTGGCTACACTGGTGGCAGCATATCAAAATGACCTTGATAAACCAAATTTAATATTGGAGCAAATTGCTGGGAAAGGAAATTATTTAAAACCGACTGAACAATTTGACATTCCGGATTCCGCCTTAAGAGAACTTGCCAGTGCAGGAAAGGCGTCTCTCCTTTTGGTGCCTGATGAAAAAGTGCCTGTGCAAAGTTTTACGAGTATTAAACAAGGAGTAGACGAATTGTTTACAAAATTTGTGGACAGATTAAAGGCAACCTTAGAAAAACAACTTGAAAGTGCTGATGCCAGAAAAGAGATGCAAATAAAGATGGCCTTAATGAATGCCAATTCAGCCACAAAGCCCATCCTTCGATCCTTACCTTTGGAACCCGAACCAACTATTGATCAAATGATAGAGGCATGTATAAAACATAATTCCACTGAGAACACTGTTGCGCAGGCAGTAGCACAAGGCATCGCACAGGGTATGTCAGGAGCCTTTGCGGTTATAACAGCTAAAGACAATCAAAGGTGTTTTAATTGCGGACAATTTGGACACTCTGCTGCGAACTGTCCTGAGAGAGAGATGGCTCAGGACCACTGACGTATTTACAATAAGGGGTGGAAGCCGGGAAACGCCAGGGTGAGCGCGATTTGGCGCCACGCGACGAAATCAAATTTCCAGCCGGCATCCCTGGATCGCAACCCTCAGCTGCTGAAAGAGGACAACAAGGACCACTTTCCATGTGGAAAGAAGGTACCAGCTTCAGAAGTTCCCGCACCAATGAAGACCAATCGGTTTACACCGAGATACAGGTGGGAACCCGGCGCGAGCTGGTAAGCGACGTATCTGTTCAATTTGACTCAGACTATATATATAGAATCGCTACGGGTAAAAAAGCACCTCTGAGAGGACCAACTGACATTTTAATCATAGGTGATCCTCTTCGTAAGCCAGCTGCGTTGGCAGTAATTCCGGAGGTGCGGACTTTCGATCCGGAAGAGGAGATTTTTATTTCTGTTATATGCTTAGATTACACTTATTTCTTGCCAGCAGGAGTACCCCTCGCTCAGGCGTTTTTATTGCCCAAAGAGTTACCAGATACCGTGCCACAGAACCCAACTGTCCTATGGGTTCAGTTGATGGGGGCAAGGAAACCCGTAATTAAATGCACTCTGTTCTCCCAAGGAGAAAGAATCGAAAGATTGGGAATGATGGACACTGGCGCCGATGTAACTCTTATTGCGAAATCTGAATGGCCATCAAATTGGGAACTGGAGCCAGTATCGGGTTTTATTTCTGGTATTGGAGGGGTCGCAACATCGTGGCGAGCAAAAAGGAACGTTGTCATTAGTGGCCCGGAGGGAAAAGTGGCTACAGTAAGACCTTTTGTCGTCAGGGCCCCGATTACTTTGTGGGGAAGAGATGTCCTGTCCCAATGGGGGGCTAGTCTTACCATGAACTCCAGGGATTTTTAGTGGGGGCCACTGAAGAGCGCGCCTTGGATATCCCCCAACTCAACTGGAAGCAAGATCATCCAGTTTGGGTTGATCAGTGGCCCTTATCCGAGGAGAAATTGCGTGCATTGGAGACCTTAGTCGAGGAACAGCTGTCCAAAGGGCACATTGTTCCCTCAAATAGTCCCTGGAATACCCCCGTCTTTGTGATCAAAAAACCTGGGAAGGACAAATGGAGGTTGTTACAGGACCTTAGGAAAGTGAATGAAGTGATTGAGGACTTTGGGCCCTTACAGCCAGGAATGCCTTCCCCCATGATGTTGCCCAAAAATTGGCCACTCGCAGTCATTGATATTAAAGACTGTTTTTTTAACATTCCTCTTCATCCAGCGGATGCTCCCCGATTTGCGTTTTCTGTTCCATCCTTAAACCGGCAGGCACCCCTAAAGCGCTACCATTGGCTGGTTCTCCCTCAAGGGATGAAAAATAGCCCATCAATATGCCAGTGGTATGTCGCTTCACTATTATCTCCAATAAGGGAAAAATTTCCTGACAGTGTTATCTTGCATTACATGGATGATGTCCTTTTGTGTGCTAAAGACCAAGCAGACTTAGACGTTGTTCTTAGAGCTACTAGGAATGCTATCGAGGAAGCAGGCTTCGAAATCCAGCCGGAAAAGATCCAGCTCACCAGCCCCTGGAACTACTTGGGTCTCCGAGTGCAGGAGAGGACAGTGACACCACAAGTCATCATTAATACCAACCCCAGGACCCTCAACGAAGTGCAGCAACTTTGTGGATCCATCAACTGGGTAAGACCTCTCCTGGGAATCTCCTCCGAGGAATTGGCCCCGCTACTCAACCTACTTAGAGGAGACAGCGCACTCAATTCGCCTAGACACATGACGCCGGAGGCACGAGATGCAGTCACCAGAGTGCAAGAAGCCCTGTCTGCTCGGCAAGCACACAGTATTAGCCGAGCCTACCCTTTTCCTTGGCCATCCTAGGTAATACCCCACATTTTTGCGGACTGCTCTTTCAATGGGATCCTGAATTGAAGAACCCTTTATTGATTCTGGAATGGATTTTTCTCCATTCCCAACCCCAGAAAACGGTGACTACTCCTCAGGAAGCCATAGCTGCGGTTATCCGCAAGGGTAGATCGCGCATGTGCTCTCTTGCAGGGTGCGATTTTACATGCATATATGTCCCATTGGCAAATGCTGAGGAGCTGGAGTTTCTGCTCCAAAGACATGATAGCCTCCAGTTCTCTCTCGATAACTACTCTGGTAGCATTTCAATTCATTATCCTGGACATAAATTGTTTAAGACAAATTTTAATCTGGTCCCAAAATTTGTCCAAAGTTCCCTCTCCAGGCTGTGACAGTCTTTACTGACGGCTCAGGATCTTCCCATAAGTCAGTTATGACTTGGAAAGATCCGAGGACTCAGCAGTGGGAGTCTGATGTCCGGGTGGTTGAAGGATCCCCACAGATTGCAGAACTTGCAGCCGTTGTCAAAGCTTTTGAAAAGTTCAAAGACCAACCTCTTAATTTGGTTACTGATTCGGCTATGTAGCAGGAGTAGTTATGAGAGCAGAGCATGCTTTTTTGAAGGAGGTGTCTAACAAAACTTTATATTCCTTGCTTTCTAAATTGATTTTTGTTATCTCCCACAGAAAGCAACCATTCCACATCATGCATATTAGATCACACACTGACCTCCCCGGAGCCGTCGTGGAAGGTAATTGAAGAGCAGATGCCTTAGCTATGGTAGCACAGACCCCCAATTTACCGGACGCTTTCCAGCAGGCAAAGCTTTTGCACCAATTTTATCGCCAAAATGTACACGCTCTAGTAAAAATGTTCCGTCTATCGCGAGAGCAAGCCAAGGCTATTGTGGGGTCGTGTCCACAATGTCAGTCCTACCAATTACCTTTCCTCGAAAGAGGAGTTAATCCCAGAGGGCTGAACAGTAACGAATTGTGGCAGACTGATGTGACTCATATCCCGTCCTTTGGACGACTAAAATATATACATGTCTCTGTAGACACCTTTTCAGGGGCAGTTTTTGCATCGGCCCATGCAGGAGAAAACGTTACCTTTGTGAAAAGACATTTCTTGCTGGCATTTGCTATGCTGGGAGTGCCACAAAAAATTAAGACCGACAATGGGCCTGCCAACGTGTCAAAACAATTGAAAACATTTTTTCAAGAATGGGGAATACAACACGATACAGGCATACCATACTCTCCGACAGGTCAATCAGCTGTTGAAAGGACTCATCAAACCATTAAAAGGGTCCTTCACCAACAGCGGGGGGGAACAGAGACATTATCTCCCATTGAGAGACTCTGTAAGGCTCTATATGTAATTAATTTCTTAAATTGTTCTAGTACAGAGCCCAATCCCCTCGTGATAAGGCATTTCTCAAATTCGGCCCGAGCAAAGCTCGATGAGAAACTGCCTGTGTTGATCAAGGATCCAGAGTCCCATCAAATCTCTGGACCTCATCAGCTGATTACCTGGGGGAGAGGGTATGCATGTGTATCGACCCCTTCAGGCCCAAGATGGCTCCCAGCAAAAAACATAAAACCATACATGGGACCACTTAAAAAAGAGAGTGCTGATAATAACATGAGTGTCATGTTATTGACACACAGGGATACCAGAGCCACAGAAAACAGCGGCTTGGAAAAGAAGAAAAAGGAGGCCACAGACACCAAAGACTATACACCGACCACTTACCAGATCGCAGACGATTTCTGCGAAAGACAGTGGCATGATTGATGCTGCTAGAGACACCACGTGCTGATCTGGTTACCAAAGACTGTGTTGAGCCTCAGAGAGGCTCGGAAGGTCGTACCCCAAACCTGTTTTCTCCAGGACACTTCGGCTCCCTTGTTCTTGATCCCAATCCCTGTCCCTCTCTCCTGTACCCCCTTGTCCCCAAGTTATATAAGTTTAAAGATGTTAAAACTATCTTAAAAGGATGGATGCTAACCTCAGTTTTATGTTTATGAGATATCCTAGGGCCAAGATGAGCCACCGACTGGTCGCGGCATGGATGCTTTCGGTGATTCAGATGCTCTTCCTGGTTAAGATGGGTCAGACCTGGATAATCAAACAGCCGCAGGAGAATGTCTGGGTCACCCTCGCAAAGTCCCTTCAACAACAAAGCCTGTGCCTGTCCATGGGCAATGCTCATAACCCCTTGTCAACCTGCCTCGTAGGGGTTCCCCTGCAGCCACATGAATATCCCTTTACGGGGAAAACACCAAATCCGGTGGACACCTGGGATGAGTGGACGGGAATATTACCGCATGCATCAGAAGAGCCCCAAGAATTGGACCTTTTGGGGTCTTCCCCAGCCATGTATTGTATAAATTTTTATTATAGACAAAACAGAAAGGACTGGGTATTAAGAGAACAAACTAGATCGATTTTTCGGAAAGATGTGTCCCCCAAATAACAAGATTTACGAAAGAAAAAATTGGTGTAATTACACTGCTAACATGCCTTCCCGATCCACTCGATATCCCAGAATGTTGCCAAAAGGAATATTCATGATCTGTGGGGATAGGGTATGGGCAGGAATCCCTGCTCATCTTCAAGGAGGACCATGCACTCTAGGTAAGCTCACCATTTTGGCCCCAAACGTTACCCTACTACATGATTGGCAAAATAAGAAACAAGAATCAGGTCGGGGAAAAAGAGATTTAAAAACCTTTCAAGAGGATTGCGACAGCCAAATTATTGATTGGTCACGACAAAAGCAGGTGCTCATGTCAATATTTCTGCCATGGGTAGCTGTAGTGAAAGCATTGGGTGAGCTATCACACCTGGAGTGCTGGATGGGTAAGCAAGAAAATTTGACATCTGCGGTGCTCAGTGACCTCCTTGAGGATGAGGAGACAATTCGGAAGGCCACCCTCCAGAACCGAGCAGCGATCGATTTTCTGCTGCTAGCCCATGGACACGGCTGTGAAGAATTTGAGGGACTGTGCTGTTTCAACCTCACTTCTCACGGAGAAAGCATCCAGGCAAAGATCAAAGCGAGCCAAGATACTGTGAAAGAGCTTAAGATGGAAAAGCCCACGGAATGGTCGGACAATATTTTTAAGAACTGGGGACTGAAAGGATGGGTTGCATCCTTCCATAATGGATTTATGTGGGTTTTGGGTGTTATCTTGATTGTTTTACTTACCTTTGCAATTGGGTTAAAATGTTTAGAAGAGTTTTCAAAAAAGGTTTTTATATTAAATAAAGAAGGGGGAGTTGTGGAGGCTCCTAAGGGCTATGCGGAGGGAGCAACGCTCCAGGCACTCCCATGGAGGGAGCCTAACCCTTGAGTTTCTCTATCCAAGTTGTTTAACCCTGTACTGTTTGAAGTTTACTTCCTGATATGTTGGTTACCTTACCCCTGATTGGTTGGTGTGTTTTCTCCTCAATTCTGTACCCTGATTGGTCCTTTTTGGATCCTTTCTCCTATTGGTTAACTTTTCAATCTGCACCCCTATTGGTTAACTTTTCAATCCGCACCCTTATTGGATAACTTTTCAATCCGCATCCCTATTGGTTGGTTTAGCAAACCCCACCCCCTAAATTATGAATAAAACCCGGGCTCTCTGAACCTTTGGGTCCTTCTTCGGAGAGTCGGAGAGGAATAAAGAAGGCTCCTGGAGAAGACCCCCGGCTCCTGTGATTTCTCCCGCGCCACCTGGGTCGCCCCTGCCTAGAAGACAGCTGCATCAGCAGCTGCAGCCTGGATAGAGCTGACAGGCTTGATCGCTGCCGCGATCTCACAAAAAGAGCTTATCACTCTATAGGAGTGCCTGTGCCGCCTGAGCTGAGGCCGTCTCCCCGTGGGCGACTCACTTGGGAAGGTCGTGGCACCCAGATCATCCCAGCTAGGGAACTGGGTGGTCGGCGACACCTAATGACCCATCTGGAATGGATACGATGAAGTTAAAGAAATACCAGGAGTAGATTTCCATACGTGTCCAAAAGGCAATACCTAAAAGTATGAATTGGTCCAAGTTGTATTGAAATCTGACAGGAGACAAAGGAATCTCCCACTGCCTTTCTAGAAATACTTAAGGAAGCAGCTAGGAAATATATTGATCTTCAGATAAACAGTGAGAAAGCAAAGGTTCAGCTTGTCTTTATTGTCCTAGGCCAATCACAGGAGGACATTAGGAGAAAGGTACAGAAACTAGAAGGGGAAGAGTTAAGAAATTTGGATAGACTTTTAGAAGTGTCTTGGAAAGTTTACAACAATTGGAAGAAAGGTTGCTAAGAAACAAGGACACAGTCTTTTGGCAGTTCTAGAAGGATAGGGGTGAGGATGTGGTAAAACCAGTCAAGGCTGTAGAGAGGTGGTTTTGGCAGGGGGCATGCAGGTTTGGGAATAAACCAATGTTCTTTATGCAAATTAGAAGGTCACTGGGAGCGGAAGGGTCCAAACCAGTTTAGCCAGAATGGTTAAACCCAGTTAAGACAGCGTAGCCGGAATCATGGTCCTATTTGAACTAAAGCCAGGATCAAAGGAACTCATGGTGACTTTACGCCTAGAAGGGAAGGAGGTTACCTTTCTTGTAGACATGGGGGCTACACATTCTGTATTGAATTATATGGAAGGGCAAATTGGGAATAAGTTGACTGTAATCATTGGAGCCACATGGAGGGAAGAAATATGGCCATTTCTGCAACCCCTAAATTTGAGCTTTGGGAATAAAGTTCTAACACATGAATTCTTGTATATGCTTGAGTGTCCAACTCCTCTCTTAGGGTGTGACTTATTTGTGGCACTTGAGGCAGTAATTACCCTTGAGAATGGTGAACTTGTAATGAGGATACCCGAGTCTAAACAGAAAAGATTTTAATGATAAAAGAAAAACCAACTCCTAATATTCCTAAGGAGGCAGAAGATGCAGTGATTCCCTCTGTACGGGAAATGGATGTACCTGGAAAATCTAAATTGGCACAGCCAGTACATGTAGAACTGAAAGAAGGGGCAAATGTCATATGGATCAAACAATATCCTATAAAAACAGAAGCAAGGCAGGGAAGAGCAAAGACCATTGATAAATTCTTAAAGTATCAAATTCTAGAGGAATGCAAATCAGAATACAATACTCCAATTTTCCCAGTAAAGAAATGCAATGGTGAGTATAGACTCATACAGGATTTAAGGGACATAAACGAGATAACTAAAGGCATTCATCTGGTGGTTGCCAATCCTTATACATTGCTAGCATCCTTGAAAGAGATATATAAATGGTTTGCCATGACTAATTTAAAGATGCCTTCTTCTGCATACACCTTGACCAAGATAGTAGTGTTATGAATAAAATTGGGGAATGTTCAGACTGCACGGGGATTTGCCTCTTGTGAGCTTGCCTATTTCTGTTCCAGCTGTGTTGCCTGTTCTTGTTCTAACCCCGGTTGAAACTCCCAGTTAATGTCCCAGCTAATGTACCTACCCTTTTCAATTCTAAGAGTTCGCTGTTAAAGAGTTCTCATCTGTCTCATCTGTTTTATTACCCTACCTTTAGTTGTTTGTACCCCTCATCCCCTCTAACTCGTCGGGTAACCCAGCCGCTGCTCCCCAGAATGGATGCCACATTCCCCATAAGAAATTGTGCACCCATGCATATTAAAATCATATTGTCGCCTAAGAATAAAACGACCCTAACCAACGAGCCACTTTAAAACACACAAAAAGACTTTGCACTACGTGCTGTGAAGGACCTAACGGAGCTAACCACACCGATTCCAGCCCAACAAGTGAGTCACCATGGCTTGGACAGCACTTGAGCACGAAGACCCCCTTGAACTTCTGAGGCGAAAAGCAGTCTCTGGATGATCCCTGCGAGGGTAGAGGCTCCAGTCCTGCCGGAAACTGACAGGCCTGTGTGACCCTCCTCCTGGACATTGACCATCGGGAGCAGCGGCAGGCGGCGCGCACCCCCGAGCCCCCACCTCTAGGCCCCTCTCTAATAAAGGCTTAACAAAGGAGCAGAAGGTCTCCTGGCCCTTTCTTTTTTACAATCTGGGAGCTCGTCCGGGATCAACCACGCCCACGTGGACCAAGGAGGACCGGCCACCCACTTCGGACCTTCGTGGGACCGCTGGCGACACCCGGACTGGAGGGAGGCCTAGAGGGAGTCGATGGCGAGGAGCACCGGACTGGGTAAGAACCTCCGGTGGCGGGATCGGGCAGGAGGCGCGCGAGTGGTGGTGTGCGTGAGACGGGGGCTGGCAGCTCGGACTCCCTGAAGCAATTGTGGACTCCCTGGTACCACAGTTCCGGACTCCCGCGAGGGGGCCGGCTGGGAACGGGAGGAAGCGAGTCAGGCCCTGATAGGGCCCAGAGGAACGCGTGAAGACGCCTCTTGGGGGGTTTCGAAGGGCAGCGTGTAAGCGACCCCCAACGACTAAAAGACCCCTTGAAGGTACCGGGAGATGGAGGGAAATCCAGACCCCTAGGAACTGAGTCCCGGGATAAGGCGCAGGGAGGAAGCGAAGTCAAGGCCTGTCCTCAGAGGGGAGGACGAGGCAGGGAGGACTTCACAGTTTCCGTTGGGACCTGGCCTTTAGGTCAAGACCCAGGGTGTTGGAAGGGGATAGCGCTTAACCCGTTGGGACCAAACCCTGGCATCTTGGGTGAAGGGGATAAGGGTGTGGGGGAGAGATTACCTCGTCAGGACTCCCACCAAACTCCCTGTTCATTCTATTAATTTAGGCAACCCCTTTTCCTTTCCTTTGGTTGAGTGTATAGCCTTTGGCATTTGGTAGAGTTGGTTTAGTTGAGGCAGATCTAGTACAAGTTTTTTCAGTGTTGTGACGGTTTGTTTTTGGTGCGTTAGTTGTTGTTTTGCCCGTCTGTATCTTTTCGTTCGGGTAGGGGCACGTTATTCTTCTTTTAGACCCAGCTTAGAAAAATGGGACAGTGCATAAATAAGCAAAACCCCTCAAAAAGGAAGGGCAGGAAGGCGAGAACCATCCTTCCAAATAGTCATCTTGGGAAGATGTTAGACAAATGGGAGGAAAATGAGGCTACCAGAGGGCTCGATAAAATCAAAATGATATTATTCTGTATGGAGGAATGGCCGAGGTTAGAACTAGAGTGGCCGTGGTTTGGTTCTCAAGATACACGGATGTGTACACAACTCAGGAAACACCTAAGAGATCAGGTTGAGCCAGATGAAGAGCAATTAACATATGCTAATTGTTGGAAATGTGAAAGCATAGGAGATAAGACTGTGAAGGTCCATAAGTTACAAGAAACAAAGAACTAAACCAGAAAAAGAACCACAAGATAAGTGATGGGACCCCCTTAACCACTTACCTCCCCCTTTCTACCCTGGACTCCCTCTGAACCCTCCAGTTCCAATATCAGAAACAGAACCCCGTCCCTTGGTCCCCCAGCCTGAACCTCCGGCCCAAGCCTTACAAAGACCTCCACAAGTCCCCATACCCTTACCTCCTTCCCAGATCCCCATTATCGGACCACTTCTACCCCCTCAAAACTCTATACCCCTACCTCCTCCTCCATCCCGTGTCCATACCCCTTCTCAACTTCCACCAGCTCCTATACCCCCTTCACCGTCCCAGATTCCCCAGGACCCCCTGAACCCATTAGCCTCTACCCCTCTTGTCCCAAGCCCACCTCAGTCTCCTTCCTCTTCTGCACCTATTCCTTCTTCCCAGACCCCTAATCCCGTAACTCCCTCTGAACACTCTCTTGCTAACGTGACCACCCCATTATCTTCCCAAATCCAGCCAATAATTACATCTCCCTCACCAGAGAATGTCCCTAAACCTCCTTTGCAGTGGGAAAGAGTAACCACTCCCATTAATAGTGATGCCAGTACTAGAGGTTCACAACCACCCCAAACCCTGAGTCAGGTCCAAGGCAGGACTCAGGATGAGGGTCCGTATTGTAATACCAGGTCCAAAACTCTCCGTGTGGACCGATTATTCCCCTTGCGAGAAGCACCAATGGGCAGAGTGTTTGGTGGGGTTGGCTATGTAAATGCTCCTCTGACCTCCTCAGAGGTGAGGGGATTCAAGAAAGAGATGAGTAATTTAGTTGAAGATCCAGCTGGAGTGGCCCAACAAGTAGATCAATTCCTAGGGCCCAATACCTATACTTGGAATGAATTAACCTCCAACTTTAAGATCTTATTTAGTCCCAAAGAAGTTAAGCTAATCAGGGCTGCAGAAAATTTGGGATAGAGAGAACCAAGCAGGCCCCCCAGCTGACTGGAAACTACCACTTGATGATCCGGGCTGGGATCCAAATCAGGCACAGGACCGAAAGAACATGGAAGAGTATCGGACCTTAATGATCCGAGGAATTAAAGAGTCTGTTCCAAAAGGAAGCAATACCAAATTGGCTTTTGACTCAATGCAAGAAAAGGATGAAACACCGGCTGCATGGTTAAGTAGGTTAAAGAAAAGTTTCCAGCAATACTCCAACATAGATCCCAAAAGCCAAGAAGGACAAGTTTTGTTAAAAGTGCAGTTTGTATCAAAATCGTGGCCAGGTATCAGAAGAAAATTAGAAAGAATTGATGATTGGCAGGAGAAAGGGATCAATGAGCTGTTAAAAGAGGCATTAAGGGTATATTTACGGAGGGAAGAAGAAAAAGCAAAAAATAAAGCCAGGATGATGATCGCAGTAGCACGAGGAAGTTTAGGAACAGATAGGGGAGCAGTAGAGGAAAAAGATAGCCAGAACCCCTTGGGGAAAAGGTCACAGAAAAAACCCATTCTACCACCGTGGCACACCAAACCCAAACCTAATTAGAATAGGAAATGCTGTTATTGTGGAGAGGTGGGACACATCAAAAAGGATTGCCAAAAAGGTTAGCTTTGATGATGCAATTGCCAGAGAACAGGAAGCCCTAGAAAAAATGCTAAGAGGTCAGGACTAGGGGTGTCAGGGGCTTTATACTCTAGGGGACCCAATGCATCATCTTATAGAGCCCTTGGTAAACTTTGAAGTGGGTCCCCATTACCAGGAGGTTGAATTTTTGGTAGACACAGATGCTGATAGGTCAAGCCTTAAGATAATCCCACCTGGAATAGCAATTGGGTCAAAAACTTGTGAAGTTGTTGGGGCAGAGGGAAGACCTTTCACAGTCCAAGTATTGGAAGGAGTGGAAATCTGAGGAAATTCTCTGTGTTGATGGGTAGACTTAATCTACCTTCCAGATGCAGATAGCAATTTACTAGGTAGAGACCTACAAGTCCAGTTAGGAGTTGGTATTATTCCAGAAAAAGGGAAAATGGTAGTAAAAATGTTTAAATTAACTGAAGTAGACCTAGGACAGATCAACCCAGAAGTATGGGCAGAAGAAAATAAATGTGGATTCACAGATATTCCTCCCATACAAGTGAATATCCAAGACGGACCACCTATTAGAATAAAGCAGTACCCCTTATCATTGGAAAGTAAAAAAGGGTTGGCACTGATCATTGAATCCCTCTTAAATGCAGGCATCTTGGAAAACTGTATGTCTCCCCATAACACTCCAATCCTCGCAGTTAAAAAGGCTGAGAATAAGTATAGATTTGTGCAAGATCTCTGAGAAATAAGTAAAAGAACAATTACCCGGCACCCGACAGTGCAAAACCCATACACACTCCTCAGTAAAATCCAAAAAAACATGCATGGTTTACAACAATTGATTTGAAGGATGCGTTTTGGGCTTGTCCCCTCACTGAAAATTGTCGTAATTGATTTGCCTTTGAGTGGGAACATCCAGAGGGAAATAGAAAATTACAGCTCAGGTGGGCACGTCTTCCCCAGGGATTCTGTGACTCACCAAATCTTTTTGGGCAGGCCTTAGAAAAAATACTAGAATCATTCACTCCTGAGAATAGTATACAGGTTTTTCAATATGTAGATGACATCTTGGTATCTGGAGAGGAACAGGAGTCAGTCCGAGCAACCAGCATCAAATTATTATATTATTTAGGTACAATTGGCCTAAAAGTTTCAAAAATTAAATTACAATTTGTAGAACCCCAAGTACGATGTCTGGGACACATAATTGGAAACGGCTATAAAAAACTAAGTCCAGAAAGATTTCTGGTATTATGTCAATTACAGCCCCCAAAACAAAAAGAGATATTAGAAAAATACTTGGTCAATTTGGCTAATGCAAATTATGGCTGGAAAATTACACTCAAAGTGTTAAGTTTCTGTATGATAAGCTGGTATGCCCAGACCCAATAGAATGGACAGAAAAAGATGAAGTCCACCTAAGAAACCTGAAAACACAATTATCTTCAGCACTAGTCCTAGAATTGCCAAACTTAGACAAAGAATTCTACCTGTTTCCAAATGCAGAAGAAGGAGTAGCATACGGAGTATTAGCACAGGAATGGGCAGGCTCAAAGAAACCCATAGCCTACCTCTCAAAGCTTTTAGATCCCGTAGCTCGGGGGTGGCCTACCTGCCTGCAGGTAATTGCTGCCACTGCCCTATTACCTGAAGAAGCCCAAAAACTAACTATCCCCAACACCAAAGACTTAAAAATAACCTTAAAAAGGAAACCCCAGAACGGAAAACCCTGTTCGAGAACTGTTGCCGACCACCCAGTTCCCGGGCCGGGATGGTCTGGGTGCCACGACCTTCCCAAGTGAGTTGCCCACGGGGAGACGGCCTCAGCTCAGGCGGCACAGGCACTCCTATAGAGTGATCAGCTCTTTTTGTGAGATCGCCGCAGCGATCAAGCCTGTCAGCTCCAGGCTGCAGCTGCTGATGCAGCTATCTTCTAGGCAGGGGTGACCCAGGTGGCGCGGGAGAAATCACAGGAGCCGGGGGTCTTCTCCAGGAGCCTTCTTTATTCCTCTCCGACTCTCCGAAGAAGGACCCAAAGGTCCGGAGAGCCCGGGTTTTATTCATAATTTAGGGGGTGGGGTTTGCTAAACCAACCAATAGGGATGCGGATTGAAAAGTTATCCAATAAGGGTGCGGATTGAAAAGTTAACCAATGGGGGTGCAGATTGAAAAGTTAACCAACAGGAGAAAGGATCCAAAATGGACCAATCAGGGTACAGAATTGAGGAGAAAACACAACAACCAATCAGGGGTAAGGTAACCAACATATCAGGAAGTAAACTTCAAACAGTACAGGGTCAAACAACTTGGATAGAGAAACTCAAGGGTTAGGCTCCCTCCACGGGAGTGCCTGGAGCGTTGCTCCCTCCGCATAGCCCTTAGGAGCCTCCACAACTCCCCCTTCTTTATTTAATATAAAAACCTTTTTTGAAAACTCTTCTAAACATTTTAACCCAATTGCAAAGGTAAGTAAAACAATCAAGATAACACCCAAAACCCACATAAATCCATTATGGAAGGATGCAACCCATCCTTTCAGTCCCCAGTTCTTAAAAATATTGTCCAACCATTCCGTGGGCTTTTCCATCTTAAGTTCTTTCACAGTGTCTTGGATCGCTTTGATCTTTGCCTGGATGCTTTCTCCGTGAGAAGAGAGGTTGAAACAGCACAGTCCCTCAAATTCTTCACAGCCGTGTCCATGGGCTAGCAGCAGAAAATCGATCGCTGCTCGGTTCTGGAGGGTGGCCTTCTGAATTGTCTCCTCATCCTCAAGGAGGTCACTGAGCACCACGGATGTCAAATTTTCTTGCTTACCCATCCAGCACTCCAGGTGTGATAGCTCACCCAATGCTTTCGCTGCAGCTACCCATGGCAGAAATATTGACATGAGCACCTGTTTTTGTCGTGACGAATCAGTAATTTGGCTGTCACAATCCTCTTGAAAGGTTTTTAAATCTCTTTTTCCCCGACCTGATTCTTGTTTCTTATTTTGCCAATCATGTAGTAGGGTAACGTTTGGGGCCAAAATGGTGAGCTTACCTAGAGTGCATGGTCCTCCTTGAAGACGAGCAGGGATTCCTGCCCATACCCTATCCCCACAGATCATGAATATTCCTTTTGGCAACATTCTGGGATATCGAGTGGATCGGGAAGGCATGTTAGCAGTGTAATTACACCAATTTTTTCTTTTGTAAATCTTCTTATTTGGGGACACATCTTTCCGAAAAATCGATCTAGTTTGTTCTCTTAATACCCAGTCCTTTCTGTTTTGTCTATAATAAAAATTTATACAATACATGGCTGGGGAAGACCCCAAAAGGTCCAATTCTTGGGGCTCTTCTGATGCATGCGGTAATATTCCCGTCCACTCATCCCAGGTGTCCACCGGATTTGGTGTTTTCCCCGTAAAGGGATATTCATGTGGCTGCAGGGGAACCCCTACGAGGCAGGTTGACAAGGGGTTATGAGCATTGCCCATGGACAGGCACAGGCTTTGTTGTTGAAGGGACTTTGCGAGGGTGACCCAGACATTCTCCTGCGGCTGTTTGATTATCCAGGTCTGACCCATCTTAACCAGGAAGAGCATCTGAATCACCGAAAGCATCCATGCCGCGACCAGTCGGTGGCTCATCTTGGCCCTAGGATATCTCATAAACATAAAACTGAGGTTAGCATCCATCCTTTTAAGATAGTTTTAACATCTTTAAACTTATATAACTTGGGGACAAGGGGGTACAGGAGAGAGGGACAAGGGATTGGGATCAAGAACAAGGGAGCCGAAGTGTCCTGGAGAAAACAGGTTTGGGGTACGACCTTCCGAGCCTCTCTGAGGCTCAACACAGTCTTTGGTAACAGGATCAGCTATCAGCATCAATCCTGGCACTGTCTTTCGCAGAAATTGTCTGCGATCTGGTAAATGGTCGGTGTATAGTCTTTGGTGCCTGTGGCCTCCTTTTTCCTCTTTTCCAAGCTGCTGTTTCCTGTGGCTCCGTTGTCCCTGTGGGTGGCTCAAGGACACTCGCGTTATTATCAGCACTTTCTTTTTCAAGGGGTCCCATGTATGGTTTTATGTTTTTTGCTGGGAGCCATCTTGGGCCTGAAGGGGTCGATACACATGCATACCCTCTCCCCCAGGGAATCAGCTGATGAGGTCCAGAGATTTGATGGGACTTCGGATCCTTGATCAACACAGGCAGTTTCTCATCGAGCTTTGCTCGGGCCGAATTTGAGAAATGCCTTATCATGGGGGAATTGGGCTCTGTACTAGAACAATTTAAGAAATTAATTACATATAGAGCCTTACAGAGTCTCTCAATGGGAGATAATGTCTCTGTTCCCCCCCGCTGTTGGTGAAGGACCCTTTTAATGGTTTGATGAGTCCTTTCAACAGCTGATGGACCTGTCGGAGAGTATGGTATGCCCGTATCGTGTTGTATTCCCCATTCTTGAAAAAATGTTTTCAATTGTTTTGACACGTAGGCACGCCCATTGTCGGTCTTAATTTTTTGTGGCACTCCCAGCGTAGCAAATGCCAGCAAGAAATGTCTTTTCACAAAGGTAACGTTTTCTCCTGCATGGGCCGATGCAAAAACCGCCCCTGGAAAGGTGTCTACAGAGACATGTACATATTTTAGTCGTCCAAAGGACGGGATATGAGTCACATCAGTCTGCCACAATTCGTTACTGTTCAGCCCTCTGGGATTAACTCCTCTTTCGAGGAAAGGTAATTGGTAGGACTGACATTGTGGACACGACCCCACAATAGCCTTGGCTTGCTCTCGCGATAGATGGAACATTTTTACTAGAGTGTGTACATTTTGGTGATAAAATTGGTGCAAAAGCTTTGCCTGCTGGAAAGCGTCCGGTAAATTGGGGGTCTGTGCTACCATAGCTAAGGCATCTGCTCTTCAATTACCTTCCACGATGGCTCCGGGGAGGTCAGTGTGTGATCTAACATGCATGATATGGAATGATTTCTTTCTGTGGGAGACAAGAAAAATCAATTTAGAAAGCAAGGAATATAAAGTTTTGTTAGACACCTCCTTCAAAAAAGCATGCTCTGCTCTCATAACTACTCCTGCTACATAGCCGAATCAGTAACCAAATTAAGAGGTTGGTCTTTGAACTTTTCAAAAGCTCTGACGACGGCTGCAAGTTCTGCAATTTGTGGGGATCCTTCCACCACCCGGACATCAGACTCCCACTGCTGAGTCCTCGGATCTCTCCAAGTCATAACAGACTTATGGGAAGATCCTGAGCCGTCAGTAAAGACTGTCACAGCCTGGAGAGGGAACTTACTTTGGACAAATTTTGGGACCAGATTAAAATTTGTCTTAAACAATTTATGTCCAGGATAATGAATTGAAATGCTACCAGAGTAGTTATCGAGAGAGAACTGGAGGCTATCATGTCTTTGGAGCAGAAACTCCAGCTCCTCAGCATTTGCCAATGGGACATATATGCATGTAAAATCACACCCTGCAAGAGAGCACATGCGCGATCTACCTTTGCAGATAACCGCAGCTATGGCTTCCTGAGGAGTAGTCACTGTTTTCTGGGGTTGGGAATGGAGAAAAATCCATTCCAGAATCAATAAAGGGTCTTTCAATTCAGGATCCCATTGAAAGAGCAGTCTGTAAAAATGTGGGGTATTACCTAGAATGGCCAAGGAAAAGGGTAGGCTCGGCTAATACTGTGTGCTTGCCGAGCAGACAGGGCTTCTTGCACTCTGGTGACTGCATCTCGTGCCTCCGGCGTCATATGTCTAGGCGAATTGAGTGCGCTGTCTCCTCTAAGTAGGTTGAGCAGCGGGGCCAATTCCTCGGAGGAGATTCCCAGGAGAGGTCTTACCCAGTTGATGGATCCACAAAGTTGCTGCACTTTGTTGAGGGTCCTGGGGTTGGTATTAATGACGACTTGTTGTGGTGTCACTGTCCTCTCCTGCACTCAGAGACCCAAGTAGTTCCAGGGGCTGGTGAGCTGGATCTTTTCCGGCTGGATTTCGAAGCCTGCTTCCTCGATAGCATTCCTAGTAGCTCTAAGAACAACGTCTAAGTCTGCTTGGTCTTTAGCACACAAAAGGGCATCATCCATGTAATGCAAGATAACACTGTCAGGAAATTTTTCCCTTATTGGAGATAATAGTGAAGCGACATACCACTGGCATATTGATGGGCTATTTTTCATCCCTTGAGGGAGAACCAGCCAATGGTAGCGCTTTAGGGGTGCCTGCCGGTTTAAGGATGGAACAGAAAACGCAAATCGGGGAGCATCCGCTGGATGAAGAGGAATGTTAAAAAAACAGTCTTTAATATCAATGACTGCGAGTGGCCAATTTCTGGGCAACATCATGGGGGAAGGCATTCCTGGCTGTAAGGGCCCAAAGTCCTCAATCACTTCATTCACTTTCCTAGGGTCCTGTAACAACCTCCATTTGTCCTTCCCAGGTTTTTTGATCACAAAGACGGGGGTATTCCAGGGACTATTTGAGGGAACAATGTGCCCTTTGGACAGCTGTTCCTCGACTAAGGTCTCCAACGCGCGCAATTTCTCGTCGGATAAGGGCCGCTGATCAACCCAAACTGGATGATCTTGCTTCCAGTTGAGTTGGGGGATATCCAAGGCGCGCTCTTCAGTGGCCCCCACTAAAAACCCCTGGAGTTGATGGTAAGAGTAGCCCCCCATTGGGACAGGACATCTCTTCCCCACAAAGTAATCGGGGCCCTGACGACAAAAGGTCTTACCGTAGCCACTTTTCCCTCCGGGCCACTAATGACAACGTTCTTTTTTGCTCGCCACGATGTTGCGACCCCTCCAATACCAGAAATGAAACCCGATACTGGCTCCAGTTCCCAATTTGATGGCCATTCAGATTTCGCAATAAGAGTTACATCGGCGCCAGTGTCCATCATTCCCAATCTTTTGATTCTGTCTCCTTGGGAGAACAGAGTGCATTTAATTACAGGTTTCCTTGCCCCCATCAACTGAACCCATAGGACAGTTGGGTTCTGTGGCACAGTATCGGGTAACTCTTTGGGCAATAAAAACGCCTGAGCGAGGGGTACTCCTGCTGGCAAGAAATAAGGGTAATCTAAGCATATAACAGAAACAAAAATCTCCTCTTCCAGATCGAAAGTCCACACCTCTGGAATTACTGCCAATGCAGCTGGCTTACGCATAGGATTGCCTATGATTAAAATGTCAATTGGTCCTCTCAGAGGTGCTTTGTTACCTGTAGCAATTCTATATACACAGTCTGAGTCAAATTGAACAGGTACGTTGCTTACCAGCTCGCGCCGGGTTCCCACCTGTATCTTGGTGTAAACCAATTGGTCTTCATCGGTGCGGGAACTTCTGCAGCTGGTACCTTCTTTCCACGTGGAACGTGGTCCTTGTTGTACTCTTTCGGCAGCTGAGGGTTGCGATCCAGGGATGCCGGCTGGAAATTTGTTGTCGTCACGCAGCGCCGATCCGCGCTCACCCTGGCGTTTCCCGGCTTCCACCCCTTATTGTAAATACGCCGGTGGTCCTGAGCCACCTCTTTCTCAGGACAGTTCGCGATAAAATGTCCAAATTGTCCACAATTGAAACACCTTTGATTGTCTTTAGCTGTTATAACCGCAAAGGCTCCTGACATACCCTGTGCGATGCCTTGTGCTACTGCCTGCGCAACAGTGTTCTCAGTGGAATTATGTTTTATACATGCCTCTATCATTTGATCAATAGTTGGTTCGGGATCCAAAGGTAAGGATCGAAGGATGGGCTTTGTGGCTGAATTGGCATTCATTAAGGCCATCTTTATTAACATCTCTTTTCTGGCATCAGCACTTTCAAGTTGTTTTTCTAAGGCTGCCTTTAATCTGTCCACAAATTTTGTAAACGATTCGTCTACTCCTTGTTTAATACTCGTGAAACTTTGCTCAGGCACCTTTTCATCAGGCACCAAAAGGAGAGACGCCTTTCCTGCACTGGCAATTTCTCTTAAAGCAGAATATGGAATGTCAAATTGTTCAGTCGGTTTTAAATAATTTCCTTCCCCAGCAATTTGCTCCAGTATTAAATTTGGTTTATCAAGATCATTTTGATATGCTGCCACCAGTGTAGCCACTTGTTTTTTCCAATTTCTTTCCCAAAATAAATATTCCGCTGGGGTTACTAGACATCCAATTATATTTCTGATATCATGCGGCAGCAAGGTATGTGCAGCAAACGTGGCTTCCAGTAGGTGCCTAAAATAGTGAGAGCCTCGACCATGCTCCTTAGCAGCCTTATGAAGTTCTTTTAACTCACTGAAAGGCATAGCTTGCCCGGTCACCTTTCAGGCTTCTCTTTTGCCCTATCTAACCATTATCGGAAATGCTGTTATTCTGTTTGCCATATCCCAGTCTTTGTCCTTTATTGCCTCTTCCCTAGCTTTTGCCCAACGGTCCTCATACTCAATGTCCGATAACGAAGAGTCACTGCTGTCATCCTCCGAGGAGGATAAAGGGGGCTTGTTGCCTCGACGACCTGGCCTCTTGTTTGTACTCGAAGGGGATGCCTTGCTACGAGTAGCATCTGAAGCCAAGATGGCTTCCTTCCAGTCACTCCCACCCTCCCTTCCGGTTTTTCGCCATGGATGCGTGGGGGTGTGTTGTTGCTCAAGAGGCAGGGTCAGGGGCATGGTCTTGGAGGTAGGCGTGGCCTGTGAGGTAGGCGGGGCAATAGGCGTGGCAGGGGCGGGTACCTTTCAAGGGTGTGGTCATAGGCAGGGTCTGTAAGGGGGGTGTACTTAGGGGTGGGGTCAACAGGCGATGACATCACAACTGAGTGGCCATTTTGTGGATAAAGGGCGGGAAAACTTGGGAGTGAAGGAGGTAAAATGGCGAGACGAGCCACCTTGCTGACGCCATCTTGAATCTTACCAGAACTCGATAATTGCAAACTTGAAACGTGTGGAGGGGGTAAAACTGGGTAGGTGGGCATAGGAAGGAGGTTGCAGGGAAGGCCCAGGGCAGTGTGGCCAGCACTGTCCTGAGAAGGGTAGAGAGGGGGGTGGGGAGAGCCCGAGAGTCGGTGGCTACCTGGTGCAGTGCTGCAGGACGCGCCCGCCAACCCACCCTCAGATAGGGAAGAGGAATTAGGGACATGGGGTGAGGGAAGAGGGGTAGGGGGTTTTAACATGGGTCCCCGAACATTCCCCGAACATTCTCCCAAACTACTCCCCTCAGTTGCCTTTATTAACTTAAATAACGGAAAAAACTTCGCTACAGAAATATCCCCTTCCAATTGAAGAACAGTTAACTTGGTTCCCACTGTATCCCAAAACTGATCAGACTTAACCGATGCCAACTTAACATTAGGAAAAGATTGAAAAATCCATCGAAGAAAACCCTTCAAAAGCCCCTTCCGAAACTTAAAATTCGCCCCAACAAGGGTATTTTTAACTTGGACATAAAACTCCCGCGCCAATGGGGTGAGCGATGGATGGCTCAGCTTACTCCCCATCCTGTCTCCACTCCCTCCCCTACGGTATAAGGAAAAACAGAAATAAAAAGCCCAACAAACTCACGATTCTTCTTTGCCTGATGGCGTGGGCCAACAGAAAACCGAAGGGGGGTGGCCGCCTGGTCCGATCGGCTGCTGTCCGATGTCTTCAGCAGGTCCCGATCGATGCCTCCTCGGTGCCTACTGCTACAACGCAGAAGGGTCCCTCGGAGGAACTGGGCAACCCAAGGCCGTTTCTTCCTCCCACAAGTGGGAATGGCTCACCAGGGGAACCCAAAAGGTGCCCCACGTTGGGCGCCAGTTGTCGCCGACTGCCCAGTGCCCTAGCTGGGATGGTCTGGGTGCCGCGACCTTCCCAAGTGAGTCGCCCACGGGGAGACGGCCTCAGCTCAGGCGGCACAGGCACTCCTATAGAGTGATCAGCTCTTTTTGTGAGATCGCCGCAGCGATCAAGCCTGTCAGCTCTATCCAGGCTGCAGCTGCTGATGCAGCTCTCTTCTAGGCAGGGGCGACCCAGGTGGCGCGGGAGAAATCACAGGAGCCGGGGGTCTTCTCCAGGAGCCTTCTTTATTCCTCGCCGACTCTCCGAAGAAGGACCCAAAGGTTCAGAGAGCCCGGTTTTTATTCATAACTTAGGGGGTGGGGTTTGCTAAACCAACCAATAGGGATGCGGATTGAAAAACTATCCAATAAGGGCGCGGATTGAAAAGTTAACCAATAGGGGAAAGGATCCAAAACGGACCAGTCAGGGTACAGAATTGAGGAGAAAACACAACAACCAATCAGGGGTAAGGTAACCAACATATCAGGAAGTAAACTTCAAACTGTACAGGGTCAAACAACTTGGATAGAAAAACTCAAGGGTTAGGCTCCCTACATGGGAGTGCCTGGAGCGTTGCTCCCTCCGCAAAGTCCTTAGGAGCCTCCACAGAGAACTAAGGTTATAATAGTTGCTACTAAAAATCACAGTTGTAGTTGAAAGTTGATCTGTAATAAGTTGTTGTTACATGTTTCCTAGTTGTTTGTAAACTCATTCCCCCTCAAGGTTAAATTGTGGCTGCTACAATTACCAATTGAAATAAAAACTCTAGCTTCCTAAACAACACAGGCAGACTGTATTCCTCACCGAGCAATCTCTCCCAAAAATCAACAAAAACCAACCTTGGACCCAGGCCCAAGAAGGCATTAGGGAAGCCCCAAGAGGCAAGGAGATCAAACATGGTTCCTACTGGACTCTTGGGAGTCACAGACCAGAGAAAGCCCGGAAAAACCATTGCAGGGCTCATGACAGGTCTGGTGATAATGATATACCTCACAAACGCCAGGGGAATGGACTCCTGCATAAAATGCTATTACCCACTGTATGATGGAGAAGATCTGGAGTCCTTAATAAGGGTCCATACAAATTTAAGTCCTTCTTGTTACAATAAATCACAATTAGAGGAATGCCAAGAAAATGGGAAAATCTATTGGATCACCAGGAATACAGCCTCTTTTAGAGAACGCCTTTTGGGAGATTGCCCCATGAGGGATACCTGGCTCTGCTTAGAGAAGAATGAACAAATAAAGGGTGAACTTGATGTAGTAAAAGAAAAAAGAGTAAACATGAAAGTAGGAGATAAAGAGTGGGAGAACTTAAGTGCGAAGAACCTGTTCATTGATTTGGTAGAAAAGATCAGCAAAGAATTAAATATAACCAATTGTTGGGTATGCAGAAAGACGAAGATGTCAGATATTTGGCCCTGGGAAGGAATCAGTTTAAAACCCCGAGAAATTTTAAGGATAAAACAAAGTGGGGAAAGTCAGAAAATACCCGGACATAGGGGGAGAGAAAAAGGGGAATTAAAAACTAAGGTAATTGGAGAAGAATGTATTTTAAGAACAGGGAAAAGGTATAAAACCCCAGTAGGGCAAATGGCATGTAAAAGAGCCTTCATAGGTACAGCCGGACTAACTGGGTTGCTATTTCTTCCCTGTATCACCTCATGTTTAATTAGAACAATCACTTCAATCATACAGTCTAGTACCATAATTCCTAATCCATCGGAAACGAGCCCAAAGAGAGAGCAAAATAAAATCTTCAGATTAAAGAGTTCAGAACAAAGTGAAGCTAAGAAAATATATGACCAATATCAAAAACTAAAAAACTTTACTACCAAGAGCCCGAAGCAGCAGATTGACGCAGGCTGATGCCTGGTCAAATTAAAAGAGGGGGGATTGTTATGAATAAAATTGGGGAATGTTCAGACTGCACGGGGATTTGCCTCTTGTGAGCTTGCCTATTTCTGTTCCAGCTGTGTTGCCTGTTCTTGTTCTAACCCCGGTTGAAACTCCCAGTTAATGTCCCAGTTAATGTACCTACCCTTTTCAATTCTAAGAGTTCGCTGTTAAAGAGTTCTCATCTGTCTTATCTGTTTTATTACCCTACCTTTAGTTGTTTGTACCCCTCATCCCCTCTAACTCGTCGGGTAACCCAGCCGCTGCTCCCCGGAATGGATGCCACATTCCCCATAAGGACTTGCGCGCACATGCATATTAAAATCATATTGTCGCCTAAGAATAAAACGACCCTAACCAACGAGCCACTTTAAAACACACAAAAAGACTTTGCACTACGTGCTGTGAAGGACCTAACAGAGCTAACCACACCGATTCCAGCCCAACAAGTGAGTCACCATGGCTTGGACAGCACTCGAGCACGGAGACCCCCCTCGGACTTCTGAGGGGAAAGGGAGCCTTGGGACAATCCCTGCGAGGGTAGAGGCCCCTAGTCCTGCCGGAAACAACAGGCCTGCGTGAGCCCTCCTCCTGGACATCGACCATCGGGAGCAGCGGCGGCGGCGCGCACCCCGAGCCCCCACCTGTAGGCCCTTCTCTAATAAAGGCATAACCAAGGAGCAGAAGGTCTCCTGGCCCATTATTGGTTTACAGTAGGAAACTGTTTGCCTTTGAGTGGGAACATCCAGGAAGTGGAAGAAAAACCCAGAGCCTGGCTGAGGCTGCAGGGCCACTGAGGCAGGTGGTGGTGAGGGTGGCCTGGGCTTTGGCCGTGGGCAGTGCCCGGCTGGGCAGGATTGTGCCCTGCCTGTGCTGGGGCCAGTGAGCGCAGCTGCCCCGGCCGGCACAGCGGCTGTCCTTGGGCAAGGCAGCTGAGGGCAGGGCCCGGGAGCTGTGCTGCGGGACAGTCCTGCCGTGGCTGCTCTCACCGGGCTGCCATCAGCCCAGCCCGCTCGGCCTGCTTGTTCTTTCCAACCCTTCTGCCTGGGGAGGCGCTGGGATTTGTCCTTCTCTAGCTGAAGGGCAGGGGCTGCCAAGGGAAACATCCCGGTACTGACTCAGCGTTCCCTTTGCTTCCCACATGCCACATCTGCTGTCCCTGTCTGGGAGAGCTGCTCTGCACGGGAGGAAGCGACAGAGGGAGAGGCTTTGAAGATGGGGCGGCTGGAATCCTAGCACCCCACATATGTAAGTATCCACATAATTTTCAGTCTACGTGCCAGTCCATACAACTTTAAACAGAACTGTAAACCACCAGGGGTATTAACAAGCTCTAACACAATAGGAAAAGAGGCTACGAAGTATGTTGCCAAGTGAGGTGAATAAAATCAAAAGACTCCTGATCACATGTTAATGTTCAAAGTGTTAAAAGCTAATGACTGGGCCCTCTTAGCTGCTGTATGCCAAATGCACCAATATCCCGAATCATTTGTATGCCATTTGTACCCCAGACCCTAGTTTCACACCCCTGGTGTTGTATGTTGTATGCCCCTTACCTTCCCTCGAGTTAAGCCTCTGCTGCTCCCCTGCTCGCTCTCTGCCTGCTCCTCTTCCTACTTCCTGCTGGTGTCTGGCCTGTCCCTCAAGCTGCTGTCACCACCCTTGTGAAAATCACTGAAACTCCCACCAAGCTTTGCCGTGAGCCAGGAACTAATTGACACCAGAAATCCTTAGCTGAGATGAGCCGACACAGAATCCAGACCTACAAGAGACAGCACTAAGCCAGCAATCCCCTAAGGTATTTACGGCCAGTTTCCTGTATTTTCCAATAACTTAAAGTGTACCTGGAAAGAGGGACACCCCTGGACCAAACAAGCCCAATGAGTTCCTGAGAACCCCTGTGAGGGCGAACTCCTGGCTCTGCAGTGGCTCTGCAGCAGAAGGACCGATATGGACCTCCCCTTGGTGAAGCACCAGCGGCGTAGGCCATCCCTCGAGCTTTCCCCTTATTCTAATATAGGCATTTTAAGGAGTTAATATCATTTCCTGTCCTGGTTATTTATAACAAGCTGGGCACTCGTCCGGGATAAAAGCCACACCAGAAGAGGACTACGGCAGGGAAGGCGCCGCCCAACCTTGGGCCTTGTGGACAGCTGGCCATCTGGACTGCAAGGACACCGCCTGGGAGCATTGGCAAGCAGTCTGTGGTGGGACTGGAGGTGTGCGAGTGTGGTATGAGTGAGACGGGGACCAGCACCTTGGACTCCCAAAGCAAGTGAGAATCTCTTAGTGCCACGGTTCCACACCTCCACGAGGGGGCTGGCCAGGAACAGGGGGAGCGAAAGACAATAGCATGAGGAGACGTCTCCAGGGGCACAATGAACCCCCTCTGGATGTGCAGAGGCTGCTTAGGGAATGTGTGGCACTTCTTAGAGTAAGCAGTGATATAGGTCTCCCCTTAAGACCTGTAGGGGTAGATCACTCAGGTCGCCTCAAGCATGCGGGGAGACCAAGGATAAGTGTGACGCATGCACCACACCGAGGGAAACCCAGCACAGGTTAGGGTAGCCACTAAGGTCTAGGTTGCCCCCAAGGCCTGCTCCAACATCGGCTTCAGGGTGTGGGGAAAGCTAGCTTACTAGCTAGGGGTAACTGATGGGGTACAGGACAGGTCACACTGGTCGGGGGTACCCAGAGGAGGGGTATGCTTTCTAGATTCAGAGAGGTAGAACTGGTCGGGGGTGCCCAAGAGGATGCTGTCAGGGTGCAGAGGAGTGAGAGTTAGGGAAGTTCGAAAGTGTGAGGGACTTAATGACAGAGTGTGTGAGTGACTCCCACACTGCATGTCCGAGTCCTGGCAGCAGGCCTTGGGCCTTGGTTGATGGCCACTTACAGAGATTCACCATTCAGGAGAGAAATGGGGTGCTGGCTGGGGGTAGTGGCTGAAGCCCTAAGGGCAGGTCACTGGGATACCTGTAGGGCACTCTGAGCACTGGCAGGGGTAGTGCCCAAACTCTTAGGGCAAGTCCCTGGGGCTACTTACGAGTATTCGTGGAGGGAGTGAGAATTACAATTTGAGTCGCCCATCTTGAGATTTGCGTTTGTGTAGGGGCACCTTAAGGAAGTTCAGTTAAAAGAAAGGTCAAATAATTTTGGTTTGTGTCGCCCTGGATTACACTTCCTGTTTAGGTACGGTCACCGAAGAAAGTTCTTAGTTTGACCAAGTGAGAATGCATACGTGTATAAGCAAGCCAAAGGACGTCAAAAAGCAGGGGAGAGGGAAAATAACTAACATCCCTCCACGCGGTCCATTAGGTACAATGCTAGAACAATGGGACAGAGAAGAGAGTACTAGGACCTTAAATAAAATCAAAATGATACGCTATTGTGTAGAGTTGTGGCCTTCTCTAAGTCTACCCATGGAGTGGCCATGGTACAGAACAACTGACCCTTGGATGTGTGCTCAATTAAATCAACATCTGAGAGCCCAGGGGCATATAGAAGTAGAACAGATACAGTATGCAGCTTGTTGGCAAGATCAAGTAGACCTGTTTTTAGGTCCCAACACTTATATGTGGGGAGAGCTGAATTCAATCTTTAAAATCTAATTCAGCCCAGAGGAAGTGAGAATGATTCAAATTGTGGGAGTACAAATTTGGGAAAGGGAAAATAGAATGGGCCCCCCCGGTGATCATAAACTACTGGTAGGTGACCCAAGGTGGAACCCGAATAGGGAGGGAGATAGGAGGAACATGGATGAATTTGATGGTTAGAGGCATCAAAGAGTCAATTCCCCATAGCAACAACACAAAACTAGCCTTTGATGGTAATCAAGGGGAAGATCAGACCCCAGCCATGTGGCTAAATAGAAAAAAGCAGAATTTCCAGTTGTATTCTAACATAGACCCTGTTAGCCCTGAGGGCCAAATATTATTGAAGACCCAATCTGTCACTATGACTTGGCCTGATATTCAGAGAAAATTAGAAAAAATGGAAGATTGGCAAGGAAAGGAAATAAACAAATTGTTAAAAGAAGCTTTAAGGGTCTGTCTAAAAAGGGAGGAAGAGAAGGCCAGAACAAAAGCAAAAATTATGGTAGCCATGGCTAGGGAAAGTGTGTCCAACCAGGGTCCGCCCAACAGAGAGAATGGGAAGCCAGGGAGAGGAAAGAGGAATGTTTTACCACCTTGAGTGACCCCTAAAGAGCCAGGAGAGGATCGGAAATGTTTCTGCTGTGGGGAAATGGGGCACTTGAAAAGGAACTGCCGGAAGTCATCTCTTGAGGCAATAAAGGAAGGGCAAGACTCACTGGAAAAGCTACTCAGGGGAGAGGATTAGGGGTGTCATGGGCTCTATGCACTAGAGGACCCAATGTGCCACCAAGAAGAGCCCATGGTAAATTTTGAAGTGGTTCCCCAACACGAAGAATACAAATTCATAGTAGATACTGGGGCAGACTGATCCAGTCTCAAGGAGCTCCCAAAAGGAGTAACTTCGGGAAATAAAATGTGTGAAGTTATGGGAGCAGAAGGAAAACTGTTCAAGGCATCAGTCATCAAAAATGTTGGAATACAAGGAAACTCACGACAGATCATGAGTGACTATTTATTTACCAGATGTGGAAAGCAATTTTCTGGGAAGGGACTTGCAAGTCCACTTGAGGGTGGGGGTTATCCCAGAAAAGGGAAGGATGGTAGTAAGAATCATGAAACTTACCACAGGAAGCCTGGAAGAGATAGACCCAGAAGTCTGGGCAGAAAGAGCAAAAAGTGGCCTCCTTCATAGTCCATTGGCAAGAGTAGAAATACAGGCAGGAATCTCTCCGATTCGGGTGAAACAATATTTGATATCCCCAGAAGGGAAGAGAGGGTTGGCACCAATAATTGAACAGTTAATAAAAGGCACTTTAGAACCATGCATGTCCCCCCATAATACACCCATCCTGGCTGTGAAAAAGGTGGAAGGAAGTATCAGTTGGTCCAGGACCTAAGAGAGATTAACAAGAGAACCAGGCATCCTGTAGTTCCCAACCCCTATACTCTTTAAAATCAGATCCCCCAGCGTGGTGGTGTGTTCGTTGTGCACATTTCCTGTTTGGTTCTTTGCTTGTTTGATGTATAATTGTTCATTGTAGGTACCCCCATATCCTTTCTATATGGTTTGCTCCAGTTGTCAGTTATGTGTTATGTAATCCCCTAGTCCTGTCTGTCACTGTGGGGCCTCTCCCTGCATCCAGAAGGTTCCAGGGGAGGTGTCGAGTGATTGGACAGAATACAGTTTTTCCCCTCCCACTATTGTGGTGGTGTGTTTTATTCATATTCCTGTTTTTGATTTGTTCAATAAGATTTTATATAATGATTCGTTCTGTAGCCCCCTATGTTTCCCCTTGTATGGTTTTTCCCATGTTCAGTTTTATGTCAATCATCGGTCATATAACCTCCTGGTCCTGTCTGTCACTCTGGGGCCTCTCCCTGCATCCAGAAAGTTCCAGGGAAGGCATTGAGTGATTGGGCAGGATCCAGGCTTCCCCCTCCCATTGTGTTCTGTATGGTTGTTGCACGTGTCTATTATGTTAAGAGCCACACCTTTGTTGTACCCCATTGGTCCCTGGTTAAACCCTCCCCTGTGTCACACCCCCTGTTAAATGTTGCTGCACAGAGGGGCTCGTGGTCTCTCTGAGGCTGGTGTCCTGAGGTGAGGACTCCATGTCTGGAGCCTCCAATAAACTCGTGTGGATCCACCACTGGAGTGTCCCTCCTTTCATTCCCTCTGCCACAGCCATGCTGCACTCCTGATAAGCCAAGAACCACTGTGTTGCTGTGGTGCCAGGGCTGGCCGGGCAGGCGACACAGGCACCGCCGCACACTATGTTCTGTGTGGTCTTCTCACCTTTCTGTTACGTGCTGGGCCACTCCCTAACTGTGCCCCATTGATCTCTGACTGAACCCTCCCCTATGTTCCACCCCCCTTTAAAAGTTGCTGCACTGTTCCCCTCGGGGTCTCATTGAGGCTGTTATCCAGAGGTTTAGACTCCACGTTTGGAGCCTTAATAAACCAGTGTTGGTTTACCCCTTTCGAGAGTCCCTCCTTTGTTCTCCACACCTTCACCACGCTACGCTCTGGGCAATCTAAGACCCGGGTATTGCTGTGGTGCCAGGGCTGGCTGGACTCAGCAAGCATGCCTGGTTTACTATCATAGATTTAAAGGATGCATTTTGGGCATGCCCTCTAGCAGAAGAGTGCAGAGACTGGTTCACATTTTGAGTGGGGCCACCCAGAGAGAAAGAGGAAGCAACAGTTGAGGTGGACACGCTTGCCCCAGAGGTTCACGGAGTCACCAAACCTGTTTAGACAAGCCCTGGAGAAATTATTAGAACAATCTACCCCCAAAGGGCAGGTGCAAGTTTTGCAGTATGTGGACGACCTATTAGTATCTGGAGAGGACCAAGTTAAAGTAATAATTACAAGTATACAGCTCTTAAATTTTCTAGGGAGAAAAGGACTAAAAGTGTCCCTAAAGAAACTGCAATTCCTGAACCTCAAGTAACACACTTTGGACACCTAACTGGAAAGGAATACAAAAAGCTGCGCCCTGAGAGAATTAGAAGCATATTGTTGATACTTGCCTCAAAGACTAAAAGGGACATAAGAAAACTCCTGGGCCTCTTTGCATACTATAAATTATGGCTAGATAAGTACACCCAAAGTGTGAAATTCCTCTGGGGTAAATTGACCAACCCAGAACCCATAGAATGGACAGAGGAGGATGAGAAACAACTAAAAGAATTAAAAGATGAACTGTCCACAGCACCTGTCCTAAGTTTACCAGATCTTAAAAAGGAATTCGACCTATTAGTAAACACTGAAGGGGGAGTTGCCTATGGGGTAGTGACTCAGGAGTGGGGAGGGTGTAAAAAGACAATAGCCTTCTTCTCCAAACTATTAGATCCATGGCCAGGGGGTGGCCCACCTTTTTACAAGCCATGGCTGCAACTGCAATGCTAGTAGAAGAGACTCAAAAGCTGACCTTACAAGGAAAAATATGGGTCCACACATCCCATGATTTAAAAACTATATTGAGCCAGAGAGTCCCAGGATGGATAACAGATTTGCAGATCCTTAAATGTGAAGTCACTCTGGTGAACACTGAAAACTTAGATATAACTACTCCAGAAATCTAAACCCAGCACAGTTTCTCTCCGGAGAACCCTCTCCGGAGTTGGAACATGACTGTTTAGAACTTAGGAATTTTCAGACCAAAGTGAGAGAGGACTTGGAAAGTATACCCATACCCTTTGGAAGAAAGTTGTTCATCGATGCGTCTTCAAGAGTAATAGAAGGGAGAAGAGTCTCTGGGTATGCAATTGTTGAAGGTTTAAACACAGAGAACATAAAATCACAGAAAAGGGGAGATTACCTTCTACGTGGTCAGCTCAGCTTTGTGAGATTTTTGCATTGAAGTGGGAGCTAGACTTATTAGGGAGGGACCGGGTAACAATTTACACGGACTCAAAACGTGCCTTTGGAGTTGTCCACGCATTTAGGAAAATTTGGCAAGAACACGGGTATCTAAATTTAAAAGGAAACGACCTGGTGCACAACGAACTAATAAGATTAGTGTGGAGGCTCCTAAGGGCTATGCGGAGGGAGCAATGCTCCAGGCACTCCCATGGAGGGAGCCTAACCCTTGAGTTTCTCTATCCAAGTTGTTTAACCCTGTACTGTTTGAAGTTTACTTCCTGATATGTTGGTTACCTTACCCCTGATTGGTTGTTGTGTTTTCTCCTCAATTCTGTACCCTGATTGGTCCGTTTTGGATCCTTTCCCCTATTGGTTAACTTTTCAATCTGCACCCCTATTGGTTAACTTTTCAATCCGCGCCCTTATTGGATAACTTTTCAATCCGCATCCCTATTGGTTGGTTTAGCAAACCCCACCCCCTAAATTATGAATAAAAACCGGGCTCTCCGGACCTTTGGGTCCTTCTTCGGAGAGTCGGCGAGGAATAAAGAAGGCTCCTGGAGAAGACCCCCGGCTCCTGTGATTTCTCCCGCGCCACCTGGGTCACCCCTGCCTAGAAGACAACTGCATCAGCAGCTGCAGCCTGGATAGAGCTGACAGGCTTGATCGCTGTGGCGATCTCACAAAAAGAGCTGATCACTCTATAGGAGTGCCTGTGCCGCCTGAGCTGAGGCCGTCTCCCCGTGGGCGACTCACTTGGGAAGGTCGCAGCACCCAGATCATCCCAGCTAGGGAACTGGGCAGTTGGCGACAGATTAGTATTAGAATCCCTGCTAAAGCCCATAGAAATAGCAGTAGTACATATAAGAGGACACAAAAAAAGGGAATACTCTGGAAGAAAAAGGCAACAAATTGGCAGATGAAGAAGCAAAAAGGGCAGCTCAAAATTCAGGGGAACCAACCAAAATTCTGGTGTTAACCAAAATTTCAGGGGAAAAGGAAAGAGAAACGGAACCAACATAGAGTGAGAAGGAACTAAAAGTGATAGAAGAACTAAAAATGCAGAAAGGAAAACAGGGAGAGTGGTTAACCCTTGATGGGAGAAAGTTTTTAAACAAGCCCCTAGTGAGAAAGATGCTAATTGAAATCCATAGATTAACATATTGAGGAATCTAGGGGTTATGTGACCACCTTGTATAAAAGAAAATTTATGCCTGGGAGTGTATAATTTAGCAAAGACTGTGACTCAAGGATGTGTCATCTGTCAGAAAATCAACCATAAAGTAATGAGAGAGGTTGCACCCGGGGGAAGAGAGCTAACTTTGAGGCCATTCCAAAGTGTTCAGGTAGACTTCACCGAAATGCCTCCAGTCCAAGGATGTAGACATCTCTTAATAGTAGATGATCATCTCATCCAATTGGGTGGAGGCATTCCCAACAAGAAGAGAAACAGCAAAAGTGGAGGTAAAAATTATTCTGGAACACATAGTCCCTCTGTATGGGTTAATTAATAATATCGATTCAGATAGGGGACCCCACTTAATCCCACTCAAATTTTACAAAAAACAATTGAAGCACTAGGAATAAAATGGAAACTCCACACCCCTTGGCACCTCAAGAGCTCAGGGAGGGTGGAATGAATGAATAGAACCATTAAAAATGTGTTAACCAAATTAATTGAAGAAACACACCTAAATTGGCTCAAATGCTTGCCCCTTGCCCTTTTGCAAATTAGGACCACGCCCTGATCAGACATAAAAGTTTCTCCTTACGAGATGATGTTTGGACTCTTCTTCTTGTTAACCCCATTGTCCTGGGTTGTAGTTTAGGATGTATTCTATCACCATCTTCAGTAAATGCCCCATCAATGCCTTGTGCATGACTTATAGATAACTGCCTCCAGGAGTTATCTCTCTTTAATGGGCCATCAAGGACCTCCTCTGTGACTCATCATCCCATTGGGAGATGCTCCACCCAGGGGGAGGAGCCAAGCATTCTCACCTGGATATAAGCTGGGATTTGGGACAGTACAAGCAGCCCTCACCTGTTGGATTCCCAGAGGACAAGATCTACCAGACCTTTCTATGAGATCACTATTTCAGGAAGACCACCCCGTCTGGACTGCTTCCATCACCCTGATCAGGTTGTATTCTGACTCTGTCAGCGATCTTTTTTGTATTGCTGCATGTATTTTATTTTATTTTGTTTTATTTGTTTTCATTTTCTTTTCATTAAATTATATTTCTGACTTGGAGCCTCTCACTCAGTTTGTTTTCGAACCACAACACCCCTATAGCACTGGAGGTTACCAGGAAGGATAGACCGGAACCCAGAGGTAAATAACGACAATCAGGAAAATATTAGAAGACCTCAGGAGAAAAGGATATCTTCAAACTTCTCCCCTTGACTCGATCATTCACCAAATTTATCTCGGGGATTGGTTATTAATTAAATCCTGGAGTGGTCCATTGACCCCAAAATATGAAGGTCCCTTCCAGGTGCTGCTTACTAATCATACTGCGGTCTGGACACAGGAAAAAGGCTGGACCCATGCCACCTGAGTAAAAGGACCGGTACCACCCCCAAACGATTCATCAAGCCCCAACTCTCTGAATAATCCTCACAGGTGGACTGTTATTCAACACCCAGATCCTTTAAAGATAACCCTCAAGACAGGACTAAAGACCCAGTAGAAGACTATACAAGTCAGATAATCACTTAAGACATCCTAGTATTGCTGTTAAAAGATTGTATTAGTTGCTGTAATCCAGTGTAAATTGTGGTATTATTATTAAGGGTTTGTGTCAGTCACTGAAGTTGTGGTATTGTTATTAAGAGTTTGTCTCAGTTACTTTAAGTTAATACAAGTTATAGTATTGTTATTAAGAATGTATAAGTGGTGGTAAGTTGCTGGAATTATCATTATAACACAAGTCAAACTATAATCATTAGAATGGTCATAATATAAGTTTAGTTGCTATTATTACGAGTTAGTGTAAGTTGTTAGAAAGGTTATAAGAACCACTGATACCAAGTGCTTATTAAAAGAAAGTCAAAAATTAAAAATCTCTGACTGAGCATGCCCCAAGAGAGCTAACTAAAATTAACAGCCAGGTGGGATCATATAGAGAAAGAACTCTGAAGGCTAAACCTGAGAAGCTCTTGGGACCCAAGACATAAGGCCAGGTGAGACCAAAAAGACGGAGATGGTTCATACTGGACTCTTAGGAGGACTTGATGATAGTCTTGATGATAAGCAGATGCACAGAAGGAGCTTGTTTAAAATGCTATTCCCCCATCTATGAAGGGGTGAACTTACAATCCTTAATCAGAGTTCACACCAATGGAACCCCACTTGCTTTGACATTATCCAACTTTCCACTTGTCAGGAAGAGGGAAACCAATACTGGATTACAAGGAATGCTGCCACCTTTAAGCAGCACTTGACTGGGGAGTGCCCTATAAGAGAATGGTTTTGCCTGGAAGAAATAAACAATTTAGAAGGAGTTGTAGACATCATAAAAGAAAAACCACTAACTATAAGGAAAACTGAAATAAATGAACCCCTTAATAAGAATTTGTTTATTGATTTGATAGAAAAAAATCAGTCATGAATTAAACATTACTGATTGTTGGATTTGTGGGGGTACCCAAATGTTGGATGTACGGCCCTGGGAAGGAATCAGTCTGACCCCTCTGGACTTTCTGTGGTGGAAAATAATGAAACAAGAACCCCTGAACAACAGAAAGAGGGAAGAATGAGCAATGGGACCTAAAGTTTAAAATAGTTGGGGAAGAATGCATAAGAGAACTGGAAAATTATACAAAACATTCGTTCCATACAAAACATGGAAAAGGCTTGCAAAAGGTTCTTAGTAATAAAATATTTAACCCAAGAATGGATCCCCAGAGAACCTGACACCTATTGGGCTATTGGAAAAAGAGAGACTGAGTGCATTTATAATGAAGGCTTTCAATTACATCAATGTAGTGGACGGGGCATCAACCCCTTTTGGGGAATTAGGGAAATATCAAAATACTGGGAACATCCATTTAACATCCAAAATATCTCATGGAGAGCCCCAGAGCATTTATTATGGATATGTGGAGATAAAGCTTACATGCATCTCCCTGGGGACTGGACAGGTAGCTGCACCATGGGCATTATCAAACCTGCTTTCTTCCTGTTGACATGTGAATCTGGAAACAATCTTGGAGTGCCAATATATGACAACCTAACAAAGAATAATAAGCAAAAACGAACTGTGATTGATATGGGGAGCACTCAAACTTGGAAAGGCAAAATTTGGACCCCAGAAGAAATCACAAAAACATACAGGTCAGCCACCTGTGCACAGGAGATGGGTCTTGGGGGTACCAGACTCTTATCTATATGTTAAACTGGATTATCTGGTTGCGAGCAGTATTAGAAGTTATATCAAATAAGACAGCCCTGCCCCTAGATCATATTAGTCATCAATTAGCCCAAACAAGAGGAGTCTTGTACCAGGTAAGATTGGCTGTAGACTATTTACTTGCAAACGAAGGTGGCATTCTGTGGAAGGTTTAACTCATCAGAGTGCTGCCTTGAAATAGATGATAAAAGTGAAGGAATTCGAAACATTTCTAAGGAAATAAGAAAGGTTGCATATGTGGGCATACAAGAGTGGACATCCTTAATTAATACCAACTGGTGGAAAAATCTTTGGTCCCTAAAAGGAGCCTGGTGGAAGAAAATAGGATTCATAGCTCTAAGTGGAATTGCGAGTCTCCTCCTCATCCCCTGCATACTCCCCTGCCTAATCCGAACCATAACCTCCATAGTACAGGCAAGCCTTCAAGTTTCAGAAATCAACACCAAGAGACACGCAAATACGTAGAGGAATGGCTAGCTGAGCGAGGTCATGTAAACATGCTGCAGCTGGATAGCAGCAGGAGTCAGCCCTTATCTATATAGGTAGGGGCACCATGTCCTTGAGTGCAGCTATGCAACAGGATGGGGAAACAGAAGTTTGGAGAACAGCTAACCACAGGAATACAGAGGTGGGAAGTAGTTAACCATTCTTCGTGTAATCAATAGGGAGGTTGCTTTAGTACTATGCATTAAGAACTTCATTAAATATGCTATAAATTGTGTAAACTCTTTTAAATAAACTGAGTCTTGCTGATCAGTCGTATCGATCGCGGCATTTCTCCCACCGACCGCGACACAAATATACTAAAGCTAATCTCTAATACAAAAGAACTCGATACAGCGGAAAAGATCTATAGCCAGTATCAAGAGCTATAAAATGCATATGGCCAATAAAGAATTGAGGTGGGTCAGTGTGGAGGCTCCCAAAGACTATGCAGAAAGAGCAACGCTCCCAGTACTCCCATGGAGGGTGTCTAGCCCTTGAATTTCTCCAACCTAGTTGTCTAACCCCTTGCTGTTTGAAGTTGGCAGATAAAGTTAATTCCTGGTATGTTAATTACCCTACCCCTGATTGGTTGTTGTGTCTTCCCCTCAGTTCTGTATTCTGATTGGTTCTTTTTGGATCCCTTCACCGATTGGCTAACTTTTCAATCCGCACCCCTATTGGTTGCTTTAGTAAACCCCACCCTCTGAGTTAAGAATAAAAATCCGGCTCTCGGGACCTTTGGGGTCCTTCCATGGAGAGTGGTCAGAGAATAAAGGCGGCTCCTGAAGAAGACCCCCGGCTCCTGTGGTTTCTCCCGCGCCACCTGGGTAAACCCCTGCCTGGAAGGAAGTTGCTTCGGCAGCTACAGCCTGGCGAGAGCTGACAGGCTTGATCGCTTCTGCGATCTCACAACTGAGCTGGTCGCTCTAGAGGAGTGTCTGTGCCGCCTGGGTTGAGGCCGTTTCTCATTGGGCGACTCACTTGGGAAGGCTGTGGCACCCAGAAGACCCCTGCCAGGGAACTGGGCGGTTGGCAACAGGTCAGAACCCGATCAAAGAAAAAGAGAGGGAATTGACATGCATAAAATTAAGACTCCTGATCACATGTTAATGTTCAAAATGTTAAAAGCTAATGACTGGGCCCTCTTAGCTGCTGTATGCCAAATGCACCAATATCCCGAATCATTTGTATGCCATTTGTACCCCAGACCCTAGTTTCACACCCCTGGTGTTGTATGTTGTATGCCCCTTACCTTCCCTCGAGTTAAGCCTCTGCTGCTCCCCTGCTCGCTCTCTGCCTGCTCCTCTTCCTACTTCCTGCTGGTGTCTGGCCTGTGCGTCAAGCTGCTGTCACCACCCTTGTGAAAATCACTGAAACTCCCACCAAGCTTTGCCGTGAGCCAGGACCTAATTGACACCAGAAATCCACAGCTGAGATGAGCCGACACAGAATCCAGACCTACAAGAGACAGCACTAAGCCAGCAATGCCCTAAGGTATTTACAGCCATTTTTCTGTGTTTTCCATAACTTAAAGAGTACCTGGAAAGAGGGACACCTCTGGACCAAACAAGCCCAAGTGAGTTCCTGCAAACCCCTGTGAGGGTGAACTCCTGGTTCTGAAGTGGCTCTGCAGCAGCAAGACTGATATGGACCTGCTCCTTGGTGGAGCAGCAGTGGCGTAGGCCATCCCTCGAGCTTTCCCCTTTTTCTAATATATTTCAAGGAGTTAATATAATCTCCTGCCCTGGTTGTTTATAACACCAAGCAAAGGAGTAGAACTAAAGCACACCACAACACTGGAGGACTTTGTGCATGGAATTCTCCATCCGTGTCCAGCACATGCTCCCCTTGCACTCAGGCTGGGCAAGGCAGGTGCAGATTTGGGATGGCAGCAGATCCAAGAACTCGCTCCAAAGGCTGCTGAGAAAACTCCGGGACTCTACAGAGCATACAATCCAACCAGAGCTACCCAGGGAGGACAAATTCACCCCCCCCACTCCATGCCACCGGCAGCTCTTCAGGACGTGCTTCAAGTGTCCCTCTGAGGGTCATCCTGGAGCCCAGAAGCCAACAGGGATCCTGAGCCAGCTCCGCTGCCTTCGGCAGCACTTTGGCAAATGAGCTGCAGCAACAGGGAGGCAGCAGGGACTGTGACTGCTGCAGCTGGGGATGAAGGAAGGGCCATGGACACAAGTGCTGAGATGCTCCAGAATCCAGAAGAACTGGGAAGCAACAAATTCTCCCAACCACTATAATGATGGAAGCCCTTTGTGTGAAGTTCCCTGAAGGAACTTCCCAGAGGAGTTGCTGCTCGGATCAGCAGTAACAAAAGCCAACAGGATCTGCTGCTTTTCTTAGGTCTATTTCCAAGGCACAGGCTGTGATGCCCCCTGCTGGCACAAAGCCCTTGCCCATGGAGGCTGCAGGGCAAAAGCATCCCATTGCAAAGAGAGGCTTTGCAGTTGAAGTCCACTGCCCTTGTGTTTAGGATTCCCTAAATGACTGCCATACTAAAGCACAGCAGCTGGGCTGCAGGGCCCCTCACAGATCTGTGTGTGTGTGTTGCAGGCCTGTGCTGCAATACATGCAAGCAGAACAAAGTGAGTTGGTCGTATTTTTAGCACAGCAACTCCTGGATCTGATGGCACACTTCCTGACCAGCCAGGCCCAGGCCCGGGCTGGGAGCGTTTTCCCCTAAAACAACCTACAAAGAAGCCTCTATTCATGTCAGTTGGGAAAGTTTCCTGAAGTGATACATTCTTGCAGATAACTGCACAAGCTTATACACAGCTAGCATAAGTGTCTTTGTTGTCTATTTTTTGGTAAATACTGATGGGTTAATGACATAGTGCCCAGAATTCATCTTGAAGTCAGCTCTGGCTCAGGCTTGCTGCTCAGCCCTCAGCACATCAGACACTGAATTTAGGGAACTTTTTGATAAAGGTTGTCTGTGGTGGTGTATTTATTCATGTTTTATGTTTATGATTTGTTTGATACCGTTTTCTGTAATGGTTTGTTCTATGTAACTCCTATGTCCCTCCCTACATGGTTTTACCCCAGTTTTGGTTACCTCTCAATCATTGGTTATATAACCTCCTGGTCCTGTCACTCCGGGGCCTCTCCCTGCATCCAGAAAGTTCCAGGGAGGTCGTTGAGTGATTGGACAGGATCCAGGCTTCCCCATCCCATTGTCCCCTGTGTGGTTGTCTCACCTGTCTTTTACATTAAGAGCCACACCCTTACTGTTCCCCATTGGCCCCTGGTTGAACCCTCCCCTGTGTAACACCCCCGGTTAAAAGTCGATGCACAGAAGCCCTCGGGGTTTCTCTGAGACTGATGTCCCGAGGTGAGGACTCCATGTCTGGAGCACCAATAAACTCGTTTGGATTTACCCCTCGAGAGTCCCTCCTTTCATTCCCTCTGCCACAGCTATGCTTCGCACTGTGTTGCTGTGGTGCCAGGGCTGGCCGGAATTGGCGACACAGGCACCGCCGCACTTGATGGGATTTAATCAGCATCCAAAGCAGAGCCCTCAGATAAAGCTCTCACTAACTGCTGCTGCAGCTCAGCTTCCATCCCACCACAGCAGCACTTCAGTTGTGTGTTCCCACCTTGGCAGTGTGAAAGCGAGAGATGAGAATTTTCCTCTCAGGCACAAAGAGCACACGAAAACTGAGGGCAAGACCAAAGGAACACAGCCAAGAAAGGAAGCAAGATGCAGAGTATTTTTCGAGACCACAAACGCACCTCCCAGAAGACACTGCAGCTCAGGCAGCAGAAGCTGTCAGAGGGGGACGGAAGCTGGCTCAGCACAGGGGAGAGCATAGGCTTAAAATGTTTCTAAAAATCATGGGAATTGTAGACAATAGATTCAGGGGAGTTGGAAAGAAAGGCTGGGCCTGGAGAGCCCTGAGAAAAGGAACCAAAACTACATAGGCCCTGGAAACAAAGCTTAGGCTTTGTCTTTACTAGATCCATGTGAAACTGCATAATCGTCAGATGATTGAAATGATGGATTGTTAAATGTAATGATTTTTTGGTAATTTAATATGATTATTTTTTGCTCATAACGAGAATCATGAGAAATGATGTTTCGGGGGGGGTGATGAAAACTACAAGAATTCATACAATAGAACAAAATTTGGGTTTAATTATTAATATGCAGTTATATAACAGAAGTGTATAAAAACGCGTCCATTTCGAATCCATGTTGGAGTCAGATTTGGGTCCATATGTTGTACCCTTGATTCCTAGATCTCCTCAACAGAAGCACCTGCATGTAATCGGTGATTATGTGTTTCAATGCTAATAGAGGCAGAGGCTCTGTGACGGCCTCAGCTGATGCAGGTCCTGTGTAAGGCCCAAAGGCTGTATTGCCCTTGGGGCACTGGTGCTGCCGAGTGTCACGGCACGCCCTGGCGCACTGGGAGCAGAAGAGCTGGAAGCCCTTGGTGAGCACCACATCCTTCTTGTGCTTGTTCCGGCATGGGAGTGACAGGCAGGCTTGCAGCACACACACAGAGCTGTGAGGGGCCTGCGGCCCAGCTGCTGAGCTCAGAGATCTCTCAAGGTAATGGTCCTTCCATTCCTCAGAAGGACAGTGTGGTTTCTTCAGTGCCAGAGTGCAGATGAGAGATGCCAGATGTACTGAAAGTGTGACTATACACCTTCTGACTGAAGTATACAGGTGTCTTGGTTTGGGAGGACAAGTATCTGCTAGGGTAAGCTGGAGTTTCGCTTGGAATGGAGAATGTAAACCCCTTGCTCTGTCCAAATTATTATAATTTTGCAATTAAGGGCCTTCAGACCAAGATTTGGGAATAGGAATAACAGTTCTTTACTAGAAACATTAACAAATGCAGTATAAATGTAGTAGTACGAAAAAAACATGCCAATGAACAAAAATCGTAGAAACCCTGACAGAGTCTGAAATACAACCTGACACCCTGTTGGTCACAGTGTTGGAAGCAGAACAAAGTAAGTCCTCCTGGAGTGGCAGATGTGGTTCTTTTGGGGTAGAGATGATCCTGTAGGAAAAGGGTCCAGTGATGGCAAGAAGGGTCTGATCTCCCTCCAGGAATCCAGTGGAACCAGAGTGCCTGGTGTTCCTATGCCTCAGTTTTTATCTAGGTGGAAATGGTTTGGCTCCTCCCCCACTGGGTGGAGCATCTCACACTGAGATGATGTAATGTATTGTGTCATTGGTGAGCCTTAATGGCCCATTAACAGAGGATATCCCCTGGAGGGAAGATGGGTGCTGAAGAAGAAATACTGCCCCACCTGGTTTTAACAGCTCGGCCATGATCAGAATGCCTCTGCCCCCCACCCCTCTGGAGTTAAAAGAGATAAAAACATCTCCCCAGCTGCTTTCAACAAATGAAACAAAATACACATTTTTTGGTTTCAGAACTCAGGACATTGGGACACAAGAAAATGCCACAGAAAGGAATATTATCCCCCTGCCTTTGACTTCTGTCTCTCAAAACAGGAGAACAATGAATCAAGCTGCCACAGGCAAAGACAGAAGTAGAACTTCAATAGCATTGCTATGAAGTAGGTCCAAGTTACATGCTTCAGTACCAATTTTAAAACCTCTCTGTGGTCTCTGCATGCACTAGGCTGCTTCTCTTGCACAACCACATCATGGAAGTTTTTGACTCTTGGGTCTTGAAATAGTTTCTCTCAAAGATACCAACCTGGAAAACATAAGAAATTGTGAGCACCCAGATCAATAAAGATGGACACAGAAAAGTATGAGAGAACAGAGAAAACACACATGGCATTATGTTAGCCTTCTACCAGTTAAGACATAATGACTGACAGAAAGAGAAATGAAAAAAAACCCCAAAGGTACAGAACTGAATTAGTAGGAAAAAAAGTTATCAAATTATTGTGACTCGTAGCAGTGAAACACACATATACATATACATTCAGCTTAAAAGTAATTAGGGAAAAACAAACAAAAAAAAAGATGTAAGCTAAAGACCAGTTTTCTCTAAACAAACTCATGTGGATAAACAGAATTCAGAGGTGCTTCAAGACAGTTCCCAGAATCAGATCTCTGAAATTTAGGTTATTGCACAGACATTTCTTATAACTGGCACTGACCACTAAGATGACATTTGGATTATTCTCCCCACCATATTCTTATCTACCAGAGTCACAGCTTCTTGTGTTACCACATTTCAAACATCACAAACTCACAGGCTGTTTTCTATCTATCCATCCCTCACACTGGGAAAGACAAAAATTCATTGACTCTTTCAAGAGTCTCTCTACCCACACAAGCTCCCTGGCTGTTTCTGATCTCTGGTTCCACTTGCACAGGGAGTGGGGAAGGTGGAAGAGGGATCACTACTAGAAAAGAGGTGGAAACAGTTTTAACCAGAGACTCAAAGATCAGAACAGGACACAGGCAGGAAACCATTACAATTTCCAACGGTGGCCACACGGTGTCACCAATGCACTGAACTGCAAGTGGGGGCACAGACCCGATGAATTGTACCTGGACCAAAGAGTAACACAGCTCAAGAGCAGGCTCAGAACAGACCCTGCTAATGAGGTTTTCTGGAGACACAGCACTGCAAAGCTGAGGGCAGCCCATCCCACAGAACACCTTCATCCTCACATAGCTACAGATGTCTCACCTTCAGCTTTTCATTCTTTGCTGTTACTTCCTCAAGATCCTGATGTAGCTCTTCCAATTCATTAAGGTGATTCCCAGGAAGCTCTTTTATTCTCTTCCAGCTCTGCATTGTCTCCTCAAACTGTAGGGATAAACTGCTTGTAAATCCTACTGTTAATGTGTCTCTTCAGAGTGCTAATGAACTATTTGTTCATGCAGCAACAGCAATTACAGACTAAGGAGTCAGGTAATGTGAGGAAGTGAGACAGAGTCTAATTCCACCAGGTGTTTCTAAAGTAAGAAACTTGTACACAGACAAAACGTCTTGCCCACAGTCACCAGCTTTGAATGCAGTACTGGCAGAAACAAGCTGCTTCTTAGCCCAACATGCTGGGCAGAGCCCTCAGCATTCCAATACAGAGGCAGCTACATTACACTTCTGGCACTTGGTCCTTTAGCAGAGGTTTCGATAACAAGAGCTTGGAAAGCCAAACCAATTCATTTTGGAAAATAAGTGTACGTGAGAAGGACTAGACCTTAATGTCTACAATGCAGGATCAGGTCTAAGGTGGGGGCAGATAAGCATTCTTGAATACCTGCCACCTTGGTCATACCTTCACTATTCAGCTTGTGAGACAGCACATCCACCTTCTGCTGCAGCTAGTCACACATTGTCACAACCTGGGCAACAGCACAGCAGGAGGACTCCACAAGCTCCTGCAGCTGAGATTGTATCTCCTCACTGGTACTGCTGGCTAGAGTGGCCAGGAAGGAGAATGCGGGCTCCAGTCCTTCCACTGGGAACATAAAGAGGTGAAAAAAAGCACATGTGTTCTAGAAGGCAGCATATCACTGATCTTTACAATCACAAAAACAAGTCTGTCAGCCTTTAGAAACTGACATCAGTATTGCCCACAGCTGAAATCCATCTTTCACATTGTCTCCAGAACAGGTGTCTCACCTCACTTCTCTCTCATCTTTGTGCTCCTGATTACTGTCATGAGTCTGATGCAGGTTGTGGCACCACCAGTGGGGTTTTTTCAGACAAAAGGTCTCCAGTACCTTGGTCCAGGTCCAAGTGTTTAAGGATGATGTGGATATTTTCATCAAACTGAATGATGGGACAGGCAAGGCAAGAAAAGATAAACAACAGATGTGAACAAAAGGAGTGCACTGGTACCGGAGAGACAAGAAAACAGCGTATGTGAAGTAACAAGAGGTGTTACCAACCTGATTGTGGTATGGGTTGATGATCAGCAGAGGCACTGTCACTGGCCTGCTGATGCTCAGTGTGCTCCCACAGCTCATCTCCAATGGCCCCGCGCTGGTGGAGCAGCTCCGCCAGCTGAGTCTGCAGAGTCTGGATGTCCAGCTCCTCCTGGGCACATGGGACACAGGACAGGTCACAGAAGGGCTCAAACTGACCCCAGAGACATTTTTGCATTCAGATGAAGAAAAACAAAAGGTGGAGTGAAGGTATGGAAGGAAGACATACCATTGAAGAAACATCACCAAGTTTAATGGTCTCCAGAGCGGTGCCTGAATCTTCAACCCCTGCCTTCTTCTCCAGAGGTGCAGAAGTGCCAGGCTCTCCAACCATTTGTTTACTGCCAATTCCAGACATGGTGGCTAAAGTGTACAGATTCTAACCTTCTCCAAGCTCTTCCTGAACGTTAAAGAACACTATTAAAAAAATGTCAAATACACATCCATGTGGTCAATTTGATTTGGGGTTTTTAACATCCTGACCAATCATGGTAACAAGATGCCCAAAACAGAACTCAAAAGATTTTGAGAGAAAAAAAAAATATCATGGAACTCCAAAGAAAAATATTTCTTGGGAGGAATGGATTAAAAGCAGAAGATTGGTAAGAAGGACTCTAAATCACTCAAGTGACCTTGCAGCTGGGAATAGCTCCTGATAAACCAGTGATCCTCTGGCATGGAGTGAGTATAAGGGTGCCCACATCTCTTACACTGCACCTCTGCCCAGGTGTTGCTTTGCAGATCCCACAAGTAGCAAGGTAATGGAAACAAATCTACTCCTTGTGTTCTAACTGGGAGTTTGTGCCAGCCTGTGCTGACTCGCACATTCTGGTCCAACACTAAGCTGTAAAAGACACCAGCAGGATCTGCACTGCAAGCAGAAAGTTGATGGGGAAAATATCCACTGTTCTGTAATGTTAAAACGGAAGCACTGTACCTTATCATGCTCTTTGCAAAAAGATCTTCATGCAGATTCAGTCGCTGCTTTTCTGCAATAACAAAAATGGGCCAGGTTAGACTTTAACAAACAACTGAGGTGGTGTGTATGTGGCACCAGTTCACTGCACAACAACCAAACTGTTCCTATTGAATCTACACACAAAGTCAGTCGAAGCTGAAGGCAGCAACACCCAGGAAATAAATTAGCCCTGTACTCAGAGAGCTCACAAATCTTACAGAACTGAAAAGCAACTTACAGCCATGGCTTGTAAAGACCCATTCCAAGAGTTTTCCTCTCTACCAGGACAGATGCAGACATGTCTGAAGAGAAACCGTTCCTAACTCATGCAGTCTGAAAAGCTCTGGACTAACAGAGAACCACGGAACAGCTGCAAGGGATGACTGGAGGCCACCTGCCCCGTGCTCCTGCATGAAGCAGACTCAGCCAAAGCAGGTTGCCAAGGGCCCTGTCCAGCCTGAGCACCTCCAGACACAGAAACTCAGCCATGGCTCTTGGGCAGCCTCTCCAGTACTTGATCACCTTCAACATTTAAACAGGTTTTTCTCACGTCTGTACAGTACTTCCTGCAGTTCCCTAAAATATCACTGAGCAATATTACAAATGTATTCTCAAAGGGTTTCCAACACAAATGGTGCAGCTGGAGACAGAAAATGGAACCAATTAGATCTTCGCTAGACATGAGCTGCTTTCCTCTGCCATAGTCACTGATGGATGCTGTGCCAACCTCTAGACTGAATGAAACCAGAAGTGAATGAAGTGCAGACCATACCAGTAAAACCTGATTTGTTTCATTTAAGCCCATACTGGGATTTACAGTCAAACCAGGGGCTATGAACTGAACCTTCCAGTCCTTATCTGCTTTAGTTGAGCAGCTCTACTGAAACCCACAAGGCCATTGCATTTTGAAGATGAAGCTGGTAAACTGCTTTGCCCAATCTCAGCATTTCACAAACATCTCGGCTTGGCATTGCCCTTCATCATATGCAAAATAATGCAACGATTATATTTAAGTGAGTTATTGAAACAGCACATATGGAGATCCTTTGAGCTATCTTTTAACAGAACCATTAAATTACATCTCAAATTAAAAAACAAAGACAACTGCCACTGAACCGTTTTCCTTCGCTTAGCAGCAGCACTGACTTTAGCTTAAGTTCCAAGATCATTGGAAGAGAACAGCTGTCACTAAAAACATCCTATCTGTTCTGTCAGTCCAGCAAGCCACCACTGTCCATTCCCTTTCACACTTTTTGTCCATGGACAAAACACCCCTTCCACTGCCTCCTGGCACCACTCCCCTCTGCTCCAGCTCTCCTCCCACCACCTCCTCACACACTGTACACCAGACCCCAACCCACTAATTCTTTCCGGCCACAGATCCTCTCTTTCACAGAATCACACAATCATTTAGAATGGGAAAAACCTCTGAGATTGAGTCCAACCTATGAACCAACCTATGAACCACCTTGTCAGCTGCACCATGGCACTGACTGCCATGCCCAGCCAGGGACACGGACCTGACAATCCTTTCTGCTGCTCACACACAGAAGAGGTAAAGAGAAGTCCAACATGAATGTACATTTCTTTGAAATTCAGATTTATTTCCTTTTCGACACAGAACAGCTAATCTGCTCTGCTAAGGAACAAAGTAAGTTTTACTTACTCTATATTTGCTTTAAAAAAAGACGGATTTCTGATGACAAGACCTATAGACTGAAACTCAAATTAGATTTTCTCTTCCCACTTACTACCATTTTACAACTAGATTGGATACCTTTATTTCATCTGTCACCATCAGATGTTCCTGTGACAGTACAGAAACTAAACTACACGCATATAAACCTGTACTAATGTACAGACACAGAACAACAGAAATAAAAGCACTGAGCAGATTTAAAAGCTGCTACTTGAATTTATACTCGCCTGCAGAAATTCCAGTCAAACAATGTTCCATCCACAAGCCCAATAGGGATTTTTCCACAGTCTCGGGTAAGGTTCAACAGAAATATCTTAAGCATGGAAGGAGAAAGGGGAAAAAATGTCAATCCCCTGCTCTGCCTGTCCCTAGCGTGGCATGGCTGAGGTGCATGTCCAGTTCTGGACTCCTCAGTACAAAGACAAGGAGCTGCTGGAGAGTGTACAGTGGTAGCCACAAAAGTGATGAGGACTCTGGAGCATCTCTCTTATAAGATGCTTTATAAGCATCTCTCTTACGTGCCATCTGGGCCTGGTTAGTCTGGAGGAGACTGAGAGGGGATTTCACTAATACACAGAAATATCTCCAAGGCGAGTGCCAGGAAGGTGGTCTAGAGTCTTTTCAGTGCTACCCAGCAAAAAGACGAGGGAAGGGTGGCCAAAAACTAAAACGCAAGTTCCACCTCATGATGAGGCAGAACTTTCCACTGAGGGTGGCAGAGCACTGGATCAGCTGTCGTGGACTCTCCCCCTTTGGAAACCAAATCCCCAAATCCGCCTCGATGTGTCCCTCTATCGCCTGCTCCAGGTGACTCTGCCTTGGCAGGGGGGGGTTACACTGGATGATTTCAACCTGAAAGATTCTGTGATTCTGCTTCCTACACACACCAGCCGCTCCCACACCCGCTCCGCTCTCCCACATCCCGTGGGGATCCTGCCCCGGGCATCTTCCCACAGCGCCACGCAGACACGCCGCGGCTCTCTCCCTCCCTCCGCGGGTGTGCGGCGCCTCCAGAAACCCCTTTTCCTCCTCATGGCCACCTCCTGAGCCTCTCCGACCCGCGCCACAGACCCGCCGCCGCCACCCCATGGCTCCCGCCGGCCATGCCCGCCGCGGGCCGCCCCTTCCGGCCGCCATTTGGCCCCCGGCCGGCACGGAGGGGCGCTTTGCCCGTGCCCGACATGGCGGCGCTGCCGCGGCTCCTGGCGCCGGCGCCCTCACCCGCAGCCGAGATGGCGGCGCGGCCGAGCGGCCGCCTCCTGCCCGCCCCGGAGCCGTGTCCCGGCCGGACGGGCCCTGGAGGGATCGGGGATGGAGGATGTGGGTGAGGCGTTCTGTGCCGGCCATGGTGCGGCCGCGGGGCCGGGCAGCGATTGTCGCGCTGCACTCGGCGCTGGAGAGGCCACGCTCTTGCTCCTCCCGTCCCGTTCTGCTTTCCTCAGTGCTGTTTGTAGATTGTCTGTGTAAGGAAGAAGAGCTTGACTCAGCCACCGTATCAAGCAGCAATCAGTTTAATAATTCGTTGATTCAAATGGTAAAGTGTGATCAAAGCAGCGCGCTGGGTACAATGGGGGTTTCCCCTCCAGCTGCACGTCAGCTACTAATTTTTGCTGGTATCTGGTGTTTATTGAGTATTTTCATAAACACTTCTCAGCAGGTGTGGTGGGTTTTTTTTTTCTTTGTTTTTGGGTTTTTTTGTGTTTTTTTTTTTGTGTGTGTGTGTGTGTGGTGTGGTTTTTTTTTTTTTTTTTTTTTTTTTTTTTTTTTTTTGGGTTTGGGTTTTTTGTGGGGTTTTTTTGTTTGTTTTTTTTTGGTTTCCTCCTACTTCCTCTTGAAGTACGATTCCTGTAAACACATTGTGATGAGTTCCTATTGGTGACATCCAATTTCTATAATCCAAAGTTGTAAATTAGTGATGGTGATGTCCAGTTTTCTTTTTTCAGAATCATACGTCAGTGATGGTGAGGTCCAGCTTCTCTTTCCAGGATCGCAAATCAGTGATGCTGATGTCTAGCTTCCCTTTGCAGGATTGTCCAGTTTTCCTTTCCAGGATCCTCAATTTTTAGCTTAGGATAAGCTCACTTCTTTTTTTTTATGTAGGTGATTGCCACTCCTTTTATATATTCTAAAACTATAGTTCAAAACCTCTTATTACAAAGCAGCTTAAAGCTTATAATGATTTTTATTTTCAAAGCAAATGATAATACTTCTGTATTCTTCTATCCTACATGTTAAAGGCATAAAAAACCCTTAAAATTTATATTGTGAAAACTTCAAAGCTCACATTGTTTGCTTATAAGCACAAAAATATTTGTCCAGAAAGCCTCTTCCCATACTTTTTCCGTTCGTTCATTAAAACTCATTTTTCTAAGTGTCCCATGGCCTTGTTGCACACATTTCACAACCACAACTATATAGGCCACCTTTTTCTACCTGACACGAAAGATAACCCCACATTTCACAATGTGACAACACAGCAGATGAGGGAAAACATACAAGAAAACATCTGAGTGGTAAGGAGAGAAAGAGGGGTTTTAATTATGCTTGTGTTAATACTTGAGATACTTCTGTGAAGAAAGAGAGAGAGCCAAGCAATCCAGTGCTAGTGCAGAGGGAACTGCAGAGAAAGTCCTGCAGCAATTTGCAATTACTAGAGTCTACCAGGAGTGTACAAGTAGGGCTGGTTTTTCTGAACCTTGCAGGTTCAACAAGTCCTTCACTTGAAATTGCTGCGAGCTAGAGTTGAGCACGTTACAAAATTACAGATGGTTAAGAATTTAAGTGAACTAAAGAAGAGTGTTTCTTGGAAAGGGTGGGCACATGTTTTTAGCATAAGCAGAAGGGGAGCCTGATATGAAGAAAACCACAAAAAACCTAGAGATGAACTGAATAAAAAAAAATTGTGTAAGGACCAGCCTAGAAAGGAGACAATTTTGAGCTTGTAGTGTTGGTGTGCTTGGCTGTGGCCACGAAAGGGCACTTTTAAATTTAAAGGTTAAATGTAAGATAGAATATCAGAGACCTGTTTCAAAGAGGCTTAAGTATTCTTGAGTTCTTCAGTGGTAAACAATTCTTTGGGTCAGTCTCATGGTTTTGCTCGCCAAAAAATCTCAGAACCAAACTGAAATCCAGTGTGACTCTCCTGCTGTGGAGAGGCTTTGTATTTCAAATGAAGTTTCAGAAATATGGATCATCTCTGTTTTAATTTGTGTTAAAAAACTATGGTGCTGCTTTGGCACTTTGATTATTTTCTGTGTTGTGTTAGTTAGCAGTTTTTTGATTTACAGAAGTCATATGCCCTCTAAGTCTACACCATGTAACTTACAGAGGTGTCCAGATGCTGTTACTGAACTGGGCAGTGGCTGAGACACTTGACTCATTCCAAAACTCAAGTTATTTCTATGACTTTCAAGCAAAACACAGCTGTGAAACCACCAAGTGATTTGCAAATAACTCACAATTAATTTTTTCCCCTTGCAATATGTCTGTCTCCTTTGTCCTCTGAGTATTGGACTGAGAATTCCAGAATGGTTTGGTTTAGATGGGACCTTAATAATCGTCCTGTTCACGCCCTCCCACCTAACCAGGTTGTTCCAAGCCTCATCCAAACTGGCTGTGGACACTTCCAGCCACAACTTCTCTGAGCACCTTGTGCCTCACCACCCTCACAGGAAAGAATTTCTTCTTAGTCTCAAACTTAAACCTACTCTCTTTTACTTCCAAGCCATCCCCCCTTGTCCTGTCACTACACACTCTTGTAAGAAGTTCCTCTCCATCCTTGTGTAGGCTCCCTTCATGTGACAGCCGTTTCTCCACACCAACAGTACTGTGTATGATGCACTTTACACAAATATATCTTAGATGAAGAAAAAGTGGAAATAAAAATCTCTTTTGTATACTGAGCACTTACCTGGTTCCCATTCTCTGTTCTTTCATTTCCCAGACCAGGCTAGAGTTGGGGGTTTTTTTAGTTTGTTTTTGGTTTGGGTTTGTTGGGGGTTTTTTGTTTGGTTTTTGTTTGTTTGTTTGATGGTTCTTTTTTTTTTTGTGTTTGGTTGGTTGGTTTGGGAGGGGGGGATGTGTGTGTGGTTTTTATGTTTTTGTTTGTTTGTTTGTTTTTTGGTTTGGGTTTTTTTTCCCTTTAGACTTCTCATCTGGGAATTTATTTGCCTTTCGAACCTTTGCAGGCTTAAAATATTCACAGCATAACTGGCAGCAGTGGTGTGAACAAAGAAATGGTCTTTTTTATCTCCTTTAACGTTCTGCATCCTGTTACCTGCTGTAACAGTAAGATTCTACATTTGTACGTGCTAATTCTTTGTATTTAGTTTACAACTCAGAGGAGCTAATGGGAATTTTGGCACACCCATCTTGTAGCTGTGAGTTTTTTACTCAGTCTTCTCGCTGTGACACTGCAGCACGTTTTGAATCTGCTCAGTAATGCTCACCATGTTAAAGATGTGGATCTTGGAGAAGCTGGAGAATCACACCAAATTCTAACACTATTAAGCAGATCATGTATCATATTTTGAACTGACTTGAAAGGGCAAGTTGAATGACAGTGTTTTGTTTATGACCTTTTAATCTTGTCTACAGCAAATTAAATTTTGCTTAGTGAAAATTAATTCATGAAGATGATGAAGTGTCTCATGGCAAGAAAATCCATTAGGAAGCATTGAGTGAGGCTTGATGAGTTTGTCTTTGGAAGCTTCATGGGCATTTGGTGTTATTTCTGGTGAAGTTATTTGTGTTTGTGTGTGGTGAGGGGAGGAGGATAAACACCAGGCTCATAATTTGATCTCCTTGTGAAAAAATACTGAATTCTGTGGATTTAGTCAACTCAGAGGGAAAACTGGTGTAGCAAACTTTACTGGAAAACCCAAAAGACATCTTCAATGCATGCCACAATCTCAAGTAGTTGAAAAACAATGTTTTGCAAAGCAAGTTATGAAGTAACAGATATTTGATTTTATTTAAAATAAGGCATTCATCTCTAATCTGGGAGTCCCAATCCCTGGAAGTGTCCCAGACCAGGCTGGATTAGACTTTGAGCAACCAGTAATATCCCTCCATGTAAGGGGTATAATGAGATGATTTTTAATGTCTCTTCCATCCTAAACCATTTTATGATACTCAGATTTTCTGCTGTTGTGTAGGAATATTGGTGCTAATGGAAAGCTCTCGTCTTTCAGTTCATCGCTATTATCATAGACAGTGATAATTTTAGATAAAACCTGTCATGCAGTCCTTTCAGTAAAATTCCAGATTCTATCAGTAAGTCATCACTGTCATAAGGAAACTCTTCTAAAACTTCATTACTTGGTTGAAAGCGCCTTTTAAATTTTCACCTTAGATCCATTCAAGTCCTGTCAAAATCACTGGAACTTACTGCAAACGTTGTTCTAATGTTACTTTCAAAAGTACAGAGTAAACAATAAACAAGAAGGAGCAGAAAGTGCCTTGGCAAGGACAGAAGCATCAGTTTAGATACAGGAGGGAAAAAAAAAAAAGAGTAAATAATATGGATTAGTAGGATTAAAAGATTAAAGTAAGAAAGAAATGGGCGATGTTCCTTACAAAGCTGCCACCTTGAGAGAGCCTCTGTTTCATTTCCAGTCCCGGCTGTTCAGGGAAGGATGAGACATTCTCTGCAGCCTTCAAATTATAGACAAGGTGCATAACTTTATCCTAGAGTGTTGCTTTTATTATCAAAGGACAATACTGAAATTGAAGGTGGTTTGGATTGCTTACTGGATAAGCAAACATGAAATAGATGTGGTGCAAACTCAAATGTGAAGTACCTGTGGGTTGCTTGCAGCTTTGCATTTCTGGCAGATTTATGTACCCAAAAGGGAATTTAAAGTGAAAGATGGCTTTCAAAAGGAAGGGGTGAGGGAGCATGTTGCATTACAAAATTACAGGTTGAATAATAAACTTCCTGAAAAAGTTACAATATTAAGTGAGGCAGTGTCATCTGAAGTATAATTACTACCATTAATACTATTTTTCACACTATCTATTTTTCACAAATCTAACTTGGACAGAGACTAAAGAAATCAAACCTTAAGAAATAAAAGAGTATTCCATGCTAAGCTACTTCAAGAAAGAATTTAAATTCTGAGTCACTCAGAACCTGGTTTAGGTAGAGAAATTAAATACTTCTCTGGCCTTACTGCAATTCAGATGTTTGTCATTTGTAAACCTCGATATAAAAATTTAAAAAAAGGAACTGAACTATCATCAGAAAGTTTCATTAGTATTGTTCCTTTTCTTCTCTTTTAGTAACATTAGAAATGAAGCAGAAAATGGCAACTGTGTGATCCCTTTTCAGAGTTGAGCAGAGTTTACACCTTTCTGCAAAGAATTCCATTTCCTGTGAAATGCAGCATAGTGTGAATCAAATGAACATTAAAAACTATTTAAATAATCAGGATAAACCCAACTTTTTCTTCATAATACAGGTGGTCTCTTGTCTCGAAGTATATGGAAGTTAAGTTTTTGAAAAGAACACAGGAACCATAACTGAGTAATTTTTATCACATTTTTTAAAGTAATGAGTAAATAAATGTGGTTACAGCTGGGAGTGATGGGTGTGAGCACAGCTGGGCGTAGCTGTCCCGGCAAGACACAGCCCCAGAAATGCAGTGTCAAAAGGGGATTTCAGAGCAAAATGTTTCAGTGTGAGCAAAGAGTGGAGCTGCAGCGTTTCTGCTCAGTGATTATATCTTTTCCCTGCGTTTTACAAAATATTAGCTTGAGTAAATTTTACTGAAGTGGCTCTGAATGTGTGTTAGAGCTGAATACACTTGTTCTTGCCTCAGAAGCGTTAGCATTCAGTGTGTGCATTTCAGCTTTAAAGTGGCCTGTCAGCTTTGAAAAACACGACTCAATACAGTGTTCAAAGGAAAAAAAAACCACCCACAACCTTATTGTACAGGATTGTTAGTGGCTGAGAATTAAAATAATACCTTATTAATTAGCCTTCTACTATTGTGCATGGGATGTGCTGCACCAGTGTAAGAAATCACTGTGAAATATCCCTAAGCTTATTCTGAACTGAGTATTAAGCTTTCCTTTCTCAGCAGGTGGAGGCTGAGGACTTTTTTTTCTTATTAAAGTCTGTCTGTATCCCATACCTTGAATCTTCTTTGAATGGGACACATGTTATTAAGAACTTAAACCACTCTGGACGCCAGAAGAGGAAGAAATGCTGAAATAACCACACAGCTGATTAAAAAAAAAAAAATCTTTAAAAGTAACATGTGCCACAAACGTAATACTAAGCCACAAATGTAGTATGTGCATAGGAAAAGTCTCATCTGGCCTTGAGTCAAGTATCGTTTTCTTTTGTCTTAACAAAACTATCCCAATATTGCATTGGTGGGGTTGGATTTTTGCAAATTACTATTGGCTTTGCTGATTTTTATTTCTTGAGAGAGAAGAGGAAGGCAATGGCTTGCTGCTCTGTGTGCTGGGTGGTTCTTTATAAAACTGTGCTCTGGGAATGGTGCAAAGGGAACTTCAGCTCCCTGAGTGATGCATGCAAGGAGCAGCAGAACTTCTGTTCCTTCATTGCTTTGAAAACCAGCAGAGCTGATTGTTATGTGGAGCTGGTCTCTTAAAGCAGCAGAGAACCACTGAATCACAGACTGTGCTGAACCATTTCTTGTATTGCTCTTTAATGCCAAAGGCAACCGTATAATTGGTTATTTAAGCATGTTTCATTGCTGTGAAATTGGTAATTTCTTCCTTCGACATGATATTGTGTTCATATTTTCATGAATTGCATCATTTTAATGCATGCAGGAGTTTGCACGGTGCAAAGTGGGCTTCTCTGTGGCTCAAGCAGTTGTAACAATATTTAAATTACATGTAAGGTACCATATTTCAGCTGCTGATTTGATCATTTATGACTAACCGATTACAATTTGTTAGCACAGAACTGACCTTTTTCTTGTAAGGAAAGGGCACATTTTACAGCTTCCTGAACATGTCTTATCTACTTAGAAGGTTCTACAGAAAAGTAACATGTAGTGACATTTAGTTTTATTCTAGTTCACTGCTATTAACCTCCTCGTGCTGAATTTTACATGGTTTTGTGTGGAGCTTTATTGGGAGAGCAGAAATTCAGTGTTGCTGTAGGGAGCTGCAGCCTGTTCCCTGCTGGATCTCACAGAGCTGTAGAATTCCTGTCCTTAGTGACACACTCTGTGCTCCTGCCTGTGACACACCAGCTCCTGAAGAAACACAGCATCATCAACCCAATGATCACTTTTCTTCCTGGCTCTGGAGCATCATTCTTTTCAATATCTGTTTTCTTGCCATGAGCTGTCTTGACTGATTGCCCTAAATCCATGTAGGGAGAGCAATGGGCATGCTCAGGTTCCTTGGAGGAAGCCAATTTACCTGGATGTGTTCTTTTGATTATTCACATTTCACTTTTTCATTTCTGTGCTATTCAATGTGCTCAGTGCTTTGCACCCCGGGATCAAGTCAGGTATGGAGTTAAAGCAGGGAAGGTTTTGGTGAGCACATACTCATGTGTTTTGATTTGTTTTTTCTTTCCCCTCCACAGTGTTTAATGGATTCAGGCTGTTAATGGATGAAATCTAAGATATATAGATATATCTCGATAAAATCTATCTCATCATTTCACAGGCTGTTTGATATGTGTGGGAAAGCACGGCTCAAAATGAGGTTTTCCTTTCAGTTAATTTAATGTTTGGAGTCTGTCAGATTTACTGAGGGATGGGTAGTTAGAGTGTGTGAGTAACAAAGGACTCGGATCATCCCTCCTCCATCCCTCTGCTCAGCCCTCCTTGAATGTGCTTGTTAAACTGATCAATGATTTTCATCAGGGAACAGGAGAAATGCTCCAGACTAAGAGAAAATCAAGTCAGAACCACCTAAGAAGCTGTCTAAAGCAGATTGGGGGTCAGCTCAAGCTTTTGTTTTAGTTTTGGATTGGATTTTTTTGATTGTTCTCCACTGGTTTGTGTTACTCCAGTTTCTAGTATGTCACAATGCTGATGGAATTTGGGATAAAAGTAGCAGAGGATAAGAATTCAGTCCAAACATACAAATTTGGCAGTGAATAATTAATCAGTCCCTACTTATTAGTACTCACCAATGTATTGCTGGATGAGAACACCCCAGTTTACCATTTTAGCCAGACAAAATTGTGAACAAAATTGTGAAGAAAGCTTTTTGCTGAACAATTAAAGCAGTCCCATCCCCTGTGGTGGGCAGGAGCTTGCATACCTTTTTTTCATGCTTTCAATACCTCTGTTTTGAAGTACTTTAAACTTGTGTGCTCTTCAAAGCTAAAAAAAAAAAAAAAAAAAAAAAAAAAAAAAAAAAAAAAATCTGAATATATATTTATGTTCAGGCAATTAATTAAGCCCCTCTTGCTTTCTGATGTGGTACAAATCCTTTGGCCCAATTTTGTGTTTGGTTTATCCATGAAGAATTTTATCTCTATCCTGTTTTGTTGGTTTGGGTTTATTTTTCAGCTATATGGATAACTCTCAATGTCCATAGCAGGTTTCTTTTTTACACATAGGAGACTTTTTTAAATGGGCACAGTTCAAGGCTGGTTTAGGACACAAATTCACACCATGGTTTCAAAAGGGCCCAGCAAATAAGGGGCATGAAACTAAGAATACTAAAGATATAAAAGCTGTGAGCCTGTATGGCAGCACCTTTAGTTTGTGTTTCCAGAGAAATGGAATTTAGCAGTGTGGAAGTGGTGCAAGAGCCACATTAAATAAAGAGGGCAGACAAAGGTTTATTATGTATATTTGTCATTTAAGTGGCTTGTGTCAGTAAGAGAACGATGGGCTTGATTTCTGAAGATTCATCTGGAAGCAGAAGTTCCTTATTTATACACGTAGGAGGAAAGAGATGGATTTCTATAGCAGAGCTCATTTGCTCCCTTTTGATTAGGGGCAATGACAAGGTCCTCCTGTGAATTTTGCATGAGAGATTTTGCTTTTTACAGTGCTTTGTTAAAAAATGAGATTGCGGCAGATATCACCTTGATAAGTAGCTAAAATAATTTTGCACAGCTTAGTGAGATCTGGCAGCTAATGTCTAGTTTAATATCTAATACATTAGACACATTACTTATTAAAAATTTCTGTGGCTAAATCTGAGAGGGAGTAGACAATTTTATGGTCACATATTAATAACATCTATATATAGAACAGTCTTGAGGAACCAGGAAGGACGTTTTCCTGCCACGACTTGCAGGAATTGTATTGCCTGCTTGCTATGGCTTGCTCTTTTCAGGTCAAAAGGAGTTAAATGGAATTTCTGTCCAGCTCTATGCACAGTCTGTAAGGTTCATTTCTCCTGAAACAACTGTGTGTGCCTGAATTAGATTTTACTCCAGTGAATTATTTTTATTGTATGGGAGATGTAGGTCAAGAAGGATTAAGAAACGGAACACAAACTGGTGGTTATGACACCTGATGGGAACATGGAAGCAGAGTTTCCTGGTTTGCCAGACCAAAAGCAAAGGGACAAAAGTGTCTCAGATGAATGAAAGGGCAGATAAATGGGGTTTCTTTCTCATTTGACCAGAACTTCTCTAGTAGAATAGAGAAGCCTTTTACACTGGGAAACACATTTTACTGAGATTAGGCCGTTTTAGAGGTGTCATTTTCAGGCTTGTTACCAGAATGAGGCACTTTAGAGCAGATTGCTTTTGCAGGTGAATAAATTGGAGTGTTATTATCCTGCAGAGCTCTTGGCCTTATCACATCAGAGCAGATACCCTGAGATGGGCAGGCATTTAGACCCCAGTTAAATGGCTACAATTATGTCACAAATGAAAGGGTGAAGATTGTTTTTAGTGTTTGGAAATTCTCATCTTGAATTGGGAAAACATAAAAAGACTCCTGAGCTTAAATTTACAGCTTGTATATGAATGTATATTGCTCTTTCTGCTTAAAGGTCTACCTATATCTTACTGCCAAAAGATATCCCCAGCCAAAGAGAAAAGATAAGCTCATTTCTCTCCCTCTCTTTTAAAATATTTACATTAAAATATGTTAGATGGTGTTTGCACCATATTTACAAATCTGGAAATCTAGAGACTGTGATGTTTCTACCAGACTGTTGATTTTATAGATATATTTATGGCAAAAATTCAAACAACTTTTTTTTCTTCACTATCCAGATGTCACTGAAATAAAGAGTTAGTTTGTATGACTGATTGACACCAAGGATTACAGCAAACTGCAAGTGTGCTAGTAGCAGAAGTGTAAAATGGCTTAAAAGTGTAGGCAGAGAGGAACATTTACTTTATGCAGAAAAACAAAGGACACAGTTGAGGAAAAAAATACAGATGTGCCAGTGATTCTGGCTGTTGGAAGCAGCAAAGTGTTGGTTAACAGTCTTCCAAAAAACAAAGCAATGTTTGAATGCTTTGTGTTTTTTTACCTCATTTTAAATTTTCAACTCGTTTTTAGTGTGTTTAGTTTAAGATAAGTGTGTTTGCTTTTCATTCCAGCACCCTCACCTCTCATTGAGGCAGGAGCACTTGTGCTCTCATCATGCATTCACCATGTAAATCTCTTGATTATACTCTGGCTTTTAAGAGCTCTGTACCTGGGTTGCTAATGGGAATGAATGTTGCTTAAGACACCTTTATTTGAGACCATGTAGCACTGAAATGATGCTTTTTTTCTCTTTCCTGGTGTATTATTAAGACAGCAATCAGCCAGTTACGTGTATGATTGCTTCCACACTTGGAATTTCATGGGCTTTGTGCTGGTGTCTACACAAGGGAAATGCCCCCTCTGACATAAGGGAAAAACAAGATGAGTTTTTTAATTGAAGCTCTAATATTTACTGTGAAAGCCACTGATAGAGAAGTCGGGAGATATATTAAGACAGATTTACTGACTAAATGTCTTTGTGAGTCTGCTTGGTATTGCAGTTATTACACACCAGTCCTGAAGTGTGGCAGAGCTCAGATCCCATCAGTTTGCCGACCTTGGTTTTACATATCCTCTGTGACTAAAAAAAAAAAAAAAGAAAAAAAGAAAAAAAAAAATCTTGAAAAACACAGGGAAGCTCAAGAGTTAATACTATAGATGTAAAATTCCTGATTTTTTTTCCTTGAATCTGCTATTGCAGAAAGCTTTAGAAGTTCTCTGAACTGATGTTGTTTTCAAAAGCAGAATGTGCCCTTTAAAACAAATCAAGGGCATGTCTGAACTCTTAAATTTTTTTTGAGTTATTACTGTTAAAAAAGAGGTCAGATTAACTGGAAGATGTCTCCAGTGGAGTTCTGAAACCTCGGCTAGTTTCTCACTTCAGACCTGCTTTAGAATAGTGAGATACAAAGAAATAAAAGGAATCTCAGGGTTTTTGTTCTTTTCAGTTTTCTGAAGAATGATATGACCTTTTCAAGGAAAGAAGCCTACAGTGCCTAAAGTCACAAGATATCCACAAACAACTCTAAAAATAATGGCTTACCATGTTTTCTTTAATTTCCAGTCTGAATAGATTGAAGTTTGTGTTTGATGTGAGTGTTGCATGTGGATATTTAAGTAAAAATACATACTGGAACGGAACACTCATTCCTCTCTCTAAGATCCATGAGTTACAGTAACATATTAAGTTGCAAAGTCAAAAAAAGAATTATTCTAGGTAAACTAAGGATGTAATTTTATTGCAGTAATAGATCCTAATGATGTTTAAACATGGCTATGAGGGTTGTGAAGCCCAGATGGGACAAGGGTGTAAATCTGGAAGATGCCAGGGGCCATCATGGCCCCGGAAGGCAAAGTGATGCAGAACTGCAACTTCTGCTCTCTACTGAGAGAAAAACTTGTCCAGAGCTTCTGTTCTTCCACCTCTCACAGCAAAAGGGTGTCTTGGTGCTAAAGGGCAAGGCCAGTGCAAGAAGTCTTTCCAGACAACACAGGAAACAGGCCAGTGCCTCTGCTTGATGTGGAGGTGTTGGTTTTCCTCTAGGAATGGTCACAGGATCAAAGGACTTCCGGAGAGTCTGGGAACTGCAATGGATTCCTGACTGTAGCTTGAGCAAAGATGAAGCTTGAGGAGGGAAACCCACAAGGTTTGCTGTAGTTTTGAGTCTTCAGGTCAAGAGTCATTGAAGTCTGAAATAAAACCTGTGCTGAAGAAGGGCAATTTAAACTAAACCAGATAATTAGCTCTTTCTATTTAATTGTACAACTGGCAGTTTTAGAGGAGGGAGTATCACCTTGGGGCCATGTGATGTAAAAAATAGCAAAGATTACCAAGAATAAAAAAGAGGGGAGTTTATTGAATGTAAGTGCTTGACTCCTTAATACCTCTGAATTAACTTGAAAAGAAGAATTGGATGAATCAGCCCTAAAAACTGAACAAATATTTTATGGGGATGGGGTTGTAATATTTTCTATCACATCCCATTCTAGTCTTAAGTGGATTTATTTTTTCTTAACTGCCTCACTGTGTATGAAGGAGAATGTACACAAATGATTCTTGAGCCTTTTAATAGTTTTTGTGTTATTTTTATGTACTGGGAAGAAACAAGTTTGACTCCTATTCATAAACACACTTCTACAGTTTATGTAGACATTTTACAAGTTCCAGTGCTTGTTGGTAACGATTCTGCTGTAATAGGAAATAATGTGAACAAAGAAATTCTTAAGACTTGAAAAGCATCAAAATATGGACTTAGATTATATGAACAGGTTGTGTTACTCTCTGAAATAAAATACCTGTTATGGGAGCTTCACATGAGAAATCTTCCTTCCTTCCCAGGCCAAGTTGTGCTCTCTGTGACCCAAACCAAAGCTACAACTTTGGGACGTGTTGTCAGGACAGAATATTCTTGAGGATCACGTAGAGAAGCCTTTGTGACCTTGCAGGCAGGAGAAATAAAAGGAAATTCAGTGCTAGAACATGTACATAGGTAATGAGGGTGATGCATGTGGGGAGTGAAGCCTGTCAGAAATAATGGATGAGAAGGCTGCTGACTTCACCTGATCGCTGTGGGCTGGCACTGTAAGGCTGGTAATGATAATAAAAGTAATCATAAAAAAAATATTCTGAGGGGGAAATATTTATGGCCACCCAATCTGGAATACTGCTTACAGTTCTGATCAGCTGTAGTAAAGAAAGGATTTCTTTGGCTTGGAAAGTATTTATGACTAAATGATCAGAAGGCATCTTTTATGGAGCAGCTGTCACAAGTAGAATGAACAAACTTGATATTGTGTTGTTATTGACAAAATTATTATAAAGCTATTACTGAGCTGTAAAATACATGAAAAGAAGAGAAAGGGGAATAAATACTCAGTGAAAAGCTTTTTCAGCAGAAAAAAATTGAGTGAAATGTTTATATCAATATTCTGGGAATGAGAAGTGACCTGTCTTGATTTTTGCAACTAGGACAGAAGACTTAAATGCTTCTAGGAAGATGTTCAATTAAATATGAAAAGAGACTAAATTCTACGATTCAAGTTTTTGTCTTGGAAGAAGTGGGAGAATGTCAGAAATTGCTCTTCATTCCCAGTGGGCTGAAATAATCCTCTCCCAAGAGCCTTTATCTCCTGTTCAACAGCATGAATCCATGAGCATGTGTGAAAATAACAACCACTTCTGAGATTGTTATGTGGGTTTTTGGAATGATGGAACATCTCCTAATTTTGTCCATTTGCCTCTGTTGAAAGTAAAATAGGTGCTCACACTCTTGCTGAGCACTGAGAATTGCATTTGAAAGAGATTTTTTTCAGTTCTTATGCAGATTGAGGCTTGATGGCTTCAGATCTACAGCAGAAGGACACAGGAGCAAAATGCACTCAGAGTGTTGGAGTTATTTCTGTGGAACCTTTGTGGAGCATCAGTAAGTCCAAACACTATTAAAGAGGAAACTCTGAGCCAGTGTAGTCATAGATTTGGATCTTGAACAAGCTGTGAGTAGTGATAAGTGGACTTAGTGAGCCCTGAGCTGGCTAAGCCAGGACACTGCACTTGTCCTTTTTACAGATGAGAGATCAAGGATTTATTTTTTCCCCCCTCTTCTTGCTCAAGAGAAAACCTCATCTTCACTGATTGTGATTCATCACTACCAGAGATAATCTGCTGGGAAACAGGAAGACCTGAGGATTCCTAAACTACTAGGTGCTGACAGATATCTGAATCAAAAATTGCCTCTAAATCCCCCTCTCTCCTCAAACTTTCCATTACCTGGAACTAATTTTGGCTCTCTTCACTTGTATGAGATGTATGTTAGAAAGCAATTTATTCAAAAAGATTTTTACAGCAAGGTAAATACCAAGTGATTGGATGCATATCCCCATATGTAATCCACTAGTAATTTTTTCTTATCATCCAAGAACATTTACCTTGAATTTGGAATAATATAATTTAGTCTAGGAAATGAATGGCAGCAGGAAAGAATACCCTGATTTTGATTCCTTTAGATCCTTATATTGTCTAACAAGGTTCTTAAGATTCCCATCTAGATTTATAACTTGTGACTTATGTTCCGTGAAGAAAATGTATAAATTCAAAGTATGCAGGAGTTGAGATATGATATAATTAGGGTTAGATATCTAATAACTGTGTTTTGATTAAATGACTATAAACTCTTTATTCTCTTCAGACCCATTAAGCTTAGAGAGTTACTCAGGGCCTTTAGCTTTTTGCATGACATTCTCCAGTTAAAACTTTGCCTTCTGTAAGACGAATTTCCCTCCAGAAAAGCAAGAACAGAACAAATACTTGCTACCCTTCACCTATGATTTCTGAGCTCCTGCATTTAGTCTTTTCACAGATTTGTGACATTATTGTCGCTTTTACATTTCTGTCTGTATATGCAAATATTTATAGTATATTTTCCTCCCTAGATATTACCTTATCATTCAGGAAAGTAAAGAATTAAAAATTGGATTGTACTTATTGACTTCAGGTTCACCCTTTCAGCTGTTTCTGACAACCAGCAGGAATTTTATCTAAAGTATCTTTTTGTGTTGTAGAAATAGGAAGCTCTTTCAATTTCTCTGTGTTGTCTTTGAGTGTACAAGAAAGGAAATCTTCATGGGAATTTCTAGAGAACCTGGGTAGTGAACTTCATTAAAACAGATGTAAAATTTGCAAGATCACAAGGATTTGCTCTAGAGGCTAAAAAATAATAAAACTCTGTAGGTGATTGTAAATAAGTAATGTATAATATGTATGCAATGTAAGAGGAAATTCTGTGAGATGTACATTTCTTCTGGGTTTTTTTAAGAATAAATTTAACTGCTGATCATTTCTAAAAGAGGTGAATGTATGTAACAGATGGCCTTACAGAAACATTGGCTACAGATTGATCCATTTTCCTAGAGTACAGTAAGGACAGATATCCTAGGGTTAAGAAATGTGTCAAATCTGGTGTTCATTAAACTTACACACATCCATAATCTTCTCCACTGTGCAGCTGAGAGATCACTGATTTGTGCATGACCCGGTGGTTAAACATCAACTCTCTTTTCTAAATAGTCTTGTCATCTGTGCACCAGTTGTACCAATGAAAGTCAAATCTATTCTCTTGAGAGCTGAGGCAGGACAGCATTGAACACCCACTTGGAAACGGCTGGCTGGGTTAAAAATGATTTCTAACCTATAACCAGAAGTCACCAGGTGCTCAGAAGGGGGTACAGAAAGAACAGGTCTAGGTGCAAAACTGCTTTGTAGTAATATGTTGCATAGATTTAGGGGGTCTTTAACAGCTGAGAGCAGAAATCCAATTAATCTGTTGAAACTGCAGCCAGAGCAGCCTGTGTGCTAAAGCCCTACTGAGGCACGCTGTGTGTGCAGCAGTGAAGAAATTGGGAGTTTCCATCAGGCAAAGCTCATTCCCTGGCAGAGAAGGTGGTTAAATCCTGCGTTACATGCCATGATCCAGCACCATTCTGATTACAAAATGGTTGCATTTGTTGGTTTCTTTTTTCACAGAAGTGAAGGTGGAAAGGCAGCTCTAGAGCCTGGAGCGATTTCTGTTGTCACATTTCATAGGATGACAGGCTGCTTTGCCAAGTGCTTCTCCCCACAATGGCAGGGATTCATGTCTTTTATAAACCTGCTCAACTTGCCTTTGCACTTTTTTTCCTCCTGTTCAAATTTCCAGACAAGCCACAGAGCTGCTGTTGGAGCTCTGAAATTCCCTCTCTGCTTGACTGTTCTCTGCCAGACAGTGCTAACAAGCCGCCTTCCCAGCAAACTCTCAGATGGAATAAGCTCTGATAACCTGAAAAAGGACTTTTTTTGCAGCTCCTCTAAACCGCAAAGGTGTGGGTTGTCTTTTCTGCAAGGCACACACTCCTCTAAACCCCAAGATGTTGGATTTTCTCTTCCTCAAAGCACACAGTCACAAAGATCTTTTCAGAACAAGATTCCTTTTTTTTGTCCTTTGAGTGTCTGGGACATGGAAGCAATGGAAACTAAGGTGCCAATGCACAAGTGCAGTCTGCAGGTGAATTCTTTCTCAAAAGAAAGTCTGGAGTCAATGCATTACTTTACTTTTACTGTAACCCAAGCTCTGGCAGCTCTGAAAGTCTCAGTTACCTGCAGTTCCCTTCCTACTGTGGAGCACTGAGATGTCCAGAGCTCTTTTAAAGAACTGGGTGGGAGGGACAGAGGGGGCAGCATTGTTCTTAGACCAGCTCTGCACATTCAACCCAGTACATCCAGATCCAAACCATGTGAAAGAGATACTGGGATCCTTCGGCACCAGTGCAAGTAGTGCACCTAGAAGTAGATGGAGGAGATTTCCTTAATGGATAATGTTTCCTTAATGCAGATAATTTTTTCGAAACCTGCTGTGCAAATACCTGGTTATATTTGGGGATGCTAATCTGGCTTTTGTTCTTGTTGTTGTTTGGTGATTTTTGGGTGTTTTTTTGGTTTTGTTTTGGTTTTGGTTTTAGTTTTGGTTTTTGTTTTTTTTTTTTGTCTGTGCTGCTTTCTCTGTCTTTTTTTGGCCATCTTCTCTTTGTGACAAGGAGCTAGGAAACTGAGAGTAAAATGGGAAACTGTTTCCAGACCAGGAGCAGTCACAGAATGGTTTGAGTTGGAAGGGACCTTCAGGATCATCTCACTCCAGCCCCTCTGCCATGGCAGGGGCACCTTTCACTAGTTTTCCCAGGTTGCTCCAAGCGCTGTCCAGCTTGGCCTTGGACACTTCCAGGAATGGGGCACAGTGGGGGACAGTAAGAGAAAGGATTTTCTGTCCAAAGGAGAACATCCTGGGATAGCAGCAAATGAGCTCTGCCAAGCTTGTCTGGAGCACTGGAGTTTAGAGTGACTCTGTAAGGATAAGGATTAGAGGCAGGCTGTAAAAAACCCAACCTCATGAACCCAGGGATGTTTTCTCACAGATGAGATAAACAGGTAACAGAGAACTGATTACCTCAGCTTACTTCATGTCTAAACAGTGACAATTGCCACTGAGCAATAAGAGGAGAATGTGTCGGCTGTATTGGCTCAAGGAATGAATATCACTTGCCATGCATGGTGTCTGGAGAGGCAGGACCATCACTGGGAGGGCAGTTCCCAGCTCCAGCTCAGCTCTCTGGTTGCCTTTCAGTTCTGAGCGATGCCGTGTGTCTGGCACAGCTGGCCAGGTCCTGTGTTTGCTCAGGGCAGGCTCTGTAAGGAGAGGAGGTGTCAGACTGTGTAAACCTTGACCTGACTCTCTGGAATTTTCCTGCCTTGGGTACCTGATGAAGAGGACTTTCCAAAGCATCTTGGGGTGGCTGAAAGTCCCCAGGCACACACACAGACCAGGGCATGCAGCCATTTGGTAAATGTCATCCTGGAGTGCTGCAGAGGTAGCTGTGTAACAGTGTGAGAGCTGTCTGGAGATGAGAAATCAGTCGTGCAACAGCTTTTGAATCATCCCAGGGAGCAAGACTGAGTCATTAGCTTGCTGCTGTTGTACTAGCCAGACAATTTATTGTTAAATGCTTGTCGGTAAAGAAAAATCTGCTTTTTCTGGGAGCTCTCGATAGCACTGACATTTACTCAGAGTAAATCTAACACGGATTGGCTCAGAACACTAGAGCTTGACAGATATGACATTTGCTGCTGCCATACTTTAACCAATATTGTGATGATAAGGTCTTGGCTATCCAATGGAATTGATGAAATACAATTTTAAACCTAATGGATAGTCTATTTACCTTTACACTAAGCTGTAAGAAGAAATAAATTAAGGATCTTTTCATGCTTCTTGGTATACACTGAAAAAACCTCATGAATTAAATTTACCCTTATTTCCATTGTCTCCAGACATTAAAAGTACAAGTTAGGATTTTTTTATTCTGTCCTTTTTAGGAGTTTGCAAGTCTGTTTCCAGCAGCCTTGCCAGAGTGCAGATTAGACATGATCTTTAAATCCTGTATGATTGCATCGTGCTGGAAACCATCAAAAAATCAGCGGAAAGTAAGGAGGTGATTGGTGACAGCCAGCATGACTTCACTAAGGGAAAGCCACGCCTGTGACAGAGGTATACAGCATTGGTGGGTAAGGGACAGGTGACAGATCTTATCCACCTGCACCCGAGCAAAATTTTGTCACTGTGCCACATGGCATCCTTGGCTCTGAAGGGGACAGAGGAGGGAGTGACCCCTGGGGCACAGGTGGGTGAGGAATGGCTGGGTAGTCACTCAGAGCTGTGGTCAATGTCTCATTGTGCAGGTGGAGAGCAGGGTTGGTGCTCAGGGGTGGCTCTTGGGACTGACTCTGCTGTGACATGGGCAGTGGCCCTGAGCAGCCTCTGCAGGGGCGCTGGAGGAAGGAATGCCATCCCTTGACAGGCCTGATCACAGACCCAGTTTTCCTGCAATATTTGTGAGACTCCAATGAATTGTATAAATTAATTGCCATACAAGATCAGTGTGGTTTCAGGTGCAGCTCTCAGTGTGAGCTTGGCTCCATGTTTGTGACCCCAGAGTGTGCACTGGCACCAGGGATTTGGGTGTGCTGGGAGGTTGAAACATGGACCCAAGGACCAAAGACAGCTGTTTAGGGGCTTCATCAGTTAAACCATGTTCTGTCCTCCAGTTGACAAACCCCTGTGGCTGGAAAGCCTGATGTGGCACTGCTTACAAGGATTCTTGCCAATCTAGGAGCTGCAAACCCCTCCAGTGCTGAGCAGGGCCCCTCACAAGGCTGATCCTGAGGATGAACCATGGCAACTCTCCAAAAGCAACCTAAAATTCTTCTCCTCACTTCAACTCACCCAAATCCCTCACAGTGTAGCAGTTCATAGAGTTTTCTTATGGTAATAGTCATAGGGGAATAAAAATCGTGGTGAAAGAGAGGAGGAAAATATCAAGTTGTAATTACCACTTGAAAAAGAGTGTGCTGGAAAAATATTATAAACATTACTGGCATTTAGCGTCATTTGGGAATATCTTGCAGGAAATGAAATGATGTATTATTAAAAGTATGAAATAGTTTTATTTCCACTAGGAAATGAAAGAGATGCACAAGGATAGTTCCTACATAAATCATTCACATAATATTTCTATTCTAGCATTAGTCATAAGTTCAATTATCAGTAGTGTAGTGTGTAAGGAGTTGTGTTGATGAGATCTAATTATTTATGGATTTCTTTTCCCACTTTTTTTTTTTTTTAATGTGTTGAAGTAAAGGTTATTGTCCTTCATGGTTTAAGATAATCAAATTGCACACACAGTGTTGTTGGGAGAGAAGCAATTACCAGTCATGCACACACAATTAAAGTAAGTTTTGAAGCCTTCAGAGAGCTTTAACATTTTATTATTATTCTTAAGTAAGAATATTTTCTTAATAGTTTATAAAACTGCTGGAAAGTCAGAACCTATTATTATTTTTTTAATAAAGATTTTTACACATTTATTTTAGTGGCTCTTCCATTTGAATAACAGTTTTGGTGAGCTGCAGAGCTCTGTTAAACGATTCCATATTATGAAGGTAGAATAAGAGGAATTAAGAAAAGCCTTAATTTTTTTTCCAGACTGGTGTATATATGAGTTCTTTTAAGGCCGTAAGTGATGAAACCTTGATTTTCTGACTGTGGTTGATAACTCTTGACCAATAATATTGGATGAAATGAAACCTTAACATAGTGGAACATTGAATTCAAATTGTTGCAAATTGATGCCTCTTTTGAGCATTAAGACATTTGATTGTTAATGGGTACTAAATAATTTTGAAGGGACAGTGGCATTTTTCCAAATAAAATACTGAATTATTTTCATCATATGGCAGAATAGTGATTAAATAATAGGATAGTGATTAGCAACAGAAGTGACACGAGACTCAAAGAAATTAAAATGTTATTAGCTAGCAAAGGGAATAGAACTGGTGTGAGGCATTGTAAAACAGATTAATAGTACTGGGACTAAGGCAACTCTGCGTGCTTTGTGACGTGCTTGAAAGGTGTAATTTCATGAGAGAGAATGATGGGGAGTGTATTTACCATAAAAAAATCAACGTATTTTATATCTCTGAAGTGTAGGGCAGCAAGGGAAGTGTCAATCAGGTTATGTAAAGATGATGGCTACGTATCAGGGGGACAGAATTTTCCTGAACACACATGGCCTGCGAAGGTTTTAGAAGGTTAGAAATAAACTTTTTTTTCCCTTCTTCTTCTTAATGGAAGTATTACAGAGTGCAGTAACGGAATGGCAATCAGCGAGTTTCTGTGGGTCGCTTTTCCCCGTCATTTCTGTGACAATCGTGTTAAGCCACCACATGGAAGCCCACGGAGCGTGTGTGACTGAGAAGCTCAAGTCACGAGTTGAAAGAGACATAGAAAGGAACAACCAGCAGTGGGAAAGATGAACTTCAAGCTGCATGCTGGCAGATATTGATGTAGCTAAGCTGTAAGTGATGGTGATGGTGACATCCCCGCGGGAAGGCGCCGGCAGGTGAAGGTGTTGTGCCGAATCATTTTAAATCTGCAGCAGATCAAAGCAAGGCAGATGTAAAATGTCATTGTGGCTTTGCAAAGCTGGGAGAAGCTGACGTTCTTGACAACAGCTGCCACTGCTGTATTAGTGTTCCTTCAGAATGTCAACCGCTCTGTTTGAAGAGTGAATGACCTACTTGGAAAATCAAAGTAATCTGCTCCTGTACTTTGGGGAACAGTGCTGCTCTTTTTCCAATTGGGATGCCACCAATTAGTAAATGGTGAGTGAAGCTATCACACACAGGCTTTGCCTTAGGCTGCAGATCAGGAGCAAAATTCAGAGGATAACTCTGTTTAATGGTACCTTGGCATGTCTGTCCACTTCTTTAGGGTCTAGAGCAAGATGATCTGCTGGTGAAGGGGCAACTCAACAGAGAAACTGTATCATTCAAGAGGTAAAAAACCCCAATTACTCTTTATTATTTTTTTTTTTTTCCCAGAATATAGACTCCAGAATGTTAATGATTAAAATATCATGAACACGGAAGGCTGTAACCAGATCTGATGTTCTTATGACGTTCTTAGGATGAGAATTATTCCTCTGGATGACAATGTCCTACTCTAGGAGAGGCATTCCAACAAATGCAGCCAAGTGTCAGGCTTGGCATAAACCAGGCTTTCAATTGCTGGTAGAGCTCAGTTGGTGTCTAATTGAGACTACACTTTTATTTTCCCCTTTTTCTTTTTTTTTTTTTTTTCTTTTTTCTTTTTTTTTCCAAAGAGAACTTGATGTTGAGCTCTGAGTGCCACAGGGAGCAGCCAGCCCAAGAGGTGAAAAACTGGAAATAAATGCTCTCATAGGAATCAGAATCAATGCAAAATCCAAACCTACTGTTTTCAAGCTTCTGTTTAGAAGGGGGAGGGTTGGCAGGGGAGGCTCTTTACTGTATGAAAAATAGCACAGAACTATTGGTTCTGCTTTGTTTATTTCTCTTTACAAGTTTTCAGAGTCTAAGAGCTGATCTCAGTTTTTGGAAATGGTTATGTGGGTTTTATTGGAAAATTAAAAAAAAACCAAAAAACAAATGTGTTACTACCACTTTTAAATGTAGGAGCAAAAAGCAAGAAGATAACCAGAACTAGAATCTGTTTCTTATTTCCACTGTCACATAATCTTTCCAGTCAAAAGTTTAATTCGAATTTGCTCAAATTGCCAGAAGTTTGTTTCATGGCGTTTAAAAATCAGAGGTGGAGATGGCAGTGGTCATGGGGTTAGCTGGATGCTTGATGGGATTATAGATTCCATTGGCTTTTAGTCTCTACAGCCAGCAGAGGATCTGTCAGAGTCTCCTGGCACAGGAGGAGGGCAGGGGGAGCCTTGATGTTGGTATTTCTGGTTCTTTCTCTGCTGTATCATTCATTCCCTGCTTACAACTGGTGCACAGACTGAGCTGATCAAGAGAATGGTGTGGCAGATCCCCATGACCCTTTATGTTATTTAACATTTATATTTAAAAATCTTGTGTCTGATGGTGGATGAAAATGATGCCAGACAATTGAGGCCAGCTTTAATACACAGGCAGTGGGGCCACAGAAGGAAGTGGTGGTGAAATGGAACAATTGTGGAGTTTTCTATTTCAGTGTGGAGGAGAAAAAAATAAACAGGTTTTGTATTTAGCTTTGCTCTCCACCACTGGGGACTGAGTGCTTTCTCATCCTGTAATGTCCACAGAGAAATTAGTTGGAGAAATCAGTGCAGCAACATAAGAGAAAACAATATCAAATAATAGAAAGTAGTTGTTTAATCCGCTGTTGGGCTCACTAGCACTGGAGTTACTCTACCTGACCACAAACCCTACCCTCCAGAGGTGATTATCCTCTTCAGGTAACCAACAGTGGTTCTCAGAGGTAATGACAAGGAAGAAGAATGTCATCAATCATTCCGCATTATCCCCATTAAACCTTCTGGCTGATGTAAGGAGAATATTGGGCTCCTTTTGTTTCTTTTGGTGTTTTTTTTTACTGAGATTAAATTCTAGCACACTTGAAATGTAAGTATACAATGAGTGGAGAGGAGAACTGTCCCTAAATCAGATTTTTTCTAGCTTAAATGCTATTTATTCCAAACAAAGCTTCTGAAAAACAGTTGAAGTTTCTCAAGTGTCTGCAAGCAGGAGGTAACAATGTTTGGGTTTTTTTCCCCCAAATATTGAAAGATTTTCCATAGGGAATAAAAGAGAAGAGGCATCTATTACAATATTTTCTAACATTCCTGGGGTTAACATTGCTCAGAAAAGTTGAGGAAGAGCCAGTCCTGTGATGGAACATATTTTGGGAGCTTGCATCTTGCATGAGTGTGTGTATCTCAGCTTTGTGAGAATTGCGGATGTTTTTATCATTGCAGTAACCCCTCAGCAGCTGGACAGCCCTGGAACTGGACCTGGATGCCCATGAACACGTGGGAGAAGGTTCTGGGCAAGATTTTGGAGTCTGTGAGAGCCAACTGACACAAATCTGTGCTTCCACACATCCCTTATTCTTGCTGGCTGGGGAGACTGGAAATATTCTGTGCTTATAGTGAAAATATTCTTGGAAGGGGAGAAAAGAGCTTCCCTTTTTTTGATCCAGCAACTGAAGCTTAGTGACTTTCTAGTTCTTTCAACAAAAATTATATATTGCATTTAATGCCATGGGTGTGAATTTGAAAGGAATCTTAAGGAATTATCCAGCAAACCCCAGAATACACATTTGTTTTTACTTGTTAGCTTAATATTTTTGTAATTGTTGATGTCGTAATTTTTTAGCTAAATATTGTAGCTAATAGTTGCATGTTTAATTAATGTCCAACATCCTAGGTACTTAGTGTTTCCATATTTTTTTTAATTACTGCCATTTACACACTGAACAAGTTAAAAGGTTAAACAATATTTTCACTAATTCACCGCATTCTTACATCAGTGGACACACACAAGCATTATCTCCAAGTTGCCCTTCCTCAGTGAAGTGGCAGTCACTGGAGACTTTGTGCTGTATGATAATTTATGTTTTGATGGCCAGACTGATGAAATTATTATTTGATCAAACCAGTGATGTTCTGACACGACAATTTATTTGCTAACATCTAATTATTTTACTTCAAAAAAGTTAATAATTTCCTTCATGAAATATGTTGCATTTAATAAAATTTTAGATACAGCTAGAGCACAAGACTTTAATGATTAATGTCCTCTAAATTTCTTTATTGAATATCTTTGCATGAAGTGATGATTTTCTTTTCCTAACACTTACTGAAATGATTGTCTTGAAATGAAACAGACTTTCTATTACTTAGACTCCAGAGGTTTAGCTTGTATTGCCAAATCAAAATGAAAACAGTTGTTAAGTGGTAAACAGCATTTAAAAATCACTGGCCTTTTGTCCCCATGTTTACAGTTAATGCTCAGTCTGAATTTCCTGATGCATTATGGTAATAAAAGATGCACTGCATTTCATCTAATAGCAGGAGCCTCTGACCCTCTTGGCATCAGGGGAGAATCACAAGTGAAGGTAAACAACATGTGCTCGCTGCAGGGTTAGGCTTGAAATTGGCATTGCTGGTGATGGAAAAATGCATTCCAGAGGAGGGCTGTCCTTGCTTGAAGATTTGATGCTGCTGAGTGACTCACAGGAGCTGAATGGCGGTGTTTGAAAAATTCCTCTTTCCTCTTCCAGGAGGACAGAGGGAGTCAGGGAATGCTGAAATCCCACAGTGGATTGGGATGAAATGCCAAGGGCAGAGTTTTGGGACAGCCTGAGGCAAGGCTGGAACAGAGAGCTCTGGCTCCAGAGGGAGTATTCTGTGTTCTGCTGCTTTCCACAGCTGATTAAATGGGATTTAGTACCTTTTCCCAAGCTGGGACTACCAATGAGTATCGTGTTACTTATTACTGTCTCACTGCCTCCTCCATCCCCAAAACCTTGCCTTCCATGTCTGTGCTGGCACCCAGACAAAAGCAATAAATCTTTGTAAGAAACAGACTTTCAGAGTGATCATTGGGGTGCTGTAATTTGTCACAAAGGAAGAGTAAGTGGTAGTGCCAGAGGTCAGTCCTAGGCTCTCCTAATGGGAGCTGGAATTCCTAGGGACAACAATGTGATGCTTATGGGAATTCTGTTTTCCTGTACTCCCCTGCTCAGCTTTTGCATTTGGATATTTTGCTAAGCAGTTTCAGTGCTTGCTTTCCTTTCACAGCAGTCATTTTGCAGTGTTCACAGGTGATGAAAATAACTTACTTGTGAAAAATGAAAAATAACTTTGCTGATGTTACAAAGTCTGTTTTGTTTGGAACACGTTTTCTCAAAGGTGTTTTAAGTTATCAAAGCACAGACTGGATCTGTCAAGCTAAGCTCTCACCAAAAAGGCTGTCTGATCATATCTGAAACCTGGATTTGAAAAACGTGGCCTAAATAAAGGCTGAAACTGAATACTGAGCAAAGGTTTGGGGTTCGTGGAAGGAAAATCCATCACTGATTTCTAAGAGAGAAGTCTTTGCCACATAAAGCTTTTGAGGCGTCAGATATCACTGAATGTGATATCACTGTACCCTTACACTGGTGCTGGCAACTGCCCTTAGTTTCTCTCAGGGTACTTTTGCTTTTACTACTAAAATCTGGTTTTGGGCTGCTTTGAACAAAAAGAGGCTCATCTGGAGCAGATTTGTTCAAAGGTTTTGTCCCAACCTGCTGCACATGGATGGAGTCCTGCCCAAGGCAACAGCAGCAGCCTCAGGGTGTTCCACATATCTGTGCCCATGAGAGTTTGAGGGCACACGTACCAAATAAATATGTGGTGATGCTTTTTGAGGAGGGGGAGGCTCTAATGGCTTATGCTGACCAACATAGAAGTGTTGGAGTTTTTTTGCAGCCTTCTAGAAAGGACAGTAATGACATAAAGTGAACGCCTCATGTTTCGGATGTTTTATTTTCTGCTCTTCCCAGAAAAATGGGTCATAAATACCCATCGAGTCCTCTTTCTTTCAAGTTTAAATTGCAATAATTAATTTTACACTTAGTTTTTTTTCTCTCTCACATTTTCTCTTATCCCCCCAGTTCAGAGGTTTTGGCCTAGCAAGTCATCCAAGACCTATTATTTTTAGAGTTGCCAAGTCTGGAAAGTACTCTTGATCCTGGGAAATGTTGTCTGTGTATTTATAATTCAGAAGCTATAGGGAATTTGCTGTCCTTCAGCAAGCTCTGCAGTAAGCCTCCTATGTAATTTTGGAATATGATATGATTACTTTGGGAACCTCTTCAGTTTGGCAGGAGCAGTGGAGCTTGTGCTTTGAACATTAAAACAGCTTTCATGGGCTTGGAGGGTCTGTCTTCACTGTTGAAATTTGTTGTGAAAAGGTATGCAAAGCAGAGATCTTTGTTTTTTTTACTTCCTTATTGTAGGCATGGTGTATTTAACTTTCAAGATAAAACTACAGGATAAAATTTATTATAATTTTACTTTATGCTAAGCTGCCATAGTGGGATGGATTTTGGGATGGGTTTATTCATTTTAAGCAGAAGAACAACCCTTAACCCCTAGAGAAGCTCACATCAGGATTCACAGAGGCCAAGCTAAAGATTGTCATGATCTTTTCCAGGCAATGGTCACCACTCCAGGTTTGGAAATTTTGGCTCATTCAAGGAATTCTGGAAAATGGAGATACTCCACTGTGCCATCAAACCCTTGGATAAATTTAACTCTGGTGTTGACTGAAGTGAGTGTGAGATAAGTGAGGGGATTTTATTCTGCCTCTGTAAGATCCAGAACTGGGGACAAACTTCACAGTGTTGATGGATCTGTGTAGAGCCCTTGGGTTCTGGTTTCATGAGGGAGCTGATGGAGAAAAACGGAGAGGTGAGAAAAAGGGAGTTGTGGTGAAAACTTCCCTTTGTGAGGAAAACTTCCTTTCTTTCTTTTGGTGATGGTATGGTGACTTCATGGAGTGCATGCTTCTATCATATCAGGAAGGAGGTGCTGCAGGAAGAACTCCTGCACCAAGAACCCTGCCCAGCCCCTCTGCCTCATGCTGCATGCTTCCCTGTACAATTAATTTGAGTAAATACCTTGAAAGAGTTTTTATTGGTTCTATAGCAGCTTCAAGTACATTTATTTGCTGCTTCTTGATACTGAGTGATGAGTAGATGGATTGAATTCACTGAAGGTGCTGTTGCTGAACTCTTATCAAGTGCCAAGCCATTTTTAGGGCAGAAGCATTTATTTTTAAAATATATAGTCAACTAACCATAACTGTTTCCAAACTGCAGAACTTCTAGCATCTGACTGTTTCTGTTCAACTGATAATTTAATTAAGAGTTGAATACTTGTGTAAAATAACTTTAGAAAATATATTTAGCAATAATGCTTTAATTAGTAAAAATTATGTTCTTGAGAATAATTATTTAGCAATATTTTGAGGTTAATTAACAGTTACATTATTCCAACTTTTACGGTATAATAATTAAGACATTACTAATTCTGTTGGCACAATTAGAAGAAACTAATTACTTGAAATTTTTGTGCCTATAAAAAGGTTAAATTAATTAAGATTACCATTAGAATAATTTGTACGAGATTTTGGGTAACTAATATTCTGGCTTATTTTCCTTGGTGTTAAAAAAAAAAAAAAATAGATAACTTCCTAATTCCTAAAATCAATTCTTAAGAAGCTGCGTAGAGAAAATATTCATACTTAATGCAAGCATATTATTGTGCTGTTTTTGGCTAGGATAGAGTTATTCTTCATAGTAGCGAGTGTGGGGTTGGGGTTGGATTTGTGCTGGAAACAGTTTTGAAAGGAATTTATTCTCCAGGATTTCATGCAGCATCTCATGTTGGGCAATGTGAATATTCCACGTAATGAGAGTGGAGATAAAATTTGTTTGACTTGTGAGGGAACAGGCCACTGAAAATCAGGATCTGTTTGCTGTGACCCCAGAGATGAAAAGAATGCCCAGTGCATCTTCTGTACAGGGGCTGTGCTACGCACAAAGCACACACAGAAAGTGGTTTAGACTTTGTGCAGTCTTCCCTTTGTCTCCTTCAGTGTTTCTGAGCTCAAAGGAAACACTGAAAATTAGTTTTGTGATGAGCTAATGATAAGGCAATGTAAGAGAGAGGGCTCTACTCTGGAGTTCAGGGAATCACAGAGTCCTTGGTGTTGGAAGTGACTTGATCTGGATGGCAGCCCATTGCCCACCAGTTTAAAGTGATGAGCATTTTTATGATCTGTAGGTTGCTAGCCTTGTTTTTAGATCCAGTCTGTCAAGTGGAGAAATATAAGCAAGTTATTTCTCTATATAATGCCAAGATTCTATTCTTTAATTACCCTGGAGCAGAAGAGGTCAATGGATTCTCACAAGGATTGTTAGCCACTACAGCAATGAGACTGTCAGCCTGCTAGGCTTCCTACTTTTAACCTGTAAATAGGGACCTGTAGATGAAATTATCTCATTTCTCTCTCAATTTTAAATTCTAAATTTACCAAGCAGCATGCATTTCAACTGATAGGGAGCTGCAGCACTAGTGTTGTGGTTTGATCCATTAAACTTCCTCAGACACCTGGGTTCACTTGAGCCAGGAATAGCAGTTTGCAAATCCTCACCCTTTGTCCAAAAAGATTTTGAGTGTGGGTATTCGCATTCAGCCAGAGCTGAAAAATAAATGCCTCCAGAATTTCCAGCACAATTTATGTGATTAGATCTTCTATTAAGTCCAGAACCTGGAAAAAGCAAGGAGGTGCAGGTGGACTTCCATGGCTGTGTGTGATCCCTTTTATATCTTGCTTACCTGTTGCTGTTCTGCATTTCAGTTCAGGATTCTTTTTTTAGAATCCTCCTCTCTCCTTTCTTACTGTACAACCATCCATTCACGGTATGACTTGTTTGCCAAAGTTCCTTTTCCTCTGAATTTTAACTCAGCTAAAAAAGCAAGAGTGGAGGTTGTGGTTACTTATCTCCTGCTCTCACCATGTATTATAGGGAAAAAGAAAAATTTTGGTAGTGCAGGTTTTTCTAAGCTCTGAGAAAGGTTTTGTTCCTTTGAGCAGGTGCTGTGGGTGTTTATACATTGATTAATAGCTGTGCTCTGGGTATTGACCATGCCTGTCTGGGTCTCCAGGGTGTCTGGGCAATGCCAGGGATGGGATCTCACCCTGCTTTCAGCAGTCTCCTGGTGTCAGCCTGGGGTGGGGAGCTGTGTTAATCAATAAAACATTCTGAAGGCTTTTCTTGCTGACAGGGGGATTAAAGAGCTTTACCAGGCTGGGCCATTAGAAATACTGATGAGTTTGTTACCTACCAGAACACTCAGATTGTTTGATTATGTGACAAGAAGCCACCATTACTGGAAAGGTTTTGGGAAAGCTAATGAGTAAATTTTGCTAATGCTAGTCAAACTTATTTTTTGCCTGAAATTCTCGCAAGAAGTTTGTTTTCCTGGGGTTCTTGGTTGGTGGTGTTTTGAGGTGTTTCTTTGCTGTTTGGTTTTATTTTTTTTTTGTTTGTTTGTTTGTTTTTGGTTTTGTTTTCTTGTTGTATGATCTAGCTGATAGTAATGGAAAAAATCCTAAATTGTCATATCCTTCCTATATCTACAAATACACCTAATTATTGTTACTTCAAACTATCTTCAAGTATCCCTAGATAGTTTTAAAATGTATTATTGTATAATTTAAAACTCCACTGTTTTCAAATCGTCAGTGAAGAACTTTTTGAACTGGTTGAGCTGAATTCCACTATAATCTCCATAATAGAGGAGAAAAAAATAAGGCAATAGCAAAGGTGATGGAGCCATTTTCTCTTCCTGAAACATGTCAGCTTAGAAGAGTATAATACTTTCTTCTTACTTTGAATAAATGCTAATATCCAGGCCATTGCTCATGATTTATTTTTTTTTTTAATTTTAATAAAAGAATTACCTGGTACTGTTACAATTTTAAAATACTTCTGTGCTCTACTTTATACTTTTCTTTTTTACTCTATTCTCCACAGTAAATGAATTAATTTCTCCTTTTCTGGCATAATTCAAATGGATATCTGAATACTAGACTATGGACCCACTTCTAAATTTTCTTTTGGGTACTGATGTGTCCTGCTTGTGTACAAAAAACTTGTCTGAACAGGCAGTATCTTTTACTCAGAATACATATATAGAACTCTGGTGGCTTTTTGCTATTACATGACATTTATAATTTTATAGTTTCTTTAGTGAAATGCCAAGAAAAAGAAAAAAGGCAGAAATATTTGCATTGAATGAATTCCAAAAAGCACATTTTGTTCCCTGGTAGGTGTTTCTAATGGGGTGGCCATATAGATTTATATTGCTATATCAGATCATGAAATTTCTAAGACTTCATTATCAGAAGAGAGCTGTGATTCATGCTGGCAATTCATGGAGAAATATAAAGCAGGCGACAGGAATGAGCTCTCAGGTTGCTGATGGCTCTTCAGTGCTCTTCCAATTGCACAGAAATTTACTTCTGTACTTTCTCTTGGCACCAAGTTCTGCAAGTCTGTAAACACTCAATAGCAACAGGTGAGTGGAAAGCAGATTTTTGTCTCCCTCTAGATGCTTCTTGGTTTAATTTATGTGTGTGCTCAGTATTTGTGTTCCATCAACAGCAAATAATACAAAGGTGCTTTGGAAATTAAACAAAATTTTTTTCATGATCCTGACACATTTTTCTGGGAATACAGTTACTCATGAACTGGTAGAATTAAAATCAATAGTCAGGTCACTCCTTGTCAACATTTTCCTATCTCTCTGAACACTCTGAGTAAAATTTAACATCTGTTGTGATGTATTTAGATGCTGTCAAGGATTTAGGAGGATTTAGGATTGGTACAGCTACCTCATCATGCCCCTTAAATGTTTCCTTTCACATAGAGAATTCCTGCTTTTTTATTGCCTCTGTATCTTACATAAAGCATGCCAAAATACCATCAGGAAGTTAGGATTATAAAATTCATCTTATTTAGAAGATAAACTGTGGAGATACTCTCTGCAGTTGCATCAATGGTAAGAATTTAGAGTTACCATGTTTTTTTAGAGTTTCATTGTGCTGAGAGTCACTTCCCACTGGATGGCACTATTTAATAAATTATACTGGGAAAGGTGTTTGCTACAGCAAGCAAACTTTAGAGGACATTAGAGAAGTGATATTTGGAATTGTTAAATATATTCTGTCTCTCATTTTTTTCCAAAGGAGAGCACGAAACACGTTGGTCCAATGAGGAGATGAAATGACCACTGAGGTTATTGCAGCAGCATGTGCTTTACACCCAGTCAGGAGCTGCTTCCACAGGCTGCCCCCTAAAGCTTTTGGTGTTTTATCAAGGTTCTGATCCTGACCTTTGCAAAGGGATATAGTTTTTAAAAGCAAAAGTATTCCTTCTTTTTCTCACACCAGGAGAAACTGATTTTAATGCAAGGCTTGATGGTCATACATATTGTTGAGGTCTGTTTCTATTTTTGTTCCTTAATATAAAATATCAGCAGTAACCATTCTGTAAGTTGTCAGGGTTCTTGTGTTTCCATTTTCATATCAGGACTGTAACAGAAAATCCGGTGTACAAACTTGGGCAATTCACAGCAGGAAGACTACAGATAAAAATGAAATCAGTGTGTTTTGCTAGAAAGTAAGAATGCTGGAATGTTCTTTTCCAGTTTTTGAAAGCTGATTGAAAGCATAGCTTAGCTCATAAATAAGTAACACTGAACTTTGTGTATATAAAGAAAGTGAAATTGTTAAAGAAATAATTCAGGTACGTGTCAAGATTCATTGACAGACAGTCAAGAAATAAATATTCAGTAAACAAGTTAAAGAAAGGCATCTATCCCAAAATAATAATAATACAGCTGGGATGTGCAGAGATACAGGGAACAGGATAACAGCACAGACTGTTTTCTTTTCTTGCCTGATTGTTTCAGTGGTCACAAAATTTCTGCTGAGACAGAAAAAAAATGGCTTCTATTTTCACAGTGGTGCTGAAGTTAAAAATCATCAGGATCCAGCCCTGGTGGGTTCTCTGAGAACATTTCCCACATTTGTCATGCTGTGCATCAGGTGGCCACAACTCGAGCTCTGTATCTATAACAACAGCATCTCTCTCTGGAGCTGGGGATGGTGTGCAGGACCTGCTACAGAACCTGGGAGGAGTTTCCAGCCATGAATTCAGCACTCTGAGTGCTGTACCAGCCATGTTCCTCAGTGCAAAGGAAAATAACTGAACAAATCGTGCCCTGACACATTTTAATTTGTTGCTGCACAGAGAGTTGTCTTGAGTTTCCCTTCAGCAACAACTTCTGCATTGCTGAGTTTGGGATGTGACACAGTGAGAAGAGAACCCCTATAGAGAATTATCAGCTCTGGGAAATAGCGCATAGGTATTTAAGTTTCCATCCTCTGCAGCTGATGGGAGAGTAGGCATTCCAACTGGCAGTGAAGAATAGTGTCCAGCATGGGACAGTAAGAAATGAGACTCAGGCTTGGTTTCTGGCTTGGTTTCTGTTGTTTTGTCTCCTCAATCCTAGAACAGGCTATTCCTTATACAGGTGTTTCCTTTATACGACTTCTCACCTTCTGATTTTAGAGCCTGGCAGGATAAATCAGTTGACCTTTAAAAAGCAAAAAGCTGTTCTCCAAGCATCTGAGACTGAAGGCTCTTGGACTCAAGCTCTGCAGTGAAGTCAATTTTCTCGTTATTAAACCACTGATACATTTACAGTGTGGGCTACTTACATCATCTGACATTTTGACATCAGTCTGAGAGGAACCCTGGCCGGCTAAATCGGGTTGTTATTTCTGATAAAGTCAGTTCAACTCCAGTTTCTTCTTTTTAAACTCTGCTAAGTCTGTTCCGAAAGGGAAAAAGTTAAATAAAAATAATAATAATAATAATAAAAAAGATAAAGTCCTTGCTTGCTAAAACACTAAACAAGCTATGGTATATTTATTCAGTCCTTTGTTTGGGGAATTTCAGCCTCAGCTGAAACCTCTCTATGCTGCCATGGCATGGCTCACTCTGTTTGCATTAAAAATAGGAGAAAAGTATATTCACGTTTGTTTACTGTGAAGAAATAGAATGAAACATCTAGTGTTTTATACATGTAAAATTTGAGTTTAAGTTAATGTAATTTACTCCTTTAGCAACCCCATTTTGTAACTTTGTTCTGTGCTGTCTGTCAGGCAGTTCCACTGGCTGTTTTTCCAGTTCTGGTGCTTTCTCTGCTGCTCTGTAGTGGCATAAACCCTTGCAACGTTGGGCTGGGTTTGTTTGCTGCCACTGGGACAGTGAAATCCCTCACCCAGGGCCTGGAGCAGCATGTGTTGCTGGAATGGCACAGCAGGACAGAGTGGGAACTTCTTTCTAATACTGCTGGACTCTTCTCTGAGCTCCTCCTTTGGAAGCAGGTCCCCTGACACGTCCAACAGAGAGGCTGAGCCACAATTTCATAGCTGCATCAGACACTGCCAGAGTGGAAGCAGAGCCCAGTTTTAACCTGTGTTGGGCTCAGGTTAAAATTGCAGATCTTTGTCCTAATCACTGGTTGGAGTCACCTCCTGCTACTCCAGTGTTCAGTCTTTACCAGGTCTTTATGTCAGTACTTTTGCAAACACATTTTCTACCTTAGCAGGTAGCTGCTCAGGGAGTTTTTCTTTTCCTAATTGTTACACTCTGAGTGATCCTTTCAAAGAATGGTTTCTATTATGTTTTCTTTGACCTTTTAATATTAGTTTTGGGCTCTGTTCTTTGTGCCATCAGTGACAATTGGCTCTCAAAGACAAACCCATTTTTTCAGTACGGCCAGTCCTTCAGACCAGATTTGTGGCAACAGCAGAAAGTTTTTGAGATTTGTAGGAGTTTTTAATGTACTAACAGACATTGTACTGCAGTGCCACTTTTTAATATTAATTTATGGATTTTGTGAAGATCAGTGCTGATCTCCCTAGAATTCAGCAAGGATAAGTGCCTGCTCAGAGAGCTGGGAATTGGAGATGGAAGAGGCTTAGCAAGACATTTGCTATCCAACCTACCTCTATTTCCATGTAGTTATTCAGAAATGCACTCCTCCAGCATTTCAGATAAATACTTTTTTATTCAGTAGCTTTTACTGGAGTAAATCTGCTAATTCATAAGGCGGAGCAAGAAGCCTAAGTCTAAATTAACTGTAACTTTGTGTCTGTCTTTGTGGAATAGACAGTTATTGATTATCTATACATCAGGTAAGTCTCTAATGCCAGGAAGTAATTATATTATGTCTCAAAGCATGCATTTAAGAAGTTATTAAAAGTTTATTCAATCCTGTGGTGAATGATCTGTTTAGCTACTACTCTGTCTTAATAAGTACTTTGTTTAAATATCTCATACTGGGGAATTTTAAGTACAGCATAATGCAATTTCTTTTTTCTTACGTTTTCTAATTCCACTGGGATGACTTTACAACATTATGAAGAAATTAATCTGTGACTTTTCTTTGTTTAGTGTTTAAAAGCATTTCAGACATGTCTGTTATGGCCACACACTTCATATTTATCTATTTCACGCTCTGAGCATCATGTGTTCCACGCATTTTAAAAGAAATCACCATGGGACTGCAGGCAAATTCAGGTCCTTCATAATTAAAACATTCCTGGACAATTTCTCCAGTGATTAAGAACTTGAGTGTTTTCTATTTTATGAGGAAATCGGAAAAATTCAGCAGTAAATTTATTTGGCTTCCTTTGTGTAAGGTAATTCAAAGACCCTGGGATGGACAGGGAGTGCTACTGCTGGGCTTCTCCCCATTTTGGTTTAGACAAATTTCATAGGGAAACTCCCTCAAGTGACAGGTGAAGAGTGAAAAACAAGGGCAGAGGTCAGCCTGGAGCAGGCTGGGCAGTTTTGTTTTCCTGTTGTTGCAGATGAAATGCAGAGTTTATGCTGAAGAGTTGAAGTGTCCCACACTTTTAGTCTATAATGCAAATTAAGGTAGACAGACCATAGATAGGGCAGTTATTAATTGAATTTTATGCCTTTACTCCCTGGTTTTAGTGCTGCTAAGCATGGAAATAAATGCTTTTGATCATATCTCCAAGCCAAGATTAGTTCTCTCAACCTCTACTGATTGTTGTACTATTTAGATTTAATTGCGCTTTTGCTTTCCTGTATTTTGGATCTCATAATCTTTCCTGTTTTCAGTGTTCAGTGTCAGAATTGTCTTTATAGAAACCTTGTAGGGTGTATTTTGGAGAAAGACTTGCTACAGTATTTTCCTGTGTATTTTACAATGCGTTCCAAAACATGAGGCACATCATTTTTGACAGAATTTTACTCTCCTTCCAGGCCTTTCCACCCTCCAAGGGCACAAGTTCAGTTACAGCAAATCAACAATCTACCATCTATACTGCATAAGGTACTTGGGACATGCTAGGAGATAATTGTACAGGTAAGATCTTGATGTAAAGGATATTTTCAAATACCACATATAGGATCCCTGCAGTTTATTGTTTCATTCCCTCAAAAACCGAAAGAATTTAAATTCACACGTTTTTCTGGCTATCCATTCTTCTGCAGAACTCCAAGTGGATGCTAGATGAGACTTTTTTCATATTTCATTCCTTGGAGTGAAGGGCGCAGAGAACAGTTCATCTGGACCAATGTTTGGCTTTTGGAGTCAACTTGCCCTGGTGGCACTTAGTTTTGTGCAAGAGATCATGGGTTTCAAAAATCGTGGGTTTCATGGAGAAGATTGGAATTTCCTATTGCCCTGGGTAAGAACCCTTAATGAGAAAAACAACAGAAGGAAAATAGGAGAATGCTTACAAACTAATTCTTCTCCTCAAATAATTCTAAAAATGAAATAAACTTTTAAAACTAGTGAAGATTTGCCTTGCTTCCTCCTGACAATATTTGGTAGAAACAGGAATGGCAGCTGAGTGGTTCAGAGTACTCCAGAGTGGGGCACAGTAAGCAAGAGAATGTTTGGAATGTTGGCTGCTACAAGCCCAAATAGATCAAGCAAATCCTATCCAAAATGTCATCTTGCTGTTGTCTAACAGAAATTCAGGCTACATTCTTGGCTTTCATCTTCAGTGACACGTCCTTTGATTGAAATTATCAGCAGTCCTTTAGTGCACAGCAAAGTTAAGTGTTCCCAAAAGTGATTAAAATGCAGATCTTGTGAAAAATTCAATAAATAGATTTGAAGGTGTAGCTTTTCTTTGGGTTTTGTAGAAGCTGGTTTCCATGGCGTTTTGAATCTGGTTTAAAACCTCTATTTTTAATATCCTTTCCAGAAGATCTATTTTCCTACTTCCATTTCCTTAGATAATAATTTTGTCTGTGCTAACTGTAATCTTAGAGGATGCATAACCTAACAGGAGCTGTCTGTTTCACTGCATAGAAAAGATGGAATAATTTCTTCATGGTTGCCACTTCTGTTTCTGAAGGGCTGTAACTGAATGTCTGTATTTGCAGCTCCCTGCAAGTAAATGATCTCTCCTGCAGATGCCAAACAAGCCCTGACATGTGACAGCCCAACAGGAATATTTCCTAGAGTCCATGCTAACATAAGAATGATTTGTGAAAATATGGGTACCACAAATATTACCAGCTTTATCAGTTGTTTAATTTACATTAATTTTTTCCCGCTGAGCAATATATAAATATTCATGTGCTATCAGATTAGTTTACACTTTGAGAAGTTATCAGAGATGTGAGAGAGAAATATGGCATAAATATTTTAATTCTTCTAAGTATGTAGTTCCTTTGAATCCCTGATGATAGTCACAGTGACATTATGAGAAGAAAAAAACTTTTATAACTAATTTCATTCGCGGGAGTAGTCACCAGTGAAGTTCAAAAGTATTTATAATAAAACTCTTTGTGAATCCAGTGGAATTGTTATCTTGTAGGTCTTTTTCTTCTTTGCATGTGTTTGATCAATATTGGTTGAACTATGGCTAAACTTTGAAGGAAATAAATGAGTTGTTAATGAGATGGTCGTTGCCCCTGGCGTACATTGCTGAGAACCATGCGAGTGATTTTCATTTTTCACACTTTGGAAAGAAGCACTGAGCAGGGGAAAGTTATGGAAGCAAAACACACAATTAACCCCAGGGAAGGGGGAAGTGGCATTAATTTCAGTCTCGTAGGTAGCAGCCATTGAAGTCAGTGTGAAACTTTGAGGGCTTATCTGTATTATTGGATGAGGGTGACCCCTGTTTCTGCTGTATTAACCTCAAACCTGAAAGTGTGGGAAAGCAGTGAGACGTGTTTTATGGCTGGAACTCCATTCCTTACCTTCCCACTCCAAAGAACACTCATTTGAACTGATTGAAGTTTTGGGGTTTTATTCAAAGCCAGTGTGCTTCTCTCAGAATACTTCGTATTTTAAAGTTAGTCAAATATGTTCAATGTGTGAAATCATTTGTTTGTTGTCTAAAAATATTTGAGAAATTCAGTGCAACCTTTCAGTATCTCAGATATTTTCCCTCCAAAGTTACTAGTTTATGCAAAAATCAGAAAGTGATTTCTGTATGATTAAGAGTCATAGCTAGTTCTGTGGAGTTCTTGATGTGAAGAAACTCTCAGCTTAATATTTTAAACAATTTTGGACTCTGCTATTAATTAGCGCAAACTTTTTTTGTTCGTGTCTTTGAAGATTGCTTCTAATATTTCAACTTTTAATTGCTAAGAAATTTCTTTATTTATTTTATTTGAGTTTTTAATTGCTTTATTAATTGTGATTTTAATAAGGACTTGGCAACAGGATTAGAGACAATTAATATTTGACAGATGGATGTCACAGTGATCATTATGCAAGAAATACCTGGGCAGATGAAGAGAATCTTGTCACATTTAAGCTTCTGTACATCCTCACTTTACATAAACAGATAGCAAACATGAGAAATCTTACAGGAAGTTTGCTGAGGCAAGACATTAATCTTTGCCAAGAAACACCATTGATATTTTATAATTACAATACCAAGCTTGGTTATGTCACATTGTGGGAGACATTTTGTCATCATCCTCATCATTCCTACTAATGTGTCTCTGCATGCAGGATAAAATAGAAGGCTTTAGCTCTAACTGGTTTTGATCTGACACCAGTTTTTTGCAGAATATAAATGAATTTTGTATTCCTGTTCTGTCTGTTCTCAACACTCTCAAACAGCCAGGCAGTAACAGCAATGCTCTTGGCTTCCTTTTTACTTGAAGAAACTGTACAGTGTTTTCTTCTGCCACCTCAATGTTGTGAAGACCTTCCCCTGAGTTTTGGGAGAAAAGGATTGTTATTCCAGTAATTGGGTAGTCTATGACAACTTGCTGTAATTTCTCTATTAATAATGTTTCTTAATATGGAAAAATGACATGTTGGTGTGTTTGAATTCAGCTGCCCTGACAAAGCTAATTGCTCCTCGAGATGCCATCCTGGGATGTGCTGGGAGTGTGAAAAAAGAACAACTGCTGACTTCAGTAACTTATTTTCCCAGCAATTTAACATTTTTCACATAATTAGCTCTGGTGTTCTTCTTGGATTAACAGATCCACTAATAACATTGTGCTTTAAAAGCTGCAAAGTGGGAAGAACAGAACGCAAAGCATATTCGAGGGGTGCGAGCTCATTACGCTGCCAGGTTGGGTAAGTACAACACAGTTACCCTTTAACCTCCACAAATGCTTAAATACATTTCAAATACAGCCTTGATCGTGGATGGTAAGTTTACAGAGTTGTATTTACTTCAGTGATAGGATAACCTCCTGAAAATAGCTGAGTTTTGGCTGCAGCTGGATTATTTCTAAAGAGAGATTATAATTTGTCTGTATCTTCCATTTCATTAACTCAAAATCTAAGGGAGAGGAGGGAGGGAACACCCCATAAATACACACACAAATGTGTAGAGATACAGATATGGAATGATTTTTCTCATAAATCCAAATAATGCTTTGAAAGCTGAGGGGCTGCCAGACAAGAGTACAGCTGAAATAACCAGAGCCAAGACTTGCATGTCAGGACAGTGAAAAGCCTAATGGATTTCTGCTTGGAATGACAAAAACTGTAACGACAAGGCTTTATAGCTGCTCTTTTTAGCTTTTTTTGTGCAACTTTCAAAATCCTCAAGAGTTACAGTGCATTATGCAGGGAAATGCACTCATTAATAATCTCTTCCAAAGTCCTCACAGGCCTTGCAGAGCAGGCTGGAGCTGCAAGGGGAGAATCACAGGAAAACCTAATGCAAAATAAAGTGAATGAAACTATTCTGAACTTCAGTGAACAGATTTTGGAAATAATGAATACGAGGTGATTTGATCAGTTAGGAGTTATAACAGTCAGAAAAGCAGGAGGGTTAAAAGAAAATCTAGTGCAGACTTGGAGATACCAGAGAAAGGATCTGTATTCAAAAGGACGTGTCAAGAACCAGATTTTGTTATAACACAGATGATTTAAAATTCGTGTCTGCAAATCTTAATCAATTGTCATTGGTGGAAATCTGGATTTCGAAGTAATACCAGCATGGGTAGCAAACCCCACAGCTTTAAAGGGATGTTTACAGATTATAAAATGCTAATTTTATCAGTGAGATGGAAAATGTAATATAAAACAGTATGAACACGGTTATTTACCTCAAAGGAGATGGGCTGGAGCAGACCATAGACCTTATTAACCTTAATTATCAGCCCTTGGGGTGCCCTAAATTCTTAGTCTATTAAGTATAAAATGCTAATCTGCAGGGGCTGTTGACTCATCATGTGAAAAATTATTTGAAAATGCAAATGGGAATTAAAAGAGAAACATTCATCCACATCTGATTAATTCTTCCCTGCTGCTGTCTCAATGGATCTCCCCTCCCTGGTGTCTAACAAACACCAGCAGCTTGCCCACTGCAAGGCTCTGAGCCTTGGTGGGGTGCTCAGATAGAGACAAATCTCCACACTGCTTGTGACAAGAAATGTTTCTGGCAGTGTCTTGGTGAAGTCCAGCCTGATTAGAGCAGCAGAGGGCTTTCAGATTGATGCCTTGGGAGGGCTGACCTGGAACAGAGACTGGTCAGAGCTGGAGAATAAAGTAGATATTTATTTAAAGGCCTTAAGATCCACCTTGGGCAGGACAAGCCATAGCTATGCCCAAGGTGGACCAAGAATGGTCACAAAATGGACACAAAACGGCTGCCCATTCTTATATTTTTATAAGTTTGGGTCTGTTTCCATATTGGGGTTTAATTGTCCCATTCCAGCTCCAGGCTGTGAGGTCCCATCCTTCTTGTCCCTCCCTCCAGCCCACCCTTGTTTGTGCTTTGGGGCTGAAAGTTGTCCTTGGTGTGCAGCAGGAGAAGGATTTGTTTTGTGTCCCTGCTGTGTGCAGAGCTGAGTGACACTGACTGTGAGCTCAGAGCTGTCCCTGGGCACCACAGAACCTGGGATACAGCAAAGAGAAAACTTAAGGCATCAGAATAATTTAGAGTTACAGAATGGTTTGGGTTGGAGGGGATCTTAAAAGATCATCTGGTTGCAGCCATGGACACCTTCCACCAGCCCAGGTTGCTCCATGCCCCATCCAGCCTGGCCTTGGACACTTCCAGTTATGGGACGTCCCCAATTCTGGGCAATTTCTCTGCTTTATAGAACAGGATTTGTTCTCTGTGTGTCCTGCAGACCTCCTTGTGTCTGTGCCTGTTTAAATCAACTTAGTTCTACCCAGCTGTATTTCACAACTCCCCTAAAATCACCTCATTTGTGACAATTGCTTCCCAATCACACATTGTACCTCCTCACTGTGTGATGTTGTAGTTCACTTGTTTAAGTAACGTAAACTCAAATTTTGTCATGAAAATTAAATACAAACAGGAAAAATATAGCATTAGAGACCATTCTTGTCTTGAAATGCAGATGTATTGAAAAATTTGAGTCCATGTTAATCACAAGGTTTCTATGAAACGAATCCTATTGACTTGTGAATGTCTTGTGAATGACTTGTGAATGATAAATTCTGAGATTGACTGCTGTCATGGCCTGTTAGCTCCTAGTTCAGGGAAAGTGGCTCTGGTTATTGACATAAATGGATTTTAACCTTTCTAAATATGAAAATGTACAAGTCGACTATACATCTTCACTGGTGCTGACCTTACTTTGATAAAGGGTTTGAAAAACTGTTTGACAAATGCTAGGTTTTGTTTCATTTCTGTTGGCTTTTTTGCTAAAGTGTCTTTTGTAGGCAAGGATTTCTGGCTAATAAATTTCAAAGATTTGCTATTTCTCTGTTCAGGTGAGAAAGAAAGAAAAGTCCACAGTGAAATTAAGATGTATTTCCTACATACCTCACAGGCTATGATTTCCTTGGCAATTTCCTTGGTTACTCTGGCATAACTAATAAAAAATAAACCAGGAATTGTAAATAGGAGGAATAAATCTTATGTGAAAATAGACTGTATTGTCCAGAGTTTGCAGCTGTTGAATGTGTGTAATTATTCAGTGGATACTTCTTTTTTTGAGAATACAAGATAGAAAAATTGCAGCTGTAACTTTACAGAAAATCTTTTCCAACTGAAGAGAGCATAGTTCATATCAAATTAGGAAACACAGGAAAATTGTATCAAATAATACAATAGCTTAATGATGCTGTAATATGGGAGGTTTTCTGCAAATATTTACACATTCTGATAACTTTAGGTGTCTTTTAGAATGTTCTCTGTTCCCAAACACATCCATCTATGAGGATACATGTGTGAGTTTTAATGAGATCAGTGAAAGGATGACTGATATTCACCTCTTCCTTTTTTTAGATATTTCTTTGCCCCAGAGAAAAGCACCCAGGGGTGTTTATTTAGGTCCATGCTACATTAAGTCAGTCTACCCTTGCTGTAGATCTCACTCTGAGTTTACTAAAATGTGAGAACCTGATTTTGTTTCTCCACCACTGGGTTTATTGCTCCAATTTGGATATATATCTCATAATCCTTTGGTCTGTATTACTGGAATATTGCCCATCCTGTGAGTCAAACCTGTGTTTGCCACTGTTTTAAAAACCTCTCTCTATATAAAGATTTGGGAAGAATGGATGGCATTTCAGCATGATCCCTTAAAAGTACCATTCTAGGGAGTATAAAACAGTCCTTTTCCATAATCAGTGCTACAAATAAATATTCAAAATGCAATGTACAGGAGGTAATTTTAGTTATGCACTGAAAACACTTGGATATCACAGGGGTTTTTTTTTCAGTTTAGAAAAATCTTCATTTCTTACATTAAAATTTTAGAGAGCTAATTTTTCATGCTCCCATATGATATTCAAGATAACTTTTTTTTTTTTTCTTTAGTGTAATTGGCCTCTGTAAGAGTTACAAGAATCTCATGCAAGTTCTTGAATTACAATACTTTGGTATTCTGGGATTATTCTTTAGATCTGTTCTTCAGGGCAATAGAAATTGGGAGGAATTAATTAAGCCTGAACTATGTACTGGCCACATGCTGGCAGGATCTAACTGGTAATGCCAGATGAATTGCAATAATATTGTAATTTAGGACACTTGATAGGACTATAGCCTTGGAATTGTTAATGGAATAAAACTTTATATTAATATAATTTCTTAACTTTCCTGATAGTTGCATTGACATCTCCTTTATTCAGCCTTGAGTTTATTCTAAGTTGTCAACACAGTATGTTCTAGTAAGGAAATTGATAAAAATATCTTGTTTTCAAATAATTTAAGCAGAAATTAAGGTGAAAAACATCAGAACAGCAGATCACTTAATCTCAGGATACTCACAAGATGTCTCTGTTCTTGGCAGTTTTACCAGTCTATCACTGGTGTTTGAGGTGGGAGAAACATAAGGAACATCTGCAATCCTGTGGAGTTAAACAAAAATTACTGAAGTGTAACTGCTGCAGTCCCAGCCAAAAATCTCACTTTTGAAACTCCACAGCCCCTTGTGCTGCTTTCTTAACCTGTTAAATTTGCCTTTTTCCCACTGGCATTGGCAATTATGCATCCCTTATTTTGTGTGCATTTGTGGACAGATGTTCATAATTCACAAAGTTTACTGGCTGTTAGCACAAATGATTTTGTCGTGGAAACATATTTTCAGATAAGCAGACATTGAATCATTATGGTTCTTAAAGGCAATTACTTAAATAAGTAATTAGACTAAGAGTCACAGTACTTTCATTTCCCAATTATAATCAAAGTGAGAGTGACTCAGACATTTCACTTTTATAGGAATGGTGACTATAGAGCAACTCAGAGCTTGTGTGTGATTGAAATAATTGATTTTTGGTAAATATTTTGAATTAATGAGTGTTTATTATTTTGTTTGAGCTGCTGTGGCAATTAATTATGGAAATAAAATCAACAACAACATCCAGGCTAGAAGTGAGCAGAACATGCTGAACATTTATGCTGATTTATTACTACATATTTTTGGATTCTGCTGCTTCTGCAGCAGAAAGGGCTGGAAAGGGCAAAACCAAAATATTACTGGGACACAAATTCTTGGATGTGATTGCCATCTTGTTGAAGGAGAGCTTGTTTGTTCTCAGCTGAAGTAGCTGTGAAAACGCCATTTCTCTTGGCTCTTGGCTTATCTAGATCACCCCCAGTGTAATCTGGTTGCTGCTCTGAATTGTGGTTAATATCAGCATTAACCAAATGTCCAACCGAGACAAACTCTAAATAGGAAGAAGTACCAAAGTGATAAATTGATTTCTTTCTGCTTCCATTTCTAATCTGGCTCTCTGATTCATACATGCATTTTTGGTGTGGTGTTTTGGTGGGGGTTTCTGTTCGTTTTTGTTCTTGATGCTGACATATTTTTAGGAAACTATCAGATTTTTTTTCAATAGGAAATTCCCAAACTGTTTGTATTTTATTAATTTCTATCAGAGGCAACTTGATTGTATTTTTCACTAAGAGTAGGAGGGCTCATTCCATTGTAACCACCAAGATGCTTTTTTTCTTTATGCAATGGCCTGTTATCTCTCAAATGTTTCTGTTTAATGATCATGAGTAAACTTTTACGAACCTCTGAAATGGAATAAATAGGATTTTTAGTCAAGTACACTGGGAGCATTTTGACATCAAACTTCTTTAGTTCATTTGAAAGGGAGCTTTGTGGGGCTATGCTTTGACCCTTCAGCATTTGTCCATGGTGAAATATTACTCCTCTGAAGTTGGTGTTTTGTTGGGGTTTTTTTGTTTGTTTGTTTTGTTTTTGTTTTTGTTTTTGTTTTTTTTTCTGTAAAAAGGGAAGTGCTTTTTTCTTGAATGACTCTTTCTGTCTTTCTGGAGCAATGATATTTGTCATGCACCATATCCCTGAATATGCAATAGAGAAGCTCTGTAATAACCAATATCACAGCTCTGTCCTCTGTCTTAATTTCATCAAAAAAGAAATTCACTCTTAGTCCTTGGAGTCTAGCTTGGAGACCAGGTGCCTGCAAAGCATCACATCAGTCATTTGAGGATGGGTACACTGGTCAGGTTTATCATCTCTTGCTGTTTTCCAGAAGAACTTTGGAGAAGCAGGTATTGGTCTGAAGAAAGAAAAATGGATTGGGAAAATGATCTTTTGGTGGAACTCCATCAGAGCTGGAAGCTGATGTCCCCAGTAGCGAGGTCTTGACCAATAAATGTGGGCTTTCAATGTGATTTTGCCTTTAAGAAGTAAGAATCCTTGAGATGCCTTTGCTTTTAGAAGCTGTAATAACCCTCCAAATGTGATTTGTACTTTAAAAGCTTATTTACAGAAGACAGACCACTGCTAATGACATTTGCATGGAAATTTCCCCAATGAATATTTATAAATATGAAATATGAATACAGCACAGTGTAGTGCATGTCCTGGCACACACATTTCTATCCACAGATGTATGGGTTTTGTTGAACTCAGCATAAGTGACAAATCTCCCAGGGAAACACCAAACAGCTTGTTCCACATACAGATGTTCCTTTGGCATCTTATTAGAAAGACTTGAAAACATACTGTTTTACTGGCAATAAAGCAGCAATAATGTCTTAATAGAATCTGAAAGAATAACTAAGTACTTCAAATGCCTGGAATAAAGGGATAATTGAAGTTGCTTTGGGTTTAAGCCTCAGTAATTTCTTGCTTTATAATAACTCAGGTGACTGTCTAGCTAATGAAATGCAGTAAAGGAAGAGCACGTTATTGATTGAGAATTTAAACGTTTGCTTATATCTGCAGTGTGTCTCTGTGATACACATCATTGTAATGGAAGAAACAAATCATTTAAATTATATCTCATTATGCTTAGCACAAGCAGTAACTCACTTGCACAGAGACTTTCCGAAAACTTTCGCAAAAATTTTGATGAGCACGTTGCAAACTAATCTCACAAATAATTTGTGCTCCCAGGTTTTTTGTTAAAGCGTGATCACTGAAGTTGTCAGGCTTATTTATTTCAAGTGCTCTGAGCTCCACAGTTAGGTTTCTGTTATCATTTCAAAAATAAGGTGATTTCATTGTTCTGAATATCATAACCTTTATGGTTTGGCTGTCAAGCATTTCTCTGTAGATTCAGGCCCTTCAGTATTCCAAAGAAGGCAGGCAACAGCTTCCACCCCATTTTAAGAACTGACAGATGGTATTTAAAGAAAAGCTGTGAATGTGATGTGAATAAGCAACGTCATGAACCAATTTTTTGCCTTTAGATGTTTTGGAAATGAAATGGAACAGTGGAAGCTCTGATCACCAAACTGAAGGTAGCATCAGCTCCATCAGAACTGTGGAAGTCTGCATTTTCCAGCCTAGTTCATTCTGTAATTCTGAGATTCTGTAAGGCAGAATATGTGTGAAAAACTTTGGAAAAGAGGAATTAACAACCATCAGTCTGCATAAACAATGTTTTCCAGCTTTTGATAGATTTTGAATTTTCTTTGAACTTTCCCAGTGTAAATAACAATCTGTGAGCTGAGGTTATTTCATCTCTTGGCCACTGCAAATCACCTGGACTTCTTCACTGAGAAAGAATTTCCTGAGAAAGATATCTGTGTTCTTTGAGTTCTATCTTTGTTCTCTGTCTCCATAAAGTTTAGGAACCAATGGGTTTTTGAAGCCTAATTTTCAATTGTCTGGAAGCACAGCAAATAGATTTCTCCTTTCCTTCACTACTCCTTATGGGAATTAAAACAACAACAACAACAACACCCCAAAAAAACCCCAAACAAACAAACAAAACCAACCAGAAGCAGATTCTGGTTTTTCCTGAATTTTTAATTTTGAGACCAGTGTGTGAAGCAGGACTATGGTTCACCACTGGGGATTCTTTCAGGTCATTCTGGCTGGCCAAGCCTCTGCAAAATCCAGACATAAAAGCAGCATCCTAAGGATAACACAAAGTTTAATCAAGCTGAGCTGTTATGAATGATTGAGGAAGACTTGGAGAAGCTATAATAAAAACCTGATAGAAACAGAGTTCAGTGCTTTACTTGTGAAATGGTTCTTTGCTGGAAAACTATTTCACATAATTGCTGTGATATTTTCTGCCATTGCAAGCCAGGAATCATTTGTCAAATGTCTGAAAAAAAGCAATACAAAGTCTTTTGTAGTTAAATTCTATGGATAAGATAATTGAGAAACATTTCTTTCCTATCACTTATTCATCCCTCATTTGCATGAAGAAGTTTTAGTTTTAAAATCAGCACTTCTTGGCAGATTTACTTATTTTCCATTCTCTGAATCTGTTTTTTAAAAAGTGATTTCCTTAAAGTTGGTTTGTTTATAACTGTGTACTGATGAATTGCATCATTTTGGGTTATTCTCATAATATAACATTTTGAGTAGTTGGTAGAAAAAAGAATTGTTTTACTGAAGATAACAGACAGCAGATAATGACACGGTTATTGTAGATGAGATTTACTGAAGGAGAAAAATCTTGTAAATAAGAATTGACATTTCAAGCAATAAACTGTAACATTTAATAGTACACAAATAAAGCAATAGTTAGGTGATCTTAACAGGCTATTCCAGCTATAAAATTATGATGAAGTTATATTTCAAGTCGCAAACTGAGCTGGAGATGAAAGACTTAAATGTTCCAATTTTCTCCAGCAGGAAAAATCCTATTCTGCTTTTTCTTATTTCGTGAAAGTTCTTCCACTCCTCAGGTTTTCAGGAGGTGCCAGAACAGTGTGGATTAGAGAAAGGCTGAAAAATTCACCAACACTGGGTTTGTGTCTCAGAATCCCCCTGGAATGGGGAGTAAGTCTGAGGTGTGGTTATGCCAAGCCAGTTCCTGACAAGGATCTGCTCCTTCTGTGCTTTCTCTGCTGTTAAGTAGGCAGAGAATATTTATGTTAATAATGGAACATTTAGCCCTTGTTGAAGAAGTATTGCAGAAGAGAAGTGAAGATGTTCGTAGCAGTTCTCTTTCTGATAACTCCTAAATGGGATTATGCTTGGCTCCTCCCTCATTCTAAAAAGAAGTAGTGAGTTCTTCAGGTGGAAATGTTTGTTAAGGTATGGAGGAGAGGGATTTTTATTTTCTGTCATGAATGAAAAATTACAAAGTTTTCAAGGCAGTAAATGTTTTGGGTTTTTTTTACATTAAAGGAGATGAGCAATTTCATTAGCATTTCTCAGCATTAATACTTTTGGATGAACATGGCATGATTTCATTTGGATGTCTGAACGTTAATGGCATTGACATTGTTTATTAAAGCAGTTAACTTAGCAGGTTTTGACTGTGGCTAATCAACTGTGGTTCTGTGGCATGAAACTTTATAAAGCTATATCAAATGATGATGGTCAGATTGCTCTCCATTAGAAAAGACAACAGGGGTTTATTCATGAGTATTAATTTTAATTAGTACATATTTGTTGAGAAGTAATTCAGCAATCATCTTTAGTAATATGAGATCTTGCCTATAATCTGTCTGTATATGTACACACAGCTACATGGATGCAGAAGCTTTTATTAGGGGAATAAATTACTGATTTAAGTATTGGGTTTGAAAAATAATTTACTATTTACCCATTAGGGAGAGTTGTTGGTCTATCTTAACACACTGAAAATCTAATTTTCTTTTAAAAAATATTAATTATTCCTTCTAGCCAAAAAGGACTACATCATTAACCCCAACGCAGTGGTAATAAACAAAAATAATTTAAAAGCTTTATTAAGTTCAATTAATTGGTTGTAGCAGACTAATTTTGTCATGCTTTGCTAGACAGTGTATTGTAAGTAATTTTGATGATCTCCAATTGAGTTGGGCAAACAAGCCTGCACACTAAAGCAAAAATTGAATTGTCTTGATAATTACAAAAACCATTGGCCTGTTTGGTATTTGTGATAAATGGGTTAATTAGGTACTTTTTATTACATCTAGACTTTCAATGCAGCCCAACAGTGGTAATTTATTTTGCTTTGTAAACTAGTACGGTCAAAATTCTATTGTTCTGATTTGTTCCAGATAAAAATCTTTAGAGCTACATGATTTAATATTAGGTAAGTATGGAAGTGGATGAGGTTTTCATTATCTGTACTTGGTTTGAGGAATTTGTGGAATTTGTAAGATTGTAGTCATAGAAACTCTCATTTTCCTTTTCATTTTTGGTGTTTGCTTTGGCTTGTTGTCATTTGCGCAAATTGACAAAGTATTTTGAACACTCTTGGTAAACAGCTCTTCCTCTGACTCATAAATAATTTGAAATATATAAATGATTCACTCAAATTAGAGTTCATCAGAAGTCTAATAATTAATCACAATGTTTAAATGTCATTTTGTAGTTGCCAAAACATTATCTTGAGCAGTCATTTTGTTTAATGTTTGGCTGTGTTGGGGTCTGAGAAGTCAGGTAGGATTAGGGCTGCTTCTGTTTCTCACTCGTGGCTGACCCCCACTTTTGGTCCCTTCTCCTTGGAACAGGGCCTGTTGTCAGTGAGTGTTAAATCTGGAAGTGTTCATCCACTATAAATTACTGATTTTAGCAGTGAGTGCAGAAAGTTTAGGCACCTCACAGAAAAATAAAATCAATGTTGTATGGTTTGGGGTTTTTTTAGGAGGATTGCATTTTAAGATAATTAAATAGAAATTCCTGACCCTCTCCCCCCTTCCCCACAAACAGGAGTGTTCATGATGTTTAATAGCATTTTCTAATGTGATAATATTGCCAGAAATTCTGATTCTCTAAGAAATCTAATTACTTCTTTCTCCATTTCAACTTTGGAAGGATTATTTGAATACTTTACAGTCCTAACTGCACAGAGCATTTTAATCCTATTGTTTGGAGATTGTCATTCTCCTGCCTTCTCTCTGCTTGCAGTCTCCCATTAGACACTGCAGGCACATCCTGGTAATATCAAATTCCAGGGAAGTGCTATCTGGCAATCAATGTCTCTCTGCCCCTCTATTTACTTTTCTGCTCCTTGCATATTTTAAACTAAAAGAACTAGACTCACAATCTTCTCTCCAGCAAAGTACAAACTATTAAAAAAAAAAAACCCTTATATAATTGGGATCTGTCCTCCTTCTTAGTCCTGAGCTTGTGGATGCCATCTCTTGTCTTGAACCTTCCTCAGGATCTTTGTGATAACTTCAAATACTTTCTGCTGACTCCAGAGGATTTCCCTGTTTGCTGTCAGGCAGAAATGCTGTCCTGGAGAAAGTATGAACTAAGTAAAATAAATTCTAATCTCTCTGCTGATAGGGTGAAGGGCATGAGTCTGAATCTCCAAGTAACAGCCTGGATGGCAGCTCCCAAATTCCTGTGTCACCCTGCAGTGACAAAAAAAAAAAAAAAAAAAAAAAAAAGAGTTTCCTGCTATTGGCTCCAAAACCTCTCAAAGAAAGGCAAGGTCAGTGTATGCAAGATTGTTTTGGGTTAGCAAACACAGTTTGGATTTTACTTAAAGAGGAATACTGTGCATGGTTAGATCTGCCCCTCGGTCTCGTGCTCATTTATAGGTGGTGCAATCCCAGCCTTTCCCTGCCTGCTTTGGGCACAGGATGCTGTTTGGAGGCAGTCACAGAACCACAGACTGGTTTGGGCTGGAAAGACCTTTAATGGTCACTTAGTCCAACACCCTGCCATGGGCAGGGACAGCTTCTGCTAGCCCAGCTTGCTCAGAGCCCATCCAACCTGGCCTTGGACATTCCCAGGGATCCAGGGGCTTCTCTGCGGATCAGTGTTTATCTTTTGCACTACTCTACTTGGTGCACTTGGTTATCAGGAGTAGAATGTGTGTCTCAGTGGACATTTTTCAATGTTTTATGTTGTGCCTTGGTGTCCGTTGTGCCTGTTTTCAATTGCTATGTGTGCTGCAAAAGCAGGGGGATTGTATAGTGGACTGTGCTTAAATTATTCTGTACCATAAGGGCAGGTGGTTTATACACCCGAAAATGTGGTTTGCAATCTTTCACAGAATTTCCTGTGGAGAAGTCAGGCTGCTGCAGTGAAACCATCGTCCAAAATCACAAAGTGGGGACAAAATTCTCTGCTAGGTGGCAATTTGAGAAGGTTCCAGGGATGGCAGTGGCCTTGGTTTTGAGTTATTGTGATGTGCTGGTGTCAGGTAGGATGGGAAGAGTTACCATTTTGTTCTCGTTTTGTCCATTTAAATGAGAAGTTCTAACAATGCTGTAATGACTTTCCTACTTCAGTTGCTTCAAGGACATATATCTGACTATCAAAATCTATTTTAACCTCTTGTTAGGAAAAGAAAAAGTGGTTTATAGGAGGCAAACATCTGGCCTAGGATTTCTTATAATTAGGAGCTGGTCAATATATAGGATAACTCTTTTATTTCCTTCCATGTCTCTATTTTCTTTTAAAGCTACTAAAACTCATCTATCCATTCTCATTTCTTCCCTAGGATTTTTGCATGATCACACAGCTTTGCAGCTGTCTCTGTGGTTTTTTTAAATTTATTTTTTTCCAGCAGGCTGTAGGGCATAGTAGACTGGTGTGATAATAATGGGCCTAATTGAGATAAAGTTTAATGGTTTTTCTCACATGCTTCATCATTAGGCCAGTGGCAGATTTTATTGTCATCTTTTCTCTATGGTTGTTGTGTTAGCTGGTCCTAATTATAATTAAATGTTTCAAGGCTAGGTAAAATAACACTTCTTTTCTTTTATGCATGAGTCCTTTCTGTTGTAGTAGTTATACTTTTAGTTGTTTTTCCCCCTTTCCTTTCTTTTTCCTCACCATTATAAAGGTTTGAATCCATCCTGCTGACCATCATCTGGAACAAAATATTTCTATTTACAAATCGGTTTTTCTCATTCAGGTCATGGCTAAACAGTGTGCATATAGCTCATCAAATCTACTAATTGTATTTGACCAATATTTAAAAGATATTTAGGCAATCAAGGAATGAGTGTCATAAATATACCTCATGGACAATTCTAGCTTCTAAAACCCTCTTATAGCAAGGAAGGAAAACTTCTTTCATTTCTGAAATGCTCAATTATGTCTGTAGTGATCCTTGAGACATAGAATTAAAAAAAAAATTCGTGATTTATCCCCATGTTCCTCATTCTGATTATCTCTGTGATAGTAGTGCTCTGCAGGTTTTGAGAGGATAATATCTCCTAAAGGGTACATTTACTTTTAAACCAGCAACTGAATGAATCTTGTGCAGTCAGTCCTGTTTTTCTTGCAATTACGTTGTCTGTGCAGTGGAATGGCTGAATACAAAATGTGTGGTGGCTGGTTCACGGGAGCAAAATTAGTTTTCTGGTGAATATTGTAATAGCAAAAAGGTGCCTTGAGAGAGCAGCTCCTGAATTCATGAGAAGTGAAGGGGTTGTTAAGGTGCATATTTAAAGTATTACTGAGTGTATTCATTAGGAGTAGGCTTTAGTTCCAAACTGGACATTCCTTGTGGACAGCAGTGCTGTCTTTGAAGAAGCTGTAGACAGCTTCTGTCTTCAAGGCAGATTCCTAAAAGGATTAAAAATTAAACTTGTCCTTGGCCCTGTAGAGAATATAAAGTCTATGGACAGATTACATATCAACATTTGATGAAAAAAATTAGTAAAGGCTTACCTGTGCTGCTGATATGACGCATAATGGTTACACATTTTAGTAGTCCTGAATAAATAAATAAAATTAGCATCTTAAGCACCTTGCTGGAGCTGCACTCATTCAGCTCTTGTCTTGCCTTGGACCTGCTGCAGCAGCCAGGCTTTGGGGGGCATCCAGAGAGTTCAGGGGATGAATATGGGCAGAAAATGGTACTGCAATTAAAGACCACAAAAATTTTTTTGTATTTCCTGTAGCTTACAATTTTAATGATGACAAAGATTCTTTAGTCAAATTCTTATAGGTCTCATGGCCTTGCTCTGTAGATACTAAAAGCCCATTTATCATTGTTACCCTGTGTACAAAGGCATTCTTTCAAAGTAGGACAGCTCTCAGCTTCTGTCAAACTCAAGCACTGTTGGTTTACACTCTACATTTTTATTTTCCATCACTTAGTCAGGTTCCCCAGCTGTGCTGGCCTGTGCTAGGTCCTTCCTCTGATAGCAGCCATGGTAATAATGGCAATAATCACTTGAAGTGAAGGTTTATGCTCAGGTGCATTATTGGAGGCAAGGCTGTGTGTCAGCAGTATACAGAAACTGCACTTCTCCAGAGCAGTTCCAAGTTCACAGATCCCTTTCTCCTTCCCTTTCCCTTCCTCCTGTTTCTGTGTCAACAATCTAAACAGACTTGGCAAGCCGTGCTGTGTGAGCAAATGTGATAATCCAGCTCACTTTCTCTGAGCTGTGTCCTGGCCTCCAGATGGATCTCTGAAAGTTTGATTTAGGCAATGGGAGTGAAAGCAGTCTTGGAGGGAGAATCTCCTGAAACAGGAGGTGTCATTTCTCGCAGGTACTCAAAGCTCAGATCTACCCTCTAAGCAAGGCTTTACTTACACACTTTTATTTTTAAAAGCAGCAGGTATTTTTGGGCACACTGCCAAGAGACATCAGCTAGCTGTAAGTATGTTCAATGTAGAATAAATAGAACCAAACTTCTCTGGGATAAAATTTTCTTATTGGATGCAGGCACCTTCAAAATGTAAGCATGTCTTTTTTTTTTCTTCTTTTTTTTTTTTTTTTTTTTCACTTGGGATTTTCCACATCCGTAGCTTCAATTTTAATTCACTACCTTGCCTGTCAAGCTTGTTTGCAGCTGTTGTGTTCTTCTTAAATCTGAATATGGGCTTTCAATACTTGAAAAATGCAGTTGTGAGCTCAGCTTTAAGCTTGGTTTCCAAGCAGAAGACACGGCCCATGGCAGAGGGGTTAGAACGAGATGATCTGTAAAACTTTTTAGGACTTAAGGATGATTCTGTGTGTTATTCAGGTCCAGTGTTTATCATGGTTCATCTTTTGCAGTGCCATCTGGTGTCAATTAAAAGGAAGTTAACCTGGTTTTCTAGGTATTGCAGCTGAAGACTAAACCCACAAGAAAGAAAAAATGAAACTGATCTCAGTATAAGAACAGTGTAAACTTTGTTTCTACTCATGTATCTTTAAAAAAAGGAAGACTCACATTTTAAAATAAAATCAAGGTAGTTTATAATTTGTTATCAATCTTTTGAAGCATTTGTGGTTAGCCCTGTCTGGTGTTCCATATTAGGAAATAATTTGAAAACATTTGGTTTGCAGAAGGCAGAAGGAATTCTGGATTTCTTTGGTAACTTGGCCTGCAAATAGATTTATGACACTACAGTAACTGGCTTCAGCTTCTACCTTCCACAAAATAAAATATTCTACCTGAACAACAGATAAATTTTATCTCTTTCCTTCTTTACTTTACACTATCTATGAAAAGCTGACTTTAGGTATATATATACATATATATTTGGCTATAAATAAGGTCTGTAAGGCTTCAATATATGACATGAGGACCAAGTTGAACTTTTGCATTTGGAAAACCACCTTGTAACCATTATGGATTATTTTGTGCTTTCCTTTGACAGTAAATTTCTCATAAAGAAAATCATACCCACAGCAGAAACATCATTATTCCTGAATATTTTTCTAAGACTTAGATTAAATATAAAGGTCTTGTGATGCATTATCTGCGCAGACAAATTATTAGCTGATATTGGCTAAAGTAGACTAAATCCCTTTATGGCAAGTCTCCAAATGGAGTTCAACTGGGTAAATTTTCTGGAAGCTTCTACTCTTTTGCAACATGGCAATATTGGTAACTAGGAACACTTTTTGATTTTTTGGGGTCTTTAGTTGGTATGAAAATTCATTCCAACTTGGATCTGCCATTTTTTTCTGGACTTCAGCACTAATATAATTTTAGATTTCTGCCAGAGAGCTTCTCCCTAAATTTTTTTTGTGGTCTCAGAGGAATTTTTTTTTTTGAGATTAATAAAAACTAACCCAAAATATATAGAATATTTTGCTGACGATGGAGGTCTTGGCTTTGCTGTGTTCTGAATCTAACAGATGGTATTTTGGAGGACAAAAAGGACTTGCTGCCCGTGCAAAACTCAGTGTAACTCTCACTTGAGGTTGCTGTAAAAACTTACTAAGCAGATTATTCCAATTGAACTGATTGACCCAATCCTTTGTATCTTTCAATTTATCCTTTAAATATCCATCAAGCTGTGTCTCAGAAAATGCCCAATTCCAAAATGCTGGCACTTGGGAGACATCTACTTTGACTCCTAAATCTTTTAATGTTTGGGATCAGGGTAATTTGATGAACTCAGAATGGTCATTTTTTTTTTTTTTTTTTGCATTAGCCAGGAGTTAAAGAAACAGCTCCAAAGTTTGGGGCCATTCTCAGGGATTAACCATCAACATTGACTGTTTCATTTGACTTTTCTGGGCTCAGTGTAAAACTTATCCATCAAAGTCCAACCCAGATGTTTGTGTTCTAGCCTGAAATGGGAAAATGGTATCAGATTCCTGCCTCTTGTTGTTGTTTTTTGTTTTGTTTTGTTTTGTTTTGTAATCTCCTGAGAGATTTCTCCACATCTGTGTGGAGTTTGTAGCTGTGTGCTACAAACACACAGTTTTGCTGTGAAGGTTTAGGTGCCTGTTTGTTCAGATGAGAGCTGGAATTCATGAACAGGAAGATGGAAAAGGTGATGTTTAGGTCGGTGTAATCAGTGTAATAATGATGATAATGGTAAATTCCCCTGCAAGGCTCCCCAACCAGGCCTTGTGCTTCCAAATCTAGTGACTGAGGTCACAAAAATTAGGCTTTAAAAAACAGTAGGTTCAGTAACCAATTCCCATTATTAATTGGGACAAACTAATTGGAACGAACTATTGGAACAAATGCAACCTAACCAAGAAAGTTTACTACAAAAAATAAAAAATTGCTGCCTCTTTCTTCAGTCTCTTTAAAAGATGACCCTTACCCTTACCTGTTATTTTGTTTTCCTTTGTTGTTTTCTTGGGGTTTTTTTTGTTTTTCTTCTTCTCCTATTTTGAAAAAAATGTCTTTAAGTATTACAGGATTTTGGAATTTTGGCAATGTTAGCTTTCAGCACGTTTCTCACCCTTTTTTAAATCTGATGGTGTAGCAAGAGGTAAAAAAATAAAAGCACAGCAGACTAAATGATGCAACTGCAATCATGTCCATTTATGCATTTCATTGGATGTAGACAAGCATTTCCTTTCAGCTTTTATTTGTGTCAACAAATTACTTCTTATCAACATCTCCTTGCCAAGAGATGGCAGCAAAGGATTGCAAAGGAAATTCTGGTTATTTTGTTTGAACAAATAATTATCTACCAAGGAGCAATCAAATATCACTGAAGGCATGTTTTCTTCATCTCAGCACTATAAGATAAATTTTTAAAGATGCTTTTTAGTGATCAGACAACACAAGAAAACTAAAACTTGTGATTATTTTCCAAGGTTGTTTTTAAACTCATCTATCTGATAATGCTTATGCTTCAGACTGAAATTCTTCCTAATATAATGTATTAAGGAACACTGACATTCTGTCAGCAGTCTGCACAAAGAATCATAGACTCATACTCCTTTTTTTTTTTTTTTTTTTTTTTTTTTTTTTTTTTTTTTTTTTTTCCACTAAAATCTGTATTTTAGAAGAGCTTATGACACATGGCAGTTTTCATGGAATTTCCCAACACAAAGGCCCAGATTGAGAAATGCTTCAGGATCTTGGCTTCCTCCATGAAATCACACAGGAGTAAATGACAAGAAACAGGCAAAAGACACATTTGTGAAATCACAAAATGGTTTGGGTTGGAAGGGATCTTAAATCCCATCCCATTCTCACCCAGTCCCATGGCAAGGACACCTTCCATTGTCCCAGGCTGCTCCAAGCCCCAATGTCCAACCTGGCCTTGGGCACTGCCAGGGATCCAGGGGCAGCCACAGCTCCTCTGGAAATTCTATTCCAGGGCCTTCCCACCCTAACAGGGAACAATTCCAGATCCCAGCAGATCTCTCCATCCCTGCTCTCTCCATTGGAAGCCATTCCCTGTGTCCTGTCACTCCATGCCCTTGTCAAAAGTCTCCCATCTCCCTTCACTGCCAGGACAACCTTCGGTGAGAGCCTCGAGGCACCAGAGGTGAGGAGAGCCTGAATTTGTGGGTGGTTTGTGTTCTCACTGTGCCAGCTGGGCTGAGCTGTGCCCTCAGACCCTCCCTGGTTTGGTGGCAGTGCCACCCTTGGTGGCTGTGTTCCTCCCAAAACCTGGAGTTGCTGTCGGATGAACCTTTAATTCTCCGTGGCTGAGTTGGGACTAGGATCTTTGGACAGTCAGAGATTGAATTTGGATTTGGGCTTTTGGACAGCAAGGGATTACTGCAGGGCTGGGATGTCTTTGATGGTGTCCCACAGCCCCTGGAATGTTTTACTTTGCTTTTAGAATACGAGGTAGATTCTGGTGGTGGCTCCAGATGGGTTTTCAGTGATTGCCAAGTTTAGCATTGCCAATCTGTCTTGGGCTGGTGGAAATACTAATTAAAGTTGTTTTTTTTCTCCTTCTCTGGACACAGTGTTTCTTTTTCTTTTTTTCCCCCTCTCTTTTAATCAATCTGTACCCAGTGCCTCACTTCCTTTTCACTCACCCTGGTCTTTCCCTGCTGCCTCTTTGCGTCAAATTCTGCTGCTCCCCTGCTTCTGCTGTGCTTTTGTCAGATCTGCAGGGCTGTCAGGAGGCCCTAGCAGCACCAGAATAATGGTGCAATTACATCTTTAGTTTTCTTCCACGTCCTTACAGCTGCCAGCTCCCCAGAGCAGCAGATATCTCCAGGAACCAGCAAATCATGGTGGTATTTACTGCCTTGTCCTCTGCCCTTGTCCAGTTAAACCAGTGTTGGATCTGCTGAGGTACCAGCTGCAATAGACTCCCTGGAGGTGAGATTTAGGCTGGTTTTTAAATCAGCTGGGGGCACACATTCACATATTCCACCTCCCTGGAGAATGCTCAAGCAAAATTTTCAAGGTATTGTGGCACTGATAAAAGTGATACATTATATTGCTTGCTGAGGTGAAAATCAGGGTGGAAAAGAGTCAGAAAAAAGGACTGAGGGAGATGTGGGAAATGGATTTGTAAAGGATTCTCAAAGCCTGATGGAAGGCTCACACAGTCTTGTACATCTGTGTGCAAACTCTGAGATAAGGTATGTGACTGAGAAAGGCCATGGGACAGGACAGACATTGCTGAGAGAGAAATGGAACTGGAAACAAGCTTCAAATGGTGGTCTAGCAAACAGATCAGATATTCTGGAGAATTAGAACTGTGAAAGATTCATTGTAACAAGGCAACATGGGGCAAAATAATAGGTGATTGGCTCAGCAGCATTGTGTGGCAAATACGATTGGCCAAAATATGCTTATAATGTATTGTAATTAGGTAATGGTTTGGCTTCTGATTGTGATGGCGTGGATTGTAACGTCTGCACTGTCTTGCCCTTCTCATGAGACTGAAAATGGAATAAAATATTTTAAAACTCCTCTCAGGAGCCCCACATCTAGGTCAGGAAAAGGGGTTTTCCAACAGAGAAGCAGTAAGAATGTATGTTTGTATGACAGAATTCAGTTCTACTCTGCTCCAGGGCCCTTTTATTCTTGCCTAACCCAAGGGATGTGATGGAAGCACCGAAGTGTAAGACTGAGGCAAGTAACAGAGCTGGGTGTTTAGTAACACGACACAGACTGAGGTACAGGTGTGGGGTAACTCAATTCATGTCTGAATTATCAAATACCTATTGAAGGTTTGCCTTACAGGTAATGGAATGTTAATTTACATGTCTTCCATGGGTAGATTATTCTCTGCTCAGTTCAACAGGGGGCTGAGAGGGTCATATTTTAATAATTTTCCTTAGTATGTGTTTTCCAGTAGCCATTACAGGACCTGGATAATTGGTTCTAATCTGAATGTTAACATTGACATTTTTATTGTGCTTGACAGGGAATGAGGGCTAATGACTAAAACATTGATAAATTGAATAAATTGATATAAGTCATATTTAATTTGCTTCTTTGCTATGTACTGGAGTGAATTATTCATGTCGCTCAGGGTTTGTACCCTCTTGCAGAGAGTTTGGTTATATCACAAATGTTTGTGAGAGAGGACCTTCATTCTTTTCTCATATAATGCTGTTTCTACTTAAGTGTGTAAACTTGGGAGAAAGAGATGCCATAAATCTACCAAGGAAAAAGTTCTGATTGTGTAGTACTGACATTTTCTGTTCCATGAGGCCATCACCTGCACAGATGCCAGCAGGGCTGGCTTTAATGCAGGGTTCCAGGAGCAATTATATATGGAGGAATTATATATGTATGTAAAAGGCCTGATCTACCATCCAAAATGGCAGTTGCTCATCTTGAAAACGAACTTCACTTTTGATCATTTTTGCTTGAAAATGTTATGTTGTTGAGTAGCTGTGTAAACTTCAACCAGTTCTAATGGAACATTGTTTTCTTGGAGATAGGAACAGTCATATAGATACTGCTCTCAAATGTTTTAAACAGTTATCATTTTCAGAAGTTACAGTGGAAAGAATAAAAGTTGCAGAAAAATGTAGAGCAAAGTAGAGTGTTGGGAGGAGTAACACGGAGAAGGGAGAAGAAACAGCTCTGTGTGCTGGGTGGGGGTAAGATGCATTTGAATTTCAAACATCCCCAGTGGCTTTACTCAGCAGAACTGATCTGCAGCTCCTTTGTGTAAGTAATATCTCAGCAAGCCTTGGAACAAATCCCCACACCCTACTGACTTTTAATGCTTAGCAGAAAATGAGTTGCTGAATAAAAGATGCGACAAGTTAAAAGGGTCTTTTCATTGGGAGTCAAAATAAATGCTGCAGAGAGTTGGTGCCTCTGCTGTCAGGAGCAGGTGAATTACTTTCTGCTCTCATCCCATCTCACACAACTGCTTACAGCTTTCCTAACACATACCTGGGGATCTCTGTTCATGTGAAACTTAATCCATTTACGTGCAGGACAGTTAAGAGACCAGTCTGCTGCTCATTAAGGGATGTAAAAGGAAGCCCAGGATAAGGAACACGACTTAAAACAGTACCCAGGAGATGAAAGGGGTAGGCAGGGGACTGGAATGTGAGTATTAAAAGAGTTTTAACTGTCATTATTTTTTATTAAGCATTGAGAGGCCTGAGGAGACTTCCTAACAGTAAAGATTTAATTCTTTGTATGATTTAGGTGCCAAGAGAAAGGATTTGTTTTAAAACACTGATGGGAAAATGAGTTGCAACATGTTTTTAAAGGGATAAAACATACAAAAGTGGGTTCTGAAAGTTAATATCAAGTAATTAATTCATTTATCCCTTCCTTCCAACAATCATTAGCTGGAAGGCTCTAATATTTTTATGAGGGTAAATCTAAATTAGGTTTGAGCTGTTCTCGGTAGCAGAGCGTGCAGAGCTCACCTTATGGGAAAAATGCTGGCAAGGTCTCTAGAAAGTTCCTTGGAAAAAATGAGTTTGAGAAATCAGCAACTCAATGAAAATAGATAGTAAACATTTATGACAAGTTAAAAGAGTTTCTATCGCGGGTTGGCAGCCTTTTGCCACTGAATTATTGCATAAAAATAATGTATTCTTTTATTTCTGCAGTAACCTGCAAGCATTTCTCTTAAGTATGTTTTATTTATTATATCAAGGTTTTTTTTCTATAATCCTCAGTGGCCGTGGAGAAGTCTCTTGTGAATGAGGCATGATCTGTAAAAGCACTGACATTTCTGATACTCAAAATTACTTTACACCTGCTGTATATTGCCTTAATGCAACAGCTCCCTGTATCAGCAGTGGTAAATCTGGATATTAAAGACAGCTTTTCATTCTTGGAATTCAGACCAGATCAATTTTATTACAGATAGAACTGGTAGCTCTTTTCTGCATAATGGAAAACAAATCCAAACCCAAAACCATCTCCAACAGGGGAGACATGGAAGTTCTATTCAAATTCAGTTTCGAAATTAAATTTATACATAGGATATGTTTTCTTCTAAAAATATATCATTCCTACAGAACTGCACTTATCCTCTTGTAAATATTCTTACAATAATTGTCTGCAAGTAGCAGAGTTTGGTGTCAGATAGCAACAACAGCAGAAGCTTTCTAGGAAGCAATTAGTTGAGTAGAGGTTGTTTTTGTTGTTTTTTTTTTCATTTTTTCTTCCTGAAAAGACTCTTTCATTTTAAATGAGAATTTACAGGTCCGGTCTTGTAGTTTGTAGCAATTGTGAAATAATTCTGATATATGTTTTAACTGACCTGTTTACAGGAAAAATGAGTGTGAATATGAGAATCTATTGAAAAGCCAGAGACGTACGAAGTGGAGAGCTATAATATGGTTGCCATAGACACAATTTTATATTCTCTTCCCTGTTTACTGCATTGATAACTTCTTTATTGAAACCTAGGGAAAAAGAAAAAAAAACAGCCAAAAAACAACCCTAACAAAACCCAAACTGGATATTCTGAAAAGGCTGTATGCCTTTCTGTTATAATGAGATTATTTTCAGAGCTCCTTTAACCACCAATTACCATAAGGAGATTGGCCAACGAGCTCCAGTTGAATATTTCAGTGTGCAAGAATATATTCAAGATCAATATGTAATTATCATATGCACATGTAATTATCATATGCACAAGAGAGATTTCATAGTCAAATTTAGTAGAAACAGATGGACTTGCTACATATGGCTAATAGAGATTTAAAGTTAGTAAGAAATGCATGAATTCTGTAGATACACGACAAGGCTAAGATTCCTTATTCTCCCTTACCAAGAAGACAGGATGTTAATTCATCTGAAGTCTGCTGCTTTCTTCTTTTGTACATAATACCTAAAATGTCAGTAAGAGTTGATACATATGTGCTTGTGGCAGAGCGGAATCTCAAGATTTTCTCCTAGGTTTGCATGTTATTCTACTTGTAAAATTCTCCACCCAATCACTGGGAGTTGTAATCTGCTCTTCTGCCATTTTGATGTCACCACAATGCCCCACTAAGTCCTTGAAAATTCTGTTTATTAGAAATAGATGTGAGATAGATTTTTTAAAATGTCAGAAGGAAGACTTCATTTTGCTTTAATACAAGGATGGCAAAAAAAAAAAAAAAAAAAGAAAAAAAAAAAAAAAAAAAAAAAAAAACAAAAAAAAAAGGAAAAAACCCAGACCGTTCATTTTAAACCTTTGGTAGCTGGAATCTTCCAGAGATGTTATTGCTTAATAAAAAAACTTGACAAGCCGTCACGTGGGGGTTTAACAGGTAACTCCATTAACAGCGAGAGGAGCAGTTCAGCTAATCTCTGACACTGCACCCGGGCTGCTGACGAGCTCAGCTGCTCCTTCAGAGGAGGGAATTGTGGCAACTTAAAAGGTGATTGTCACAGAGTGAAAGACGGTGTCTGAAGAGGAGTTAGACAGGATGTTTTCATTAACATTAAAGAGCTCTTGCTATTCATTAGGCAACTTGCTCTCGAGACCACAGGAGAGTTGTCGCTCTCACAGTATCTTTTCACAAGAAAAGGAAGCATCATATAGAACCGTGTTTTATCTGCTTCCTTATGGAGTTTCTGCACAAAAGCGAAATACAGGCAGTTTTGGATTTTTTTTTTTTTTTTAGAAGAGTTTATTTTATCCTGAGTTTTGAACTGATTTTAAAGATCCTTTGCTGTTATGCTCAAGTTAACACACCATGTGTATAACCACTTGCACCAGAACTCAACAAAAATGTGGTTTCAGCTTTTCCAGGCCAGGCTCACTTTCCTGCTACACTTGCACTCTGGTTTTCCTGGTGTTATGCTCTACACAGCATCCTTCTAACCTGTGGACATTGTTTAGGTCTTTCATTGTAAAACATTCTAGTGAAACCAGAAGTTATTCCTAGTTACAGAAGCCACGTTCAGGAGCGTTGGAGATGACTGCCACTCAGCTGGGCAATTTATGATTGAATTGCTCAGGACAGCAAAGAGCTGGACAGACAGAATATTCGTGGCCCAGCTACCAGAGTCCAGCCTGTGCAGGACTGCAGGTTCTCTGCCTTTTGTTTGAGCTCTCAAAGATTGGTGAGAACAGGCCAAAGCAGAAAACACTTCAAACATAGAAATTAAATGTGAATGCTTCAAAGCAAGGGTGTGGAAAATTCATTGGCTTCTGGACCTTCTTTAAACTGTAGCTGAATACTTGGTGAATTAATAATGCATGATAGGCAGGTGACAGAGGATCCCAGGCAGATAGGAGGAGGGTGCTGAGTGTTTCTGAACTGAAGCCATCAGTCTTTGCCATGGCTTTGGGAGCAGGAGCATCGATCAGCAGAGCTGGGCTGGTGTTTGCCTGCTTTGTCACCTTAGATCTGTTCCGTGTATCTTGGTGGGAACAACCCCGATTACCCAGGGATAAAAAGCATAAACTAACTTAGATGTAGTCTAATCCAGAAGCCCTTCGTTTGGTAAATTGCTGCCCAGAAGAGTCAGGGCACGCTGTGTTTGCCCGAGGTTGCAGGCTGGCGCAGCTGCTGTGAGAATTACACAGCACAGAACTCTTTCTCTTGCCCCTGCTGTTCTGAAGTTTGCTTTGAAGGACACCAAACTTTACTCCTGTCTGAAGTTGTTCTTCTCTAATAGCAAAATGAAAAATATTATTTCAGAACTTTTTAGCACAATTCTGGGGAGGTCTCTAATACTGTCCTGCTTACAAACAACTGTGACCTTTTTATTCTTATGGAAGTTTTCCTGGATAATGAGAGGCATTTATTGTTCCCAGTCTCATCTCCTATGCAAACTAGATTGTTCTGATGGGATTCTGCTTGCTTTATGCTTTTAAGCAACGAGCTTTAGGAAGGGACAAGAGAAATGAAACTGAGAATTAGTTGGGTTTTAGAGTTACATTCAGGATAGAGTTTCTTCTGCAATACCCAATTAAAATAAGAAATATTTTTTTTCCTCCCTTGCTTCCTTCCTTTTGTTCCTGTATCCCATTCTTCCTTTGAAAGTGGCAGTTATAACTACAGGGGTGTATATGTAGTCAATATAGAAACTTCCAGCTAAATGGAGTTCTGGATTCGTAGGGAATGCAGGAAATGTCATATTAGAGTTTGTTTGGTGCTAATTTTATTATATTTTCATTTTGTTTCAGACATTATTTTGGATACTTTGCTTGAAGATTATAAAATCATTAAATCTTTAAAATTGTGATTATCTAGGAGCAGAATAAAAGGAAATTACTCTATCTCAGCAGAATAACGTGAATACATGGACTGCTATTTAATTAAAAAAATGTGTCAAAGTTATACTGCAACATATGAGGTTATACCTTTTGTGTTCAGGATAAGCAAAATATGAACACTGTGGGTGTCATTTGACTTTATGGGGCAATAATAAACCTTTATTCAGGTGTATGTAGATTGATACCTTCCTCCATTAGTCACATCTAAGTTTTCCCTTTAATTTCTTCTTCCATTGTCTTTACCACTGCATTTAAACGTGGAGCTGCACTGTGGTGTTCCAGTTGGGTTTTAATTAGCTTTATTATCTATTGTGTAGGACTTAATCAATTCTATTGGATGTTATCTGCAGGTGCCTCCATTAAGGGCATATTACATTGATTTTTCATTTCTCACATCAAACACGCTGCACACATCCAGTGCTTGCTGTGTTTGCTATTGACAGCAGGGTTATTTAGGGCACCCAGGCCAAATGTAACAGGGATCAGGACAATTACAAGCCCCACAGTATGGATTTATTAGGCAGCAAATAAGAAAATAGGAACTTGTGGCAGCTGGCTGTCCAAGAGGGAGGGTTCAGGAAAGTGAGGGCTTGGGAAAATCATTGCACTTCAGTGGGAGAATTCTCCAGCTGAAGGTGAACGTCCTTCAAGGAGCTGTGGGGAGTGCAGCAGGATGCTGCAAGTATTGCATTTGTCCAAACTGCACGTCAGCATTATATCCTCCATGTGGAAGTTTTACTAAAACCTGCAAAACCAGTTAAATCTCCCTGGTGGGGGGACTTTGGAGACAGTTCCATGTGCTGGTTGTGGCTGGGGTAGCAAATCTTCTTGGTGGTGAGGAAAGGCAGCAGGAATGTGTTCACAATCCCAACATGAACTGAAATCCCGCCCTCCTTCACTGCACTGTGTCCTCTGGAGCACTGCCACTGAATCTGCATTTTCCCTTCAGGGCTTGCTGGTCCAGCTGCAGGTCTCCACCTTTTGGGGAGATGAACTTTTGCCTTCAGTTTGGAAGTGTGCAGACTTGAAAACTACCCTTTAATTAAATACAGCAAGTTTTAAATCTGTTTTCAATTGTGCCTCCTAGCTGCCCTTCCCCTAGAGAGCACTATTCTATGCAAAATGGGTATTTTTTCCTCTTGTAGTAGTTTTTTTATCAAAGTTTCCAAGGTAATCTTAAGAACCTTAGATTCTCTCTGCAGTATTTTTCTGATGTTGCGATCTACACAGGGAGTTAGGTATTATCAGTTCTGATATTTTTCTTTTTTCTGTAGAGGTTAATAAAAATCTACAGCCCAATTTTGCACCTATTTTTTTCTGTTGAACACAAAGTGGATTGATTGGAGTCACACAACTGTTTGGGAGTGGAACTGTGTTTTGACAGAAGAAAAGGGCTGTAATCAAGCAGGCTGACAGGAGATGCCAAAGAAATGCTGCAAACACTCTTGTATTTTCATCAGAATTTCTTTCTGCACCTAGCTCTGTCCTTTCAAGCCATGAATAACTTCTTTTATCTTGCTTTGAGTTCTTATCAAATTGTTGAGAGGTTCAGAATTGTTTAAAAGCCAGGGTGTCTATAAAATCACTGGGTTGAAATTACTAAAATATGGAAGAAAAAACCAAATTTGGGTGATATGTAAAGTCTTGCTTGGCTTGATTAGGCATTCAGCAAGGGTTTTTTCTTATTTGAGACTCTTGGGATGCCAGTGAATTTCCCTGAGAGGTCGTCAGCCTTGCCTGTGGTTTGATGAAAGTGATTTTCCTTTGTCTCCAAACCCACACCTGTACAGCCAGGTACAGCATCTCTAAATATTTTTTACCTTGCATCTTAGAGAGTTGCAATACTTCTACCCAGTATTTTTGCAGGAATACTGGCAAAGAAACCTGTTTCTTGCTCCGTTCTGTTAGAAAGATCAATGTCAGAGAGATTTTCCTGGTTTAGAGAAGCCACTGGTCTGGTGCTTGCTTGAGCAATGTTAAGGATTGGGCTGTATCACTATAATGCATTCCTCTTGCTGATAAAAAAGCAGAGCAATTCATTGCTTAAATGGGATTTGAATAACACTGTTGAAATCGATAGCGGCTCCTTATCCATATAAAGATAATTGATCTTTTTGAAGCTCTTTAAATACAATGAGCATTTGATTGTGTTTCCTTCCATTGCTCAGCTTAACGCGGTAACACAGTAAAATTAAATGTTGCTTGTAAAATGACTGGAGCATTCAGTGGGTTTTTACGCCTACACCACTTCTTTGGTCTGTTTTAGCCGATTAGCTGTAAATGAAGATAAGAGCTCCTGCTTTGAAATGGGCAGTACAGGAGGGATGTTTCTTTGTGTCTAGAACTCAGTCACTTCTGTGGCCTCTGCTCACCCTAGGATGTGCACTTCACACTGCAGCGTTCTTGTTTTTTGCACTTTCTAATTGTTGTTCAGATGCCTCTGTTAGTCCCTCTGTGCCTGTCTGCTCTGAAGTGTGAAGTTTGGAGCTGGAGATGCAGAGGATCATTTATGTTTCAGGTGTGTGTGTGCACCTAAATCCTGCACTGACCCTGAAAATTGCAGTTCCCTGAAGAAGCACGGAGCAGAAGGGACTTGGGAGCCTTGTGAGGCTTTCAGGCTCTTTTCCCTGTGGTCATGCCCTAAAAAAACTGCTTCAGCCTGTGTGTGATGGGTGCCAACCCATCCAACCCCCAGCATATTCCTGTGAGGAATAATGAAGGGTAGAAGGATCTGCCTTGTGCCATTGCAAAAAGGCATATTTTCTTATATTTCTCATTTATTTCAGTTTTCAAGGTATTCTACAAAATTTTGGCTGTCAAGGCTCTTGGAGAAAATCCTTCTTCTTTTTTTAGAAGGTCTGAATATTCACTTCTTTTATTTTGAGTGTACTGGACATGGAAGTTTGGGTTTGTATGTTAGAGCAGAGAGTAAAGATCTTTGAAATTTTCTGTGGATCACTTGCCATAAACAGCTGCAAATGTCACTTCACTAGAAATTTCCCTAGAAGTGTGATTTATTTGATTTTCTTGTGATCAGCTAACTATCATCTCAAACGATTCTGTTTGCTTTTGCTCTTTATTAATCTCGACCAACTGGTCTTTGAATTTACCCTGATCAGAGGAGAATCTGATCATCCTGCACTACCTCTACTTTGTATTTTGCGTCACTTTTTAAGTGTGAAAAGTATACAGTCTTTAGATTATTGGTTGAAAATGTTGATGAAAATTTTAAATATTTATTACAACCTGAAACGGAAGGCGAAAGCAAGTCTTTTCTGTGCTGTATACACTGAAGCTTTTATCCAAATATTCGCTATTTTTGTCTAGTACTAATAAATTTTGCATTGCCTTTCATCCCACTGCAGGTGACAAAATTTGTCACATACACTCTATTGGAGCCTATGGCTGATGAGGAGGTTTTGTCACTGAGCTGATGACAGGTGATCACTGTAACTTGCATGTGTTCTTTCAGGTAAATCACAGTTTCCAGCTGGCCTGTGAAAATCCTGCCCTATTCCATTTCAGCACAAACATTTTGAACCAGCATAGCACCAAATAATTTATGCATAGAGGATGGAAGTTCAGAACTTTCGGCAAATTATATTTGCTTTAAAGGGCAGAAAGTGTTATTGAACAAGTAAATATGTAAAAAAAAAGAAAGAGAACATAATTAGTCACTGATAGAGACGCTGTGGGTGAAACTGGACATGTGTTTGCAGTAGGTGCACACACCTCTCTGAGCAGCTCTACGCCCTCACATTCAATCCTCATGCACAAACAGCATCAAAAGCCTCATCCTATTCCCTTCTCTGACTGACCAGGCTGCAATTCTGGGAGTTAGAATATGGATATTATGGACACACACATGTGTGCACCATGCATCCTCTCAGGGGCTGTTCCTGCATCCCTGATTGCAGCTGCTGGCACCTGGGGGTCTGAGCCTCCAGGACCCACAGCTCCACTCCAGCCACAAGTTCAGAGCCCAGTGGTCCTCAGGGAACAGTCCCTGAGCTAAACCAGAGCTTCAGGCTGGGGAGTTCAGGGGGAAGATGCTGAGCTGATGCGGGGGCCCCACAGAGCCAGCAGAGTGTCTGGTTATAGTTCCCTCTATAAAGGCAAGGTAAATTGAGCTATATATCTCAAGATTATTAAAAAAACCCCAAACACCAAAGTGGTTTTTTGGAAGTGAGAGGTTTTACCCAGCCGTGCACCATTACGTGGAGCAGTTTCACTTTGAGCTTGCACTGAATTTGGCACTGGAATTTGACAGGAGGTCTCGCTGCAAACAAACACCACGAGTGTGTTGTGAGCCTGCTCAGTGGGGCAGGGTGTTAGTGGCTCTGTGGTTTGCCACCGTGCATTATTTGCTCTTTAACCACCTGATCTTATTGCAGCTCCTTTTTTTAGCCCATGTTGCAAATCCAGCGTGACCCACGCAGAGCAGTTTGCTGGATGGTGATGATGATGAGCTCTCCTATAAACAGAAAAAAACCCATTGGTTCTGAGGCTTTTATAATGTTTATCAGTAGGAAAACAGAACTGGCAATTGCTTTTAATTGCCCAATAATTTTATTATTCAAAAGATGGAGCTTACAGGAAGCAGCTGCAGTTATAACTGAACCTGCTCTTTAATGTGTTCCTTAGTTTTTTCCTGTGTTACATTATCTAATAGTGATAAGCTGCTGGTTTCAGTCAAATTTTGAAGTACAATAAGAGTTGGATTTATCAAGGCCTGGGATGAATACTCCTCTACTCTCACTGAAAGACACCTTTGTGAATGTTGTGGGTCTGAATTGCCTGTAGAAATCCCATTCCTTATATTAAATCAACTTTCATTCTTTGTTCTCTCAGTACACAGGAATTTTGAGATTCATAACCTATTTCTGTTTGGTTTTTCTCCCTTTGTAGTTTTCCTATCTGTCTCTGTGTTGTTATTCAGCATGTAAGGAAATGCAGCCCCACAATGTACGTGCACTCTGAATTAATTAGCTGGTTTCTGCAAATACAAATAAATGACAGCAAGATCAAAATAAAATGCAGGAAGGGGAGGACTAGCTACTGTCACACCTGTGGTGTTACTGTTCCTAAGTTTAAAATAGGTTTTAAAAGGTACTGTGCTGCCAAATTATGTCCATTGTCACTGTCACTGCTGCTCACGTACTCAAGTCCCACAGCCCAGAGTTGTCCCTGAGGGTCACACTGAACTCGGGGCTCGTGTGTGGTTTCCTTTAAGCATCAGATCGTGTTTGAAGGCTTTGAACAACTATTTCTTATTCACAGCACACTAAAGCAAGAGTTTTCTGTTCTTGCTGCCATGTTTTTCAAGGATTATTGGTAATAGTCCTGATTTTCCAGCCTTGTCTTGGTGAAAATCTCATTTGGTTCAATCTTAATTGACAGCTGGAAAGAGTATGGAGAACTCTGGGCTCTTGCAGACCAAGCATATACTAAACTTGCAGCTCAGCTATAAAAGATGGGAAGATGAATATTGCAATTTGCTCATCCTCTGATAGTTATGTGTTTATTTAAAACGAAGTGGTCATAGTTTACAGAGCTGAAATTCCTGTGTGCTGGTATTTTTATGGAATGTAAGCAAGGTGACAGTTGGCATCCTGTGATGTTCTTCCACTGACTCACCTACATTCCACATTAATATTGAATGGGACTCCAGAGAGATATGACTGTGCTTTTGTTAGTCTGGACAGGCAGTTATAAAACACTGTTGTAATTAAATTTCTCTTTTCATTTCAATAGTGGAATTAAACAAATATTTTCCTTTGGAGGAAAGTAACAATTTGATGTTAATTGCTTCTATCTGTTTCTCAGCATTGTCAAATAACCTATTGTAAAAACTACTTAATATTTCCAGGGGAATGCCATATATTGCATAACTTATTTCCTTTGCCGGTTATTTTGTTTGATGGTTAAATGGTAATTGGAATGAAAGGAATAAAGAAGAACTTGTGGGTTGGGAACCACTCAGGGGATTGAGAATTTAAAGCAGAACAATGATTTAACATTTCTTTCTTTTGTTAGCTTTTTCTTTTCATATGTGAATTACGTGCAAGTGAGAGAGATTATAGGGAGAAAAATAAAAGGAGAATGCAGAAAACTCATTTAGATCAAACTCACTGTGCCTAACAAGCAGACAGAAAAATCTACAAACTGTCTAATCTTCACAGTTTGTCCTTAGCCTTCCTAGATGTTGTGGAGTTCACAAAATCATTCTGAGAAAGAAAATCAGCCTATTAAAAATGAGAAAACACAGAAACAAAGCTTCAATATCATTCCAAGAGGTCTGTGGCTTCTAGTTACTGTGGAAGGGAAAATCATTAGGAAAAGCAGGAAAAGAGAGAGCACCCACAGTAGAGATGTCTGGAAATGAAAAATATGTTTGGATTTCCACGTTACTGAACTTTGCCATGGACAAGTTAAAGAGCAAATTATCATCCATCCAAAATCCACAAGTGTTTGCATGTGAAAAATGTCCATAAATACCTGTTGATTTCCAAACAGCCACTATCAGGAGAGCCTCTGGGCCGTCGAAAAGGCAGCAGAGCTGATTAAGATATTGTGTGTGTGTGTCCTGGAGTACAGGCCAGGCAGGAAAACACAGAGCAAACTCTATTTAGGAATGGGGCATCCTAACTTGAAGACCCCAGTGAAGGTCAGGATTGTTCCATCTCAAGGCTCTGGGCATCTTAGAAGCTGGAGAAAGTTTCTGAGCCAGGAGCTGCAGAATTCTGAAGTGTTTTAGTGGAGGCACAGCCAGCTGTGCATGTCTTTCAAGGGAAGATGGATTGTCCAGGACATGTTCAGCTATCCCATTTTTCAGCAGGAGCTATGAATTAACCATTACCACCACTTTTTGGGGTGCAAAGTGAGATGTTTCCCTGCCTTTCTGTCACAATTTGAGACTGTCTTCCCCTGGGTACATGGTATGTGGAACCACACCAGTTATATTGAAGAGATGAACTAGGAATTTTCCAATTTATCATACACCCCAAATCACTGACCATGTTTTTCACATATGACAAAGGCATTTCCAGATATTTCGTGGTTAATTATTTAATGTAAAAAAATTAAATGGTATAGGTGAAATTTACAAAATATATTGTATAAAAGCTGTAAAATGTAGATATTGTTCTCTACACCTGAAGTGTGTTCTATCTTTATTTTGCTGTTCTGAAAAAGAATAGCCCTCAATTTATTGTTTTGTTTGTTTTAGTTTGTGACTTTTCTATTAACTGAATTCTGTCAAATTGATAAATGACTGAAATTTGGCTGGGCCAATTTTGCATCTTTTTAACCAATGAAAGATGTGACTGGTTTTCCTTGTCCCCTTTACTCTTAGCATGGATTTGGGCAGTAACTTATTTTATCTTGTTTCTGAATTCCTTTTCAGTGTGACTGGAGACTCTTTCGAGTCTCGGTTCCTCAGACTGCTTTAAGCATTGTGCTTAGATTATATTATATAGATTTAGGTATTTTTGTTGTCCTTTTTTTCTTTTTTCAAACTCCTCACTGTTCTCAGAAATGTAAATCTGCACATTTTTCTCAAGGGCAGCATGACAAGATGCCTGTGAATACAAACTTAGCAAAGAAAGCTCTTCAATACAGAGGATGTATCATACCTTATTTTAGTAAGAGCATGTTCAAGAGAATATTTCTTTTATCACCACTCCTATTACTTTAAAGCTGATCAGGTGTTTGGAATATCTAACTTGTTTTTCTGTCTTTTAGAGTCCTGATGACATAACTAAATAGCCAGCAGCTGTGCATTTGCACCTTAAGGTGAAGAAGCATGAAGAGCCAGAAAGGGGAGAGCCAGGAACATAACCCTGGGCTTGGATTCCCCCTGCTCATGCAGAGAACTCGTGTAGCTTTCATTGCCTGCTTGTACTTTTGAGTCTCACAGTTGTTATTTCATCAGCAAAAGGGGATTTTCCTTCAACGCTTCACCCTGCTCTGTGTGTTTTTTGCAAATTATTATATAGACTGCTGTATCTCTCACAAATAAATACCGTGGGCTAAAAGGATAGGTTGACAATTAAAGAATTAAAAATGTGGTTTACGGATTCTTTCTGATTCTTTCTTCTGGTATATCTGAAAGCTTTTTTGTACTACAGCCAGGTTTGGAACAGCTCAGTTGCCTGTTATAAGTAACAAATCTGAAAATGGAAAGACTCTGAATAGATTGTAGTAGGTCAAACTGGCTGTGCCTAGAACCATTACACACAGCTGAGGGGCCACATTCCTCATCCCAGAGCAACCCTGGAAATTAAAAACCCAAGCACTGTGGCCCTGGAAATTAATAGCTTGGGTTTTTTCCCTGATATTTTTTCAAAATATTTGTGATTGGTGTTTGGAACAATAATTTTTCTCTCAGAATATTTGGACATTACATCCATCTGTCCATCCATATATGCGTGTGTGCGCATATATTTCTGTGTATATATATGTATATCTGTATATATATGCACCTACATGTATATATGTATATACACATATATAATATATATACACATATACTAAATATATACATATACTACAGACATATATATATATACTATTATGTATATATACATACATATATATATACACACACATACATATATATATATATATAAATATAGCAAAGTCATGTATTTGCACCCTCTCAGCAGTAAGGCATTATGTGATTAATACAAGAGGAAGTCCTTGCACTGGAAGGAGAAAGTTGAAGAACAAGAAAAACCCCTCAGATCTAATAGTTTTTCCAGGCATGAGCTGGAAACTGAATTTTGACTTCATAGCTGCAGTGGCTTTGAGATAAAAGTCTTTCAATCTTCTGTTAAGAAAATTGGCCCACCAAAATCTCCCTGTCAAAGTCCTTCCCCTCCCCTCCAAGAGTGTGATGAATGTTATAAGTTAAGGGCCTCAAATGATTTTTGCAAAGTCTCATGAATGTTCCATATGTCACTTTCTCTAAAATTATAATCTATTATCTCACTCAAGTGGAATAATAATGCATTGAAAAAATGAAATTTATCCCAGGTGCCCCAGCAGGTTGATTCTTCATTATGTGTTAATTGTTAATGGCAATTTTCCATGGAGCATCTGCCAGTTCTAGTGAGCAGAGCTTCCAGAAATGATATATTAATTTTAAGCAGAGACTTTAAGAGTAGATAAAATGTGTTGGGTTTTTAAAAAATCTTACTCTGTGTACGTAAACTGCCTGTGCATATCTATTATTATTTTAAGCAAGAGTACAAAATAATTTATAGAACAGCATAAAAATAGTATTTTATTGAAGGTCTAGCTCAGTGGAATGTTTTGATTTCTGAAGTACTAAGCATTCACTGTGTTAAGGGTAAGGCAATGACAAGTATCAGCTGAGATGCTGTGGGAGTATTTTTCCATATGTATGTATTACAATAGTAATATGATACTACTATAATACAGTATTAAGGCTTAGGAATAAAATAAAGTTCAATTGATGTGGAGGACATGATGTAATTCTGTATTTCAGTTCTTGTTTCGAGGTAAATGAGCCGGTGAGAAAAGTTAGAGAAAAATTGAAACTCTCTTCAGTTTTTTGAGCTGTTCTCTTCAGCACCATCCTTGCTGTGGATTTAAACAAACCTGGTTAAGGTGACTGCAGGTGTGTCTTCATGTTGTCCCATGAATTGAAGTCATGCATTACAGTATATTTTTTAAAATTTCATAAAAGGATAATATTAACTTATGAGTGCTTTGAGAACATAAAAATAGTTGGTGTTTACTACATTCCTGAGTCCTTTTGGGATATGTCTTTGGACTGCGTCTAAATCAGGATTGTTCAGGTTCTTTATGGTCTCACAACTGAGAGTGTCTTTGGCTGTGTGTTAATTCCATCTCGTTTAAGATGATCAGTAAAGTTTTATGACCAGAATCCCAGCAGGTCAAGGCATGAGCTTTGTGAGTGTCTCTGCATGGCCTCTGCTTCCCTTGGCAGGAGAGTTCAGGCTGGAGGAGTTGTGTCTGAACCAGTTTCATGCTAAAGGTGTAGTTTGTATATGAATGTTGTGTCCACAGTGAAAAACTCTAAGGATGTGTTAGCAAATCTATATCTTATTTTCATTCTCTTAATAAAAATTGCCATGCTTCTATGAAACAAGGGCATTATAGCAGGTGGATTTGCAGTGCATATTAAAATTGGCTTTTAGATTATGTCCAATGCACTACCCAGATAAGGAACAAAAGAAAAGGTGGGTTCAATACTGTAATTCCAGTGTTGTGCCAACTGCTTTCCAAAAACAGGGAAATTCCTGATTGTCTTCAGTCCAACTTGGCAAAGCAAACAGCAGATGGAAAATGTGAGTCTGAGAGGGACAGGGCACAGGCTCACCTTGATTTATTTGTCCCCTAACTTTGAAATCTGAGCCACTGAACAGACACAGTTGAGGGCAGAACAGTTTTAGGGGCAGCAGTGAACAGAGCTAATATCTGACACGAGTCTGCAGACCTGGAAATAGGCAGTGATGGGCAATAGTGTTTCTGACTTTTGCATAAATATATGCAAATGTATTTATGTAAAGATTAATTATTATTATACAATTATCAATTATTATATTTAATTTAATATATTATTTTCATAGTTTTATAATTTATAAGAATAAATCATAAGACAATAAAACAGTTGAACAATTAAAATACATGTAAAAATATAAAATAAGTGGTTTCTTTTTATGTGTAATCAAATTCGTGTTTAAGTGTCTAAAGGTGCCTAAAATAAAATTTAGCCAAGTTTTTTAGAAGTGATTTGAAGAGGCTCCTGATAGAAAGATGATAATGGTGTTACTTGACAAATATTCCAGTTCAGCTCCTGATGGTGGCATTGAGGCATGTTGTATTTTTCAGTACTACATTTCTTACACATTTTTCATCTTCATTATTGCCTTCTGCTGTGCACCTTGTTTATATTGTAGAATTTATAAACAAGCTTTGCTGTTTAAATGACCCAAATAATCAAGAAGCTGATTATATAAAACATATTGAAGATGATGGAAGGAAAAAGCAGAATATATTATTACCTCTTCGTAAAACTGCATGTTCTTGCTTAATGATAAATGTCTTTTTGAGTTGGTTGTGATTCAACCTGTGATAAATATGTCACTATTTCCATCACACATGGCCAATTTCCCTCAAAAGTCAAGATGGCTGTGTGGTTTTCTCTCACAAATACTTTTGTCTTGTGGATTTACTTTTTGTTTTCACATGAATGCAGCCCAAAATGGTGAATTAGAGAAATATAAAAGAAAACAGACATTTGGTGGACAGGTGTGAACAGTTCAGTTTCATGTTGTCTGGACAGAATAAGAAAATCTCTTAATTTTAAGATAGCAAATAGCTCAAGATTTTGAAATATTTAGTCTGCTGAAACTCAATGTGAAATTTTGGGAAGGCATCCATGACAGATCAGTTCTCTTTTTCCTATTTGCAATATGATAAAATGCATATGACTTTATCCAGTCAGTCTGTTCCTGAGTTCTGAGTGCTTGTGGTTGATACTCACATTTATGATTGAATTTTGGCTTTTCATAGTCTGGGTGAAAAGAATTTGATCGATATCCAGAGCTGGTATTTGTGAAAAAAAACCCACCAAAAAACAAAACAAAACAAAACAAAACAAAAAAAAAAAAACAAAAAAAAAAACAAAAAAAAAACAAAACAAACAAAAAAAAAACAACCCAAAACAAACAAACAAACAAACCTTGACTCTGTTTCCAGTTTATGCATTTTTGTTATGATTCCCAGGAACCAGATAAAGGAACAGAATAACCACAAAGAATCTGTTGTGGGAATTTGGAAATTGTCAAGATGAGCTGTTTGGGACAGATCACAGAGCTGTCATCTCTCAGATAAGGAATTTCTATTTTAATTCAGATTTCCAAGAATGGCTGAGAGGATTTCAAGGCTAGAACTTGATTGTTGGGAGTACCCAGTGCAATCAGACCTCTGAATTCCTGTTTTTCTGGGATTTTATTTGGAAAATGCTAAAGATCTTGTAATTTGTACCCCCCCTTGGCTGTTCAGCTGAAAATGGCAGATAAAATGTTGGGATTGATAGGAGGAGCTGTGATAATAAGGATGATGTGTGTGCCTGTGGCAGTGATGGAAAGTCAAGGGAAGTGTTTCTCTCTGCAATAGTACAATTATTGTTTGGCCAGGGAGATTTCTAAAAGTAGCATTACTTTTATTGGTTAATTAAACTGCTTGCTTCCTATAAAACTGCAGGATGTGATAGCAAATATTTGCTGCCAAATCCTAGTTCTGAGTTTAACACCTCACAAGACTTGAGGTCTTTAGAGTCCTGCATCTAACATAAAGCTAATGGTATCTGATGGTTTGATAGTTTTCTATTATAGTGCCAGAATATTTATTTATTTCTCTAGGTAAGTGAGCAATTAAAAAACATTATGGTTTTAGCCCAGTTAATTTGAGAATTTTTTTTTTAAATGTCGCTTTCAATATTGTCTTTCTGTCTACTTATGAAGCAATTTTATTTTACAGACAGTGTTATGGACAATAGTGTTTGAGTCTAGCTGAGCATTCTCTTGACTTGCTTAGAAAAACTTGATTCTTTTTGAAGAGGTGGTCTAAAATAGGCCTGAAATGCTGAGGTCTTGCTGAAACAGCTGTATTCCTCTTCCACAAGGGTTTGCAAGGAACCTACAATGGCTTTAGAGGAAATAGCATTTTCTAAATCTGTATAGCAATATAGTATCCAGATACAGTTGCTAATGATTTTATGTGTGTCAAAAACTATTTCTGTTTCAGGTTGGTTGGTGTTTTTTGGTGGGTTGTTTGGTTTTGGGTTTGTTTTTATGGGTTTTTTTGGGTTTTTTTAATGTTTATGTTGTGTTTTGTAAAGTACATGATTATCCTTGGCTTGTTTTCAGATCTGGTCTATTACTCTTGCATAGCAATCAGTCTTTGATTTGTGGTCAGTGTTTGCAGGTTGCTCTTTGATATTCTTTACTGTCTGTACCCTTGTAATGTGGCAGTGATAATAGGTTCTGAACAGCAATAAGTGGTGGAAATCCATTTTGCAAGATATATAGCACAATGGGAGATGATCTCTGCTAATCATGAAAGGACCCCACTCCAAATAATTTTGTTCACTGGGGGTGACTATTTTCAGTCTTGGAGTGGCTGGAGCTATTTATCATTTTTAACATGTTTCTATCAGAGTTCTGGTCTCCTGCTGTTGAGTAAATTTATTTATTTATTATTAAATTAACCCTCCTGCATTTAAAATAAATTCAATAGGAAGGCAGCAGAAAGGTTTCTGTAGCTGTCTATGAAAAGTTGTCTGGAAATAAACCATGCCTTTATAGAAAATAATCTCTAAAATTAAAGAGACTTCAGCCTTTAAGCCTATAAAAAAATATTTAAAAGAAGAGTTACAGAATTTATGGAATACATCCTTGATGTACTTGAAACCACTCTTTGACATTCCTTAACTAAAAATACCAAACTCTCCACCTCTTGGAATGGAGTTTTTTATATAGTGGAAATCAATGCATTTTTACTCATCACTACATCATTCTGCACTAAATTCTCTGAGTATTCTGAGGCCATTTTTTATCACTGCTTGTGGGAATTAAATGAAGTTCCAGACACAAAAAAGTTGACCCTAATATGGACTCTACCATTCTGCCCATTCTACCAACCCCTCATCACTCTTGAATTCTGATATTCTGTCTGAAAAGTTGGTAGGTGATAAATATTTTAAAAAGAGAAGAAAAAAATTTCGAAAAACTACTCTCTCTGTTGTTCAGCAGAGATTTATTTTTTTTTTTGTGCTTTCATAATTGATTAATATATTCAAGCATGGTAAGCTAAACAAAACACTTATCTGCCTGCTTTAAAGTCTATATACAATAGTGATTCTTGCTCTGAATCTGAAAATCAGCATCCCCTACACTTCCCCTCCATGATCTCACCCAGGAAACTCAGAGATTCTCTTTTCCCCAACTGTTCACACACTGCCGTGGTTTTTGTAATTCATTTTTTTAATTTCCTTTTCTGTACAGTACATTGCTTCCGTATCATTTCTGAGCCATTTCTACGGGGCTCTATCCATTCTTTTTGTGGAGTGTTAGTTGCTGTCTTAGAAATCAGATCCTTTTTAGAATGTTATGCTTAGCTGCCAAGTTTTAATAGGTGTTTCTAGATTCTTGCATTCACACGGCAGCTGAAACCAGATCCACGGGGTATTTTGTGACTGGGAGGCAGAAATAGCAAACAGGCAGCTGGACAGTAATCAAACACTTCCCTTTCTTTCCTGGCTGTTCAAATCAGGAGTAAAAAGCAACACATTGTATTGTCTACACAGCGGAGCCTCACAAAGGGTTTCTCTCAAAAAAGAACCCCTGTACCTGAGCTACAGAATACATTTGCTGCCATCAGATAGGGGTTTATAGCTCCTGCCAAGAATACAGGTTATTAAAAAAAAAAAAAAAAAAGATACCTCAGAAAGAATGAAAACATCCAGAAGTCACAATGATGTTGCTACTCTAAAGCAAGAAAGGGTTCATATATTCCATACGCTTTTGAATAAAATTCACTACAGATGATAACACATTCAGCTTGTTTCTGAGCACAGGGGAAGAACTGTAATATATTTCTAATAACCATTGAAACTTTCTCATGTAAAGCAATATGTTGGACAAATAGAAGTCTATTTTACACATCAGAAATATAAACTTTAAATATAATCTACACTTGCAAGGTAGCTGATGTAGTGAGTGTAGCAGATAGGTCAGATGGGCAGCAGAAAAGAATAAGAGCTGAAGCTTTATTCCTTTGAATATTTAGCTGTTGCTTTGGTTAACTGGAACATCATAGGTGATAAGCTGTAAAATAAGGTTTCTATATAAATATTCAGGGCTCCTTATGCAACAGAACCTGTGAATCCTCAGAAAAGCTTCATTATTGCTTCTGCAGTGTGGGGTATTTTTGTGAGCTTTGCTTGATGATTTTTTCATAGGCAAAGGTCATGGCAGGATTTTCATTTAATACTGACAATAGAAGAGAAATCATAAATAAGTGAGTGGACTAAAGATCCTCAGGTGTTTCAAGAGGTGTTAAAAGTGTTTTGAGTAGTCTTTGCTGCATCCTGTAGTTTTTAATTCTTTCAGCCTTCGTTTCTCTTACCTTTTTTGTTTTGGTATATGAGGTCTCTGATACAAGTGCTTCTGTGCTTCATATTTTTTCAGAGCATTTCAAGTCCCTCAATAGTGTAAACCACCAAGATAATATTTTAAATTTCCCCTCAATTATCTTTAGATGGAATTATATTGCATATTTAGATACATTACATGTATCAACATCCAGACATTTGTGTAATTATCCACGTATGGAGTGGATTCCATCTTCTGCAGTGACGGAATTTCAGGGTGGGTGTAGACTCTGGCTCTTGAAATATCCATCAACTCTTCAGATCTTCCAAAAACACACTTGCAATCATCCCATACTGCCAGCACAATGAGGCAGTGCTGCCATTTTAAATTGTTTGCTGAAGCAAAAATAACAATAATTCTTGGAATTTTTTTGGATTGTTCATCTACCTTTTGGAAGGTAGATTATGTGGCTCCGGTTTGCACAATATTGTGAAAATGTAGATCCACAAAGTCATTTCCAGCCATTTGCATGTTCACCTTCATCTGCATCCAAATGTCTTGACCAGAACATGTGAAATTGCTGCCTTTCTGTTCCAGTGGGTTGGGAGGGAGTGGTGATATCTTTGCTGTTTAAGATGGATGCTTCACTTGTTCACAGGAGGAGAAAAAATTTCCAATCATTCTGCACCACTGGAGTCTGGCATGAGCTGCTGAGAAAAAGGAGGATAAATGCCATCAGAAAAAAGGCAGATGTGAGGGTGCTTTCCATTGTAGGAACTCACTAAAGCAGGTGGCAAAAATGCTCAAAATGACAACCTAAAAGTGGTACAGTTTTGAATTTGCCTTGTTATGATTCATTTTGCACAACTGACAAATACTATTTTTTTTCCAAACCCTTTACATTTCAGATTCATGTAGTCATGATAGTCTCAAGGTATGTAATTGTTTATTTTCTTATCATTATGGGGTTTTATTTTCATTCTTTGGAGATTATATGTTTTGATTATATATGTTAAGTACTGTCATGAACTGTTTTGGAATAGTTGCTGCCATAAATAGGAGAACAATAATTTCAATTCCAGACCAAGCACAACTTTTCCCACATTTCATGCTTCTTGTGGAGAAGGCTCAGAGGATGTTGGGTGAGTGGTTTGGGTGAAAAACCCTCAAACAAACTAAATCTGACTTTGCTGCTTCTTTCTGGTTTTCATTGTCCTACCTAATGTAGTGATTGTTATTTCTTCTGTGTCAGCCTTCCACCACGTGCTGTTGCTAAGAGACAGAGCTGTTGTGAGTGATCCAAATAAAATAACAAATCCCCATTAAATTCACTATCAAAAATGAGGACCCGTCTGCATGGAATCAGGATTTTTTTTTTTACATTAAATGCCCCAGTCAGAAATTAAATTTACATTTTATGTGTTCTGGATACAGCAGTAGATGAAGTCTGTAATGAGTGTTTGGAAGATCCCAACTGACTCCATTTGAATGAACCCTCCAGGTGAAAAACCCCTGGCACTCTTTAAAGAGCTTAAATCTCTCTGCTGTGGAAACAAAGCTTTGTGTGGAAGTTACAGAGCCCTGGAACTCTGTGAATGACTGAGGCTGCTTAGCTGAAGCAAAATAAAAGCAAAAAGTCCAAAATTACCTGAACCTTGAAAAAAAAAATGGAGAAAGAGATACTTGAAGAAAAACAAACAAACAAAAAAATTTGGTTCAAGTTGAATGATTTGAATTTTTTTTTTCTTTCCAGAGTAAAAGAATAATTTCATGTCACAACAAAATAACACAAAAGGAAAGAAGAACACAATAAAAATAGAGGAAATGTGTTTTTCTAGGTGAATCTCCTTGACAGATTTGTCATTAATTAGCAAAGAAAAAAAAGGTTTAGTGTGAAATTAATTTCTAATTAGATAAGTACTACCCTGAAGCATCATCTCAAGAAGGGAGAGGGCCTAGTCCTTAGAAATCTTCCAAATGCTCACTCCTAAATCCTCAGATTGTGGCTTTGCATGTGGATGGCAGCAATGCTTTTTGGAGCCAAAAATGATGTCAGTGATTTCTACAGAGAGATGATGACAGAATTCCATAATATTTTCTAAGCCATAGACGATAAATTACACAATTCATATATTAATGGAATTTTGTAGCATTTCTATAAAGTATCTTTGAAAGCTTTTTTGCTTAATATCTGTTTGACTTTGAGTGAGCCTGAGCTTTGTGTAGTGAAAAGGAATAGAGTATGTACAGATGAAACTAATTAAATACTGACTGTCACTCTTCATCTTGAAGCCCTGATTTTAGCTTGCTGTCTCAACTTTGATTATTAAAATACGTATGGTAGTTCTCACCCCACGTTACCTGTGAGTGTTGCTAATTAGGTGTCAGGATGTCAGTGATTAATGCAAAATCATGAATAAATTACCAATAAAAGCCATGCACATGTACAGAGCCATTTAACTATTTAGAATGCTCTGCAGCACAAAGTACACCAGTGAGAACCACTTTTCTGACCTTTAGGTAGGAGTCATTTGCCTAGAATGTCACTAATTAACTAGATGGTAGTAGTCAAGTCAGAGTCACGACTGGAACTCTCATTTGTCACAACAAAAGGTAATCTCCACCTGTCATTATCCAACAGATTTGATCTACTTTTCAGTCCTGTGACTATTTGACATTCATCATTTATATGATGGGGGAAAATATGGTTAAGGCTGTAGTCCCAAATACTGATTAAGACTTAATCGTGATGAACACAAACACATAAATAATAGAGATTGGCCTTGGGAAATTGTGCATTTTTGCATGAATGTACCTACCTGCTTCTTTTAGGTGTCCTTCTTTCCATAGAAAGGAGGCTACAGGCATCAAATTAAATATGGTGAGAGATGGACAGAGCACAACCAGAAACATTCCTAAGTGGAAGGAGTATCTCAGGGCAGAAACTGCTACTAGTCCTGAGGTAGGTGAATCTCTGGCCTTTCTGAATGTCCTGCAGAGTTCTTGATCTGCATCCAGGTGCAGTGGCAGTTACTGAAGCCTGGAGAAATTGATGATTAATATCTGCAAGTCACAGAATCCAGGCAGAGATGCGCATTCCTGTGCTGCCTAGGTAGCACTGATGTCTTCTTGTCTGCTTAGCTGTTCTGTAACTGTAAGGGAGCACAGCTCTCATGTCATAATTGTTTTGAGAGCTTTTCCCTGAACTGGTGTCTGTTGTTCCCACTTTGTCTCATCTATTCTTTATCAGAGCTGTCACGATTTTTATTCATCTTGTGAGTTATGTTTTGGGTATTTTAAGAAAAGGGGAGATTTTGCTCAGAGACCGACCTAAAGCATTTTGATGCTTCTGTTTCTTTGAATGAGGGATTAAATGAAACTCAAACCAAGAGCAAAACCACCCCTATTCCCAAAACTCAGAAAATAAAATGCAGTGCTTCCAAATGTGCGCTCTCTCCATATCCCAGCTGCTCTGTAATTTTTTTTTTTTTTTGTGTATGTGTTTCAGTTTCTCTGTTTCTACCCAAACATCACTTTTCCTGAGCAGATGCAGGGCTCTCAGGATCTGTGCCTTATGGCAGTTGTGTCATGCAGGACCTGGGAACCCAGCCCAGAACTTCCAGGCTTCCAGCTCTGCAGTGGGGAAGCCCCAAGATCTGTAGTGCCAGCAGAGTGATGGATGAGCGAGGGCTTCTTGGGCTCTTGGGCTACAGGTTCTAGAGCAGGGACCTTGGGGAGGCAGGGCTGGCTCAGGACTGATGTGAGGATGTGAGCTGCTGAGAGCTTTGCTGTCGGGTGCTGAGTATCAGTGTCCAGAATTCCACCCTGGGTGTCCCACAGCTGCTGTGCTGCTGTCTTGGTTTAGATAGACAGGTATCTGCCAGGGAAGACTGTAGTTTCTCTTGGAATGGAGAATGTAAGCCCACCCCACCTTTTTCCAAATTATTATAAATTTGCAATTAAAAGGCTGTCAGGCAAAGATTTTGGGACTAAGTATAGCAATTCTTTACCAGGGATATTAAAAAATACAAACGTTGTAGTACAAAAGAATAAGCAAACAAACAAACAAGAAATCCTAGAAAACCCTGACAGAGTCAGAAATACAACCTGACTCCCTGTTGATCAGGGTGGTGTAAACAGTCCAAAGTCAGCCCTCCTGGAGTGGCAGATGTGGTCCTGTTGGAAGCAGATGTGGTCCTGTGGGAAGCAGAGATGGTCCTGTGGAGAAAAGGGTCCACAGATGGGCCCAGTCTTCCTTTGGGAGTCCTGTGGGAACACCAGATGCCTGGTGGAATCTAGGTGGAAATGGTTTGGCTCCTCTCTCACTGGGTGGAGCTTTTCACAGTGGGATAATGTAATGTGTTGTGTCATTGGTGACCCTTAATACCCCATTAACAAAAGATATTCCTATGGAGGAGATAAGGAACACTGGGATGATGCAATGTGTGATGTAATTGGTGAGCCTTGATGGCCCATTAACAGGAGATATCCCCATGGAGATAATGGGAGGATGAACAGAGATAAAAAACAAAGCCCCACCCAGTTTTAACAACTGGCTTGTTATCAGAAAGGCAGTCACCCCTTTCCTCCTGGAGTTACAACAGATAAAGAAAAAACACCTCCCCAACCAAGTTTCAACAGATGGAATAGAATAAACATTTTTTTGGTCACATAACCCAAGACAGCTGCAGTTCCCCAGGGTCCTTCAGCCTCATGGCCAGGGTGCTGCAGAACAAATTGATTGCATCAGCTCAAGTCCTCTTCATCCTCTTGAGCAGAGCTGTGTGCTGTGAGTGCTACAGCTCCCTCACAAACCCAGGGAGCCCTGGGTGCTCTAATGCACCTCATTCACCGGGATAACTTCACAGAGCTGCTTTTGATTAATACATTATCACTGTTGGAGAATCATGGTTATTCTTGTTCAAAAAAGCCAGCTCCCAGCCCTTCCCAGTTAGCAGATCCAGGATTTGCTGAATATTTTGTTATTTAGCAGAACTATAGAGAGATTTGGAATAAGTAACAGGAAGAAATTGAAATAAATTTTCATTACAGATCTGTATGAAATTTAAAATCCAAGATGAATGGGTTTAATTAGCTGTGGACACTTTGGTTTTCCTATAATTCAGATGTGTCAACTTTACAACACTCAGGCCCCTGGGCCATCATTTGAGTTGAGTCATCTTTATTTTACATGTTTAAACTGGGCATATATTCTGGGCTTTGTGACACTCTGTAAAATCTGACAGATTGTGACTGGGGGCTGTATTTTCATACCTGTAAATAAACAAAGAATTGTTTTACGACATCCCAATGCATCTATTTTACGATCAGTCGTGAAAAAGCTCAGAGAACCATTTTTAGAAGAGGCAGTGGATCTGCATTATTGTGCTTTCAGTTAAGGTAATGGGAATTCAATAGAATCCTGTCTGGGTATATTCTACCAATGCTGCAATAAGGATCAATTTGATTTGCTTTAATTACTTCAGTGCTCATCCGGTGAATTTCTTATTTTAATTTTTATTTGGAATCATGTATTCCAGATTTACTGCATAGATATCTGCTAACCCAGATATCTTTCCTCTGTCAGACTTTTAAATAGAGGTACAGGACAGAAGGTGCATCCAGCAGCATGGAGTATGGAAAGAGACACCTGAAATTACTGTGAGTTTTTGTTCAGGGCACACCTATTTTGGATAATGCACTTTTTCTTCCTCCAGGTTTATGTTACAAGCTCCTTTCCTCAAGAGGACAAAGGTTGTGCCAGATTTCAGTATTGATGTGAACCTGAAAATGCATGAAATAAATGAATATATCAGCCAGGGGCCAATTACATCGCACACTGTGAAATTATACTAAGAAGACCCAAGCTTCCCATTCAGAAATGATACTGGAATGGCACTTGTGAGAATATTTGATTTGCTTTATGAAAGGCTGTTCAGGAAAAGACAAGATAAATTGCTAGTTTTATATAGCTGTATAGACAAATTAAAGCAATAGATGCCAGGATGCTGGAGAATTGTCCTTGCTCTTTGGCTGCTGTCCACATAAATTCTTTGAGATCTTGTTTATACTGGGGATTTGCTTCCATTTCAGTCAAGGGCAAGCTGCTGCCAGAATAGTGAATCTGCTGGAAGTGCCAGCCCATGCAGGGTGTCCCCTTACCACGGTCTGTCCTCTCCCCTGCTCTCAGGGAGCAGAAGTTTGAGCCAGTCCAAGGAATTTTACCTGCAGTGAGACTGGGTCGGTGTGGGGTTCTGAAGTGGGAGAACATCTCTGCTCACATTTGCTCTGCCCTAGGGTCGAGTCTCCTTCCCTATCCTGCTCAGCTCTGCGGGTGGAGCAGCACCTCTGGCTGGGACTCAGCTCTGGAGCAGGTGAATTCCAGCAGGGACAGGAGTGAGGGCAGGGGGAGCTGGGCTGGTTTTAGGTCCAGCTGCACTTGGTACACCTGAGCTAACCTCCAAAAGTGCCTGGTACCAACATCCCCCTGGCTGCTGCTGCCAGCTCTGGAGCCTGGCAACGTTCTTGCCAAGAAAAGCTCTGCAGAGGCAGCAAAGGAACTTCTTGCTACTGCCTGCATCAGTGTTTTAGAGAATGAACAACTGTGAGCAAGTAGTGCTGTGGTTCTCTTATGATCTCATCTGGTCTGTTTGCAAAGCAGGATGCCAGACTTCTGAGAAAGACACTTTCATCATCTCTATTAAGCACTAACATATTCAAAGTCATGAGCTTTTGCAGAAACTTCTTATAGAAGAATTCATTTTGTCCTGTTCATTATTTTTGGTTTGGATCTGATTCTTTCCTCGTTGCCAAAAAGCAGAAATAACAGCTTGAAATACTGGAACCAAAGAAGAGCTAACTTTGAGGAGGTACATAATGGTTTAATTGTCCTGGTTCAGATATATAATACAAGCTTCCCTGGGGGAGTGTTTTTCCTTGTTAACTCATTTATAAGATAACTGAGGCTACAGGTGTTCAGCTTTAATAAGACATTAGTGAACAATTATATAAGACACTAAAAATAAAACTAGAGTCTTTGCATGGAGGAAATCAACACTGAGTGAAAAAATAATTAACAGCCAAGCTGCACAATCAAATAAGGGTGAAGATTTTTAGAAACTAAAATTGTTAGATGATATCTTTAATGCATATAGAAAGGATGTTGTTGAAAGAAGAACAGAAGATGGTATATTTTTATGTGCAAGATATGAAAAGACACCAATAATATATAAAAGAATAACTGGTGCTAACACTACTGATAAAATAATTTTCTGTTTGAATTAAAGAGTGCTTTAAAATATGGTTTTAAAATAGTGAAGAGCCATCTTTCCACTAACATGCAGTGCAGTATTTCCTTGATTTATGAAATCTCATTTCAATTGCAAACCAGTGGCTCCTGTGTTTGTGCCTGTGCACTGTGTAATGCTGAAGACAGCTCCAATAGCAGAGAAAGAGGAAATTAGATGTATTAAACCTGAAGAATCAGTGACATTCAAATAACAGCTTTGCTCTTGTATTTCTCATTTGTTAGGAGTTCCTAATAAAAATTCTAATGTGTCTTAGCCTTGGAAACAATGATCTGTTCTATTACTTTTGACAGAACAAATTTAGGACAGAGGTTCTGACACTTCCTTAATTATAAGAAGATATCTGAAGTGCTTGGCTCCCATTTGTCATCATCTGAATTTACCTTTTGTTCTTCATGATGAGAAATAGTAAATTGGACTAATGCTCATCTCTCCTATGAAATTCCTTTCCAGATTTGTTTAGTAATGATATGAAGCTGAGGCAGAGGAAGGTGGGAACTCGAACAGTTTGGTGTTTCTCAGTCATTCCCAATAAAATAGAGAAAAAAATATTCTCTGGTTAAACCTGTGAACATTGCTGATGTTTGACTGAATGTTTGTCTATTCTTAAAATAGATGCAAAGTGTGGTCCAAGTCTTTCTCTTATTAACTGGAGTAAGTTGTGATAAATTTTGATGTATTTTTTTTTTTTTAGCATTGACACCTGTTTCAATGCAGGTGTTTATTTTATCCCTCTGTCTGTATTTCTGTGCATGTAAGCAGTTATATAAATATAATTTACATGTGTTTATAGACAAACAAGCTACTTCTTCTAATTTTTCAGGAGATGTATCTACTTCTTGTTAATGCTAGAGACAGTATGATAGTAAAACTTTTTTTTATGTTTAATAAAAGTTCTTCAGGCTGGAGTTAGGCCACTTATTTATTTATTTATTTTAATTTTTTACATAAATCTCTTACAAGGACTTTCAAACTTATAAATAGTTGGTGGCTGTACTTGTCTCTTTTCAATAGAGTAGGAATAACTGTTTTCCTTGAAAGCTATTGTGATTTTTTGTTCTTGCTGGTTAATGTCTTAACTTAGTAAGCCAAACTTTCAGAATGAACACAAAAATTAGTATTTTAGAGTATTTGAAATTCTTGTATTAATGCTATTTCTAGATATGCAGTTTAATTAGAGATACAGAATATATTTAATTAAAGTTCATTAAATGTTTGTAAATCTTCCAGGGTTATTGATAGCTTGGTATTACAACCTGTAAGCCAAACTGAGACAAATCAAGGAACATGAAAGAAATGTGAGAAGCTGAGGGTACAGAAGTATTTTTAGAAGATAACTTTAGGTTTGAAGGATCATCTAGAAAAATTACATCACACTGAGAACAGAAAAGCAATCTGGCACTGTTAATTATGTAGTGATCCCCTCCTCTTCTGTAAAGCCTGGAATTCTGTGGAATTGAATTTTCTGTTCTGCGGTTTTTATTTGTTTCTTCATTAGTAGAAAACCTCAACTGTTTCTGCTGCATGGGAGAAGGGTCTGAAACCCATTCTTTCATTGAGAACCTGAAGTTAGAATTGTGTTTGGCCAATTTATACCTGAATATCTTTTTTCCATGGGATGTTAATTCTTTAAAATATATTCCTTTCTGAGTGTCCGTTCATTTTCATTAGGTTTCTCCCTATTAAATTATTGATATTATAAAGTTTGTATTAAGTATTTGTACTTTTTGGTGGCTGTAGTAACTATTCTGAACATTTTCAAATTTCCTGTGTGTTTCTGCTTACTGCAATTAGACCTTGCTGTAGCTAATGAAACATATGTGATTTGTTTGTTTATGCCCGAGGACTGAATTTGCTACTGAATAATGCAAAAACATATGCAAGGACAAGTGCAGTGAATGGAATTAGGAATGTGCACAGAGGAGATGTGAGCAGAGTCAATTGAAAGAGGTGTTAAAGCTCTGGCTCGACCTGCTCAGTCCAAGTGGAGACATGGTTGTTCAATCATATGGATTTTTTTTTTACCTTAAACAGAATTAAAAACAGCTGGAAGAATCCAGATGTTGATATTCTGTTAAGTGGAATACATGAGTTTGCTCTCTTGCCCTGTGCTATGCAGGCGGAGTATGGGCAGAGTCATCTCTACATCCCTCTAAAAAGTACAGCAGATGAACACCCATGTTCCACTTTCAACCATGTTAAAACTTGAAACCAGGCCTAGGACATAAGTATTTTGCTAAAATTCATTCTGTGGTGTTTAAAGGCAGCCTCTTGCTCAGGAAAAGGCTAATATAATTCTACCAGTGTTCAATAATTCGAATTTTTTTTTCATGACACACCTAATCTTTATTGGTCATAGAATCATAGAATAGTTTGTGTTGGAAAGGACTCTAAAAATCACCTGGTCTCACTCCCTGCCATAGGCAGGGACACTTTCCACTAGTCCAAACCTTTCTGGGCAGCTGTTCTGGTGCCTCTCCACCCTCACAGTTTCTGGTCCACCCAGAAAAGTATTAATTTAATCTTTTTAAAACAATGTGTTTTTTTCAAGCAGTACAGATGAGACCAAGGAAAATCCAGTTTGGTTAATTACGAGGTATCAACATGCTGCAGACTTATATTAGTGGATTAGATTTTCTCCCAGAAATAACTTCAGTGGAATTACATCATCAGTAAATGTGGTCCAGTTCATCTTGTAATTGTATTTTGAACTGCAGAAGTAGGGAAGAATGGAGTCACATCCAGCTCACATGAAAAATCTTGCCTTTGATGTTTCTTTGAGAAACTGCTGTGATTTTTATAGCAGCAGAGTGGGCCCAGACGTTGCATTTTCTTTACCCACAACACCTGCTTTTGCCCAGCATCTGCAGTGATGTGGAGTGACAATACCATTGTGCTCATAAACTGTGACACACTCGGGGTATAATCCCTCCCCCAGCAGCCAGGGGCTGTTCACTTTGTGCAGTTAATGCCACACAGCTCTAAAAACGTGCCCTGAGTGTGTCCTTATGATATTTTGCCTGTCCCTGTTGTTCCTTGTGTTTTAAGTGGGCACAGAGAGGGAGCTCTGAGCTGTGTTTATGCCGCATGTGCCCACACCAGCATAACAAAAGATTGGTGCTTAATACTTTGCAGAGAATTTAATTTTACATCAGGCAAGTGACATCCCCTGTGGGGGTGGTTTTGTCCAAATAATCAACAGGCAATAGGAAATTAACTCTGAGTCTCTGTGTCTGGTTATGGGGGCACATGTTTAAACCCAAGTGTCTGAGGCCTTCTCATAAAACAAAAAATGTTTGTTCTTTTGAAAGTGGGGCTGGTTTGTGCTTTATAATTTTAAGGGTCAAGCAAGCCTCTGCTCACCTGCTTTGTCTCCCTTTCTGGCTGATTTCCCTCTGTGTGTTGCCTGAGGCTCTTATACCTCAGGTGAACGTCAGACATCGAGGCTGCTTTTGAATTTTGGCATTTCCGTGGCTCAGATCAGAGTCCTCATTCATTGACTGTGACGTGGAAGGCAGTGACTTTCCACCCTGAATCAAGACAGCTCTCGTATGCTTTGAGTTTTAATTATTTGAGTCATATTGGAGTCGTTAGGAAGACGTAGCCTGAAGTTTTCTATGCATATGTGGACAAATGTCTGCAGAACCCGACTCTAATTTCACAAATTAGTTTTGAGGCAAGGCTTAGGAGGAGGGCAGAGTTTTACAGATTGAGGGGAAGGTGGAAAAAAGAGCAGGTTTTTGAGGAAACTGAAGATTAATAGAAACCATATGTAGGACTCCAAGTGATTCAGTGGGGTCTAGACAGCTGCCCTTTCTTGCCGTTCCAATGTTGCGTGTGACGACGACAGGAGCCATATGTGAGCCACAAATAAACCCTCCCTAACTCGTGTCTTCTCTGGTTAAAGTTTAATCAGTCTGGTTTAGCTGAAAGAAGATGAATGTTTCGGAGTGAAAATGTCACACAAACAGCATATCAGCATCTCGTACCTCGAGGTGTGCTGAGAAACTCAAAAAATACGGTGTGTGTTCATTCCTTAATGAAACTGAGCTCCAAAATGTCTGCTTGTGTATTGATGGATACATCTCAGTATTAACTCTTCCATATCTTAACCTCCCTCTGTATTATGATTTTCTTTACTTCATACATTCTCTGTTGGGTTTTTGTTGGGTTTTGTTCTGTTGTTGTTTTGTTGGTTTTTGGTTTTAAACTGGATTTATTTCCTTTTTATCACCTTCCTGTCTGTTTTTCTAACGTGATTTCTCCCACATTGCATGTTTCTCAGTGCTTTCTCTACCTACCTCTTTATCACATGTGAATCTCAACTTTAAAGGAAAAAAGGAAAACTTTACTGCCCGTTGAAAATAATTTCAAGAACAATTTCAATTCAGGAAGTCAGTCTCACCAGGAACTTTGATTCCATTTCCAAGATTGACATCAATGTGAAGACAACTTTTCTATATGCTTTTTTTTAATTAGGCTGGATTTCTTAGGTAACATTTGAGAAAGAATGTAGATTTGAAAATCCCATGTGTTTGGAAAAAGAGAAAACTAAGAAAAGTAATAAATTATTATTTTAAAAGGAGGGGAATAGAAGAGCAGGAAAAATACTATTTTGCCTATGAGCTGGATCCGATACCAAGTTCACAGTCTTTATACAGCCTGTTTTGTCTTTCAGTTTCTCATTATGACAAATTCTGGTCTTCAGCTGCCTTCCCTGCAGAACTCCAACAATTTATCTGGAAGTGCTGCTTTTGCAGAAACTTTCTGGCCTGGTTTGTGTTTTCTTGTTAGGACCCTGCCAGGATCCTTGCATCTTCAAGGGAGGTGAGTGATGTTTTCCTGTGGCTGAAGTAGTAATATACTGCAATAATATCTCTTGCTTTGATATTTCCATACTATTACAATTATGGTACCTTGTTACCACCACCTTTAGTAGCAGTGGTAAAGAAAAGTCAGGTGTATGTAAGGGGGAGAATGTTCTTAACAGTGCCATGAAATTTTAGGTTCATGAAATGGAATTATTCCATATTCAGAGGGAAAAATAGTCTTTGAAATGCCTATGTATTTTGTTTTTTTGGTTTTGGTGGGGGGTTTTTTTGTTATGTTTGTTTTTTGTTGTTGTTTTTTTAGTTCTTAGACAAACTGCATTAGTGTTGGATGCCATCAGAAAAATTGTGTCTTTAATTAGCATCAGGTTTTGTTATCTTGCCAGGACTAACACTTTGTCAGTTGGTAAATAAATATCTGACTCGAATGTAATCAGTGAGTTCAGCATTTACACATTGTATAGCTGTCGTAATATTGGGAAATTAGATTTTTCCTGGGCCAGTGCAAGCATTAACGTTCAATCAGTCACAAAGCTTAGGTAGGTCCTGACATGCTTTTAAAGATTTATACTGTAACAGTACATTTAGTAATGGTAATAAACTGACTAAATATTATATTTCACTGTAGTGTGCATTTCCAAGGAGTTATAAGATGTTCTGTCGCTATGTGAAGAAAATGCACACAGATAGCAAGACATGAGATCCCTGAATTTGGCTCACTTTTAAATCAAATTATGTGCTATATTAACAAATGGCAATCTTAACTGAGGCAGAGTGGAATAATTCAGCCAAAGCAAATACTCTAAATGCTGAGCTATTTCCCTTTGTGTCGTTGTAACTTTTGTCATTGGTTTGAAGAGCAAAGAGACTTTCTGCTTACTGGGTTTGGGGCCATCTTTCCATTTTATTAGGATTTAAAGTTGATTCAGCTCTACACCACAAAGTATTTGGAAATTCAATTTAGTGGAAAGAAGAGCAAAAATATTTTCTTATATATCTATAAAAATGTATGTTTGCCAGTTATTACTGAGATCTGGAGCTTGACACAGCCCAAGACAAACTCCTGCAGTAGCTTTAGAGTCTCTTGTCCTGCCATGGCATCCTTTCTGTGTCTGTGCTGTGACATTTGCTCCTCTGGGCTGGAGCCATTTCTGCAGGATTTTGCTCTAAACTGCATCAAGGATTTGCTGTATTCTCTTTTAAAACCCAATAATGTGGGTCACAGAAAGGCCTGACTGTCATCCAAAGGGGCTGTAGCCTACGAAGGCAGACAAAAATGGAAAACAAATTATGGAAGAATCAGTGCTGTCCCCTCTGGTGTGGAGCTCTGTCCTTACCTCAAGCTGAATTCTGGCTCAGCCTTGAGTGGGTTTTCTCACTTCTGCAATATTGACAGGACATGTTAAGTGTGTGTCCTTACTAAACATGTCAGTGGTTTCTCTTAACAACCAATACCAACTTCTGGGAAATAGTCTTTTGGATTTCTTGAAAGTCTATGTTTCAGTAACCGAGCTTATTAATCAATATATGTTTTAAAACACTTAGGTAAGTGAACAGTGCTACTGAAATAAATTTTACCAAAATGCCAAGTAAATCTGTCAATTCAGAGCAAAGAAAAATGTCCAAGAAACTGCAGAAGATGATTTTCCTTTAGCACTCTAAACAGGTTTTTATCACAATATGGAAAACATTTTTTTTCTCAAAGCCAACGTGCTTCATTTCTTTGTTTGTCTATACTGTCTATATCCTCCTTTCTCCTGATGAAATTTCCAGAAAGTTATGCATATTCTTATTAAATGTGTGATCAGACCCCAATATTTATTTCAGGTAATGGAAAAAGTAACTGGAAATTGGATTTCTGTATTTTGCAAAACACACAGAAAATAAATTATGTTCTAACTTGCTCTAATCTTTGAGCAGCAACCTTTATATTATTTACAGTTCAGGAATGTTCCAAAAAATCTCATTTAGTGAATGAAATTATTTTTGAGAGGTTTATTGTCAATCACCTTGCTGCTTACTTGGGCAGTTCATGTCAGCTTCATTTTACATCTGCAAAAGCCACAAAACCAAAACTTTGATTTTCTCCAGAGACTTCAGAAGATTTTTTCCTAAAGTTTACATTTTCTGTTAAATAAAACAATTTGATAAGTTCTATTAAGAAAAAACAACAACAACAACACTTTTTGAACATATTTTACTCTGCCTGTTTCCCAAGAACATTATATGATAGAAATTGTGAGAAGTCTGTAGGTATCTGGTGCCTGATGCTACTGAGATGCCTGGCTTTGTCTAGTAAGTTGTCAAAGATAGGTCAAGAATAGTCCAGACCACCACAATTTACTTTAAATGAAACATAATCTTACCCTAATACCTGTGCCTTTTTTTTTTGTTGTTGTTGTTTCGTTTTGTTTTTGGGTTTTTTGGGGTTTTTTTGTTGGTTTGGGTTTTGTTTTGGTGGTTTTTATTCGTTTTCTTATTTTGGTGGTGAAAAACCTCAACTGTAAATGATCAACAATAGAACTACTCTCTATTTATCTTGGACATATGAATAAGTAATATTTCCCTAACTCTTTTTGAAGACAACAATTTTAAGCAAATCAGTATTTTTGTGTGGTTTTAATATAAGCCAATAAACTAATCTGGACTTTTATCAAGAATGGCTAATGAAGGCCTTTGAAAAAAATCTCATGTGCAGTGAGATGGGAAGACTGAGGCTGTTTTTCTTAAAGCAAGAATGAATACGAAGGGGCACAGTAAAAGGAGCCACAATGAATAATTGTGTGCCTAGGTAGATTAGTTTATTTGTTTAGGGCTTTATTCACTCTTTCTAACAAAATAAGGCAGCCAATCAATCTGAAGTATGTGAATGAAAGTAATTTCTTTCCCATTCCCAATTAACACACTGAATTCACTTCTATGAATAAAGAAATAAATGGGGACAGTTTCTTAAGATCCAAGAAGTGACACAGGGCACTGATAATATCTGCATCTCCACCCTCACAAAGTCTCTAATACTTCTACAGTATGATTAATCCTATTATAGTAAAGTATTTTGCAGGAAATCTATTTTCTCACTTAAGCAATGAAAAACCAAAGCAAAGTACAGGGATGTTTCTGTAGTGCTTCATTTTTTACCTGATTTGACAATAGTCCCAGGCCCGAGATCTGCTTTGGTATTTTTTGAAACCAGTCTAACATCTCCCCAGGGCTGGCTGGAAGAGTGTGTAAATAGAGAAATTTAGCTTAAAAGAACCTGAGCATTGTGAGCTTGCCTTGGGGATATCTGTTTGTGCCTGGTTCCACAAAATCAGATGGATCACAGCAGCGACTGCTGTGGTTGGGCTTGCTGGAGCTGAATTGCTAGGTACAGGGAAAAAGCACCAAATCCCCATCTGATTGTCACTGCAAATAAAGGTAATATGTCCATTTCCACATGGTCTAGTATTTTCAAATATACCTTGTGCTGTTTGGTCTAAAAACAGGTGTTTGGTACCTCAGTGATGCATTGGTTTATTTTTTTTTTTCCATCTGGCAAGAAATCCTTTGTTCTATTTTTCTCTTTCTGTCGTCTTCTTTTAAGTAACATCTTTTAACTTCATTTTTCACTATAAAGTCTTCAAAAAAATGGAGATATTTTCTTTGGAAAATGTGGTTCAGTTGTGTTGCTTTGCTATGCTAGTCTGTTTATCCAAGGAATTTAGTAGTAGGGACTGAAATTGTTGGAGATGAAGTTGCAGACAAGAAAAGTGGAGCTCTGAGCAGCCTAGAAAGTCAGATGAGAATAGGGCATAGTAAACTAGGAAAAATTAGAGTGAGGAATAAGGAAATAAAAAGGGAATTAGAGGAGTGAGTCATGATGTAAGACAGCAGTGAAGAAGATAGAGAAGCAAACAAGGGGCAGTCAAACACAGTGACAAGGGTAAAGAAAGTATTTAACAGCCTTTGTCTGGCAAATATTTGCTGGGGTATTAAGAAGTCCAGATGATAGAATGTGTAACAAATCTGAACTCCCCAAACATCCTGTAGCCATAGGAAAGGAGAATATGGGCTGGATCAATGCTGGGACATTGATATTGTATTTTTCTGCCAACGAGTTAATCACAGGCTCTTTCTTTATTCGCTTTTCCTCCTTTCATGTTATGAATGGCTACCAGAAATGTTTTATACTTGACATATTTCTAGAAAGGAATAAAAATGGCCTTTATGTTTTATTTTGCTGATTACACCCAGTATATCTTAATGTGGCAATACTATCTTCCTGTCAGTGGTTACTGTGAACAATTCTACAGCTAATAATTAATTGCTCTCTTTATACTGCACTTTAATTAATAGGTTTTTCTGATTGGATAGCTTCCTAGATTTTTTCCTTGATATCAGCAGTGGCTGAATCCTAAATGGCATCTGTAATGAAAAACCTAACCACACCAGGCTCCCTCTCTGCCTCCCAAATTGAGCTCTTTTCCTCACTTTGCACTTGTATGGGTGGTGAATTATCTTTCATGTTAATGCAGAAGGTTGATTGAGCTTAAGATAGTCATAATATTTATCAAGATGATGATAAATGCAGTGGAAACAAATGCAGTAATCTCTCAGGAGACCAGACTATCTCTTTTTCAGGTGCAGGATCACTACTGAATCATCTCACCCATACACTTATTTATCATTCCCTTTATTTTCTCTGTCCAAACAGAAAATAAAAGTGATTAATGCAGTAAGTGTTGTAGCTTGCATAAAAAAATCTCTGCACTAGATAATTTTGGTGACAAAGGAAAGGGAAATTGGTGTTTGGTGTCTGACACAGCCTAAATGTGGAGGACAAAAGTTAAGCTGAGCTAGAAATCTAAGCTTAAGCAAACTCAAAAGAACCAAGCTCATGGCTGCATTTTAAAGCACAGAGATTTAGGCATCCTATAAAGTGAGGAAATGTAATTGTTGTGTCTGAGAAGCAGCCAGCAGTATTGTGCACGTGTTAGAAAGGAAGTGAGGTAATTCCTGACTGAGGATGGCAAAACTCTCTTTATGCATATTGAAATGTGCAGAAAAACAAACAACAACAACAACAAATTAGAGTCAAGGCCACACTGTCCTGTACTTGGTGTTATTCTATATGTAGTAAGGGATATATGTTAAAAAAAAAAATCATCTGTGTTTGGAAGATATCCTGCCTGGAACATTACAAGGACACAAAAATTGCAATGTATGAGAGTGCCCTATGCAACTCTATGAGCTAAACCCCAGAGAGATCAGTATTAATTTTTTTTTTTCTCAAATATAGTGTTAAAAATCAAGGAAACAAATCTCATGGTCTGACTGCTGCTTTAGCTACTTAAATCCCATAATTGCCTACCTCCACTGCCAGCAGTAAAGTTCCCTTGATCTCCAAATTGTCATCCTTAAATCCTACCAATGTCAGAAGCTGGGTGATCCTCAGACTTAAACCTTGAGTTCCTTTGTCACTAATACAGATTAAGGTATAAAATAGCAAATATATTGATGAGATGTTAGCAAAAAGCAACAAAGAACAAAACAAAAGCAAAAGACATCAACAAAACCAAACCAACCAACCAAACAAAAAAAAACCCAAACACCTCCTATTCTCATTGTAATTAAAAAAGCCAATAACGTTTGAGGCAAATAAAAATATTTTTGATAGCACTGGTGACAGGTAGGTTGGACTATCCTGTAATTTAAAGATCAGGTAAATTAAAGCAAAATGCCCCTTACAAACTGCTAACCTGCTTTCATTCACTTTTTCTTCATAATACTCTTCATACCTACTCTTCTAATCTGTCACATAGCAGCAACACTGGTTTTGGTAAATGATTAGGTACAAGTTGATTGTATTTACAATAATTGTGTCCAATGCAAACAGCTTTCATATCTCACTGTGCACTGAAAATGTGCACCTCAAAGTCATCAAAGTCATCAAAACAAAGATCTCTGGTGGGCTGAGGCTTTTCAGTTTGGCCGATGATGTTTGTTAAATTAAAGTTTGTCTTTCAGCTCTGAGATAGTTGGCACAGAGTGACACTGAAGCCCAATTACTGTTGGAGTTCCTGTTGTGATGTTTAGTTCCTTTGCCTTTGAGGGAATTAAAAGAAAAAAAAGAAGTAATTAGTTTTGTAGTGTCATAGTCCATTTCTTAGCTTGATAGGTCAGGAAAAAGAAAACAAATTAAGTAGGAAGAGATAGTAAATTAGGGAGAAGACACCACAGGCATAGAACTGGGCATGGAGTAACATCATCTGGATTTTCTTTGCTAAACATTGGTACCACAGTGCAGTGACACAATTATGAGGAGTTGGGCTGGGTTTTCAATTTTATCTTCTGTCATTAAATTAAACAAGTTTGTTTCTACCTTAAAAATTATCAATACTGACAGAACCCAACAGTGTTGTGCAAACAATCCTATTGTATTGTAAATACACAGACATATCAATTATTGTAATTTGCTGGCTAAAAGTCATGTAGTACTGCTTGCAAGAATTCTTTGGTTTATTATTTTCAAGAAGACTTGTCAGGCATCTTTTATTGAAGTGTCTGTAGCTTAATGATGATGTTGTAATCATTGTCCTGTTTGACACTTGCTCTGTGGGCCTTATGCATTATACAAAACTCTGAGGTGAATTTGTCTTGCCTTTCCCAGGACACAACAGGACACAGTTTAACCAAAGGTTTTAACCACTAAACTTTCCACAAGTAACATTGTTATCACTAGAATTTGTCTGTCCTTGAGGTGAGATAATATATATGGAAATTGATAATCTTTGATATTGTTAATATGGACATATCTGTCTTTCTTTTCATATCTGTCAGGGAAAATGTCTGGATTTCTTTCTTCCTGAAGCCTGTACTACTTTTATCTAATTAATTTCATTTACAGGAATGTGTTGCATGGAAAATTTCACTGCTACTAATAGCTACTAAATACAAAATGACTATTTCTTTTCTTCGTCTGGAAGTAGTGGCTTATATCTTTGTCTTCAAAGATTAAGAAGCAGAAATTCTAGGAAGAGTGTTGATAAAGGAAAAGCTTTAGTGTTTGTGATTGAGAAGGGATGGAGTTGCAGAGAGGGAATTCTGCTGTGCCCTGGGGAAGATCTTTTACTTAATCCCGTGCTCCTGGGCTGCTGTAGTGACTGAAGGTCGAGGTTTTGAACAGACTTAGAGAGCCAAAGGCAAAGTGTGACAAGCATCAAACCACAGAGGTGTAGGCAGAGATGTTGGTGACCTTTCCTGCAGGCAGCTCTTCTTGTCAACCCAATATCCAGAGCTCGGGGTCTTTGTTTTGCCTTTGTTTTAACAGAGAAGAATCTATTTCACACTTTTTTTCTTTTGGATGATTCCTCTTTTGGGCTTTTTTATTAGAGTTTCAGGGAAAACCAGATGTTATCTGTGCTGCAGGTTTTATTGTTCAGGCCTGGGTGACACCCTCTGAGCTCTGAGAAAACCAGCACCAGCATATCCCAGAGTTTCTCAGAGTCACTCTGTGCTGTGTGACACTCTGTGCTCCTGCAGTCCTGGCATTGCTGAGTTCCTAGCTGAGGCTCCTGTGGCTGAAATCCAATCTTGTATTCAGTCCCTGTGCAGCTCCAAGTGCCAGTGGTCAGCTCAGCCCATCAGCTGGACTTGCCCCCTGTCAGGGGTCACCTCCCAGCCCCGAGGGGCACAGAGCCCTCTGCCAGCTCTGCTGGCCTGTCACTCTGAGCCACTGCACTCCTTGCAGCAAGTTAGAGGGAATTTGCATAAATATTCCTTGTCAGGTACTTGGCTTTGTCTTGATGAGGTGGAATTAATATTTGTTCCTGTGCTTTCACCTGAAGACACTTTCTTCTTCTTAGTGTAAAAGTCACTGTGTATCTCCAATTGTTGGTAGTACCAGTCAGTATTGGGACATTTCTTTGCTACCATATTTTTTCCTCCCCAGGAAAGCACACTGGAAACTCTTAGCAGACATGAGGAAACTCAGGTAAATTAAATTAATTGTACAAAATCATGCAGGATGCTTTCATATGGCAAGCCTTTTTGACTTCTAAATTTCACCCTAATGCTCTGAGTTGGTGGATTGTTATTAGTCCCTCAAATGCATTTTAAGCAAACCTCCTCTTATTTTCCTTATTTCAAAAATATTCTTCATTGCATGTAGGATTTTCTGGGATCCTGCAAGGATGTTCATTGCAGGAACATCTTCTATATCAAGATGACAAAATATACTTTTTCCTGGCTAACACTTAAGGTCATTTGTACATTTGTTCTGTCCCAGTTGGAACTAAAATCCTTTTCCTCGTACTACTCTTCTTTCCGGCATCTGTCTTTCCTGGCTGCAATCCTTCTGGATTCTAATTAGGCTTCCAATGGCTTGGCTCAGGGTGTAACCATAACCAATTTATCATTCCCTTAATCTCCCTCCGGGACATTCATTGAAAGAACAGTACCTGAATATTTCCCCTTTATCTACAATTTCCAGTCTATATCAAACATGAAATCTTGACAGATGGAGTCCAATCTGTCACAGTGAGTTAGTGCATTTTTCTTCTGACTGAATGTATTTATTGCACAAAGAAAGATGGAAAAAATGTAAAGATGAATATTTAAAATTTGGGTTATAGAACAGTTAGTTGGGCTGGGCATTTCTTTTGGTTGGTGGTTTTTATATATATATATATATTTTTTTTTTTACAACTGAGAATCTGGATTGCATTTGATGAACGAGAAAACGACATGGGACTTGTTTTTGTTGTGATAAGAGGAAGAACAGATCTGATCATAACAAAAACAGATGTAAAGCCATAACGCAGTCCCTCATGTTATCTACTCCACACTCTCACACTGACCAGCAGAGAATGCAAGGAAACATTCTGCCTTCTGCCAGCGCAGCCTCTGCCAGCAAATCAGTGCGTAAGACAGTTCCTGAAATACATTCTGCTGCAGAAAAGTGCGATAAAAAAAAAAAATACCCTGCCAAAGTGCTGGGCCAATCAATCAAGTGTTAATGATGGATCATGAAACCCATTTGTTGACAAATAAAACCTTGTGTGCTCTGCCAGTGAAACCAACTGTGTCACCCGTTTTTCAGTGACTGCCTGAAATATCGCGCGCAGAAGCGGAATTTATTGATGGCAGGGGCTGACAGCACAGCCAGCCCATCCAACTGGGTTTGCAGGTGCATTGTAGTCTTAACTCTTGGTGGTGCTTGGCCTTGCAGAGGGTATTGCAGTGTTCCCCAGACCAGGGGCTCTGTGTGAGGCAGCCCAAGTCTAACGGGGCCTGGCTCATTTAGACCCTGCAGCTGCTCTCTCAGCGTTTGTGCCCACGTGCTGCAGGCTGGAGCAGGAAAACCAAATGAAAGGTTTTGTTCTGGGACACAGCAGAGATGAGCAAATGTGTTTGAAACCTCAGAGGTTCTGCAGTAGGGATCAGAGCTGGAGTTCTCTCTTTTGCCATGTCTGCAAAGCAGGGCTAGGAAGCTATCTTGGAGCGAGAAAATCAGCTGGCTGTCCGTGTGTGGGTACCTTTTGTTTCTCATGAATATATTTTTTTCTCAGCACTTACCTGACAGGCACAAAGAATAACTGACTGTCCCAGTAACTCTCATCCTGTAGGAGATTGCCAGTGTAGGAAAGGGAGGATTTGACCAAAGTATCCCAAGGTTATAACTAAGGACTCCTGGCTCCCTACCTGCCCTGACATGCCAAAGCAGAAAAGCTTAATTCAGAGAGGCTGAGGAAGGAAATTGTGATAGAAACCTTGCCACTTCATTTTTCCAAGTCCTTTGACCCAGCCTACACAGAAGCAAAATTCTGAGCTCTTCAGGAACTTTAATGTTAAATTGTAAGTAACCTAAGAAATAGCAGAGTTACTATTGTAGTAGGTGATGACTGGATATTTGGTATTGGGAAAAAATGACACAAAAAATATCTCTAAAATGACATTAATACCTTTGTTTTCTCATGTAGTTTCTCCTGATGATCTCTGTTTTTTCTGTTTTGTGCTGTGTTTTACTTAAAATGCATTATAGCATAAGCCCTACTATTGTCTTCCTATTCAAAAGGATGTTTGCAATGAGGTGTTTCCTGGGAGAGGGATTTCTCAGGAGATTTTCTGAGCCCTCAGGGTTCCTTAAATCAGGTGAAAAGCCTGTAAGTAATGAACTGAAATTTGCTGTAGTGCCCTTGTGCAAAAGAATCACAAAAAGCCCTTGTTAATAATATCTAAAGTGAGGAGAGCTGAAAGGGCACTCTTTTAGCCCTCAATGCTATTGCAGACTTTTAATTCCCTTAGCAGAGGGCAGAAGTCACCTCCTGATGGAGAACTTGGGTGCATGCTGTGATTTTGATGTGCCAGATTTTTGGTCTGGCATTTGCAATTCCTATTTTTGTAAAAGATACACAACCTTTCTCCTCCCCCTCATTTTCCCCTTGCCCCCTTCCTTATCTCGGAGAATATTTTGTTACTATCTGTGATCCCATTTGCCTTTAAACAAGTTGAGGAAATAAGGAACTTAAGCTAAAAAGTCCAAGTTTTTCCCGGAGTTATAAGTAAATTTTCCAAAATACTTTATGTCTTCTCCAGTCCAGAAAGTATTTGTCTGATTTGTACCAGACAATCACAAAACATTCTATTTGTACTTGCAACGAAGCACGAGAATTTAATTTCAAGATTTGATTTATACAGTGTGGTGTTAGGTGATTGATGTTCTAATCAGGAGTAAACAAAAAATATTGATTATAACTTAAATAGGCAGCCAGAAGCTACAGCTGAGAGGATGAAATCTCTTGGTCATACTTTCCCCAGGCAGATATAAGTGGCTGCAAGAAGCCCCTGTTGGAGGTATTGATGCTCACCATGCTGGATCCTTCAAGATGCTGTTTGGTATGAAGGACATTGTGTAATTTTAAGAGTCCACTGACCAGCTAACTTGCTTTTGGGAGGAAAAAAAAAAACCCAAAACCTCACAACAAAAAACCCAAAAAAAAACCCAAACAAACAAACACACAAACTAACAAAAAACCCCAAACAAAACCACACTTTGTTGTGCATCCAACTGCTGCTTTGGGTTTTGGACACAGAAAGACCATCATATGCTGCAGCAGTCTGTGCTCTGCCCAGCACAGCCCAGCACAGCCCCTCTCTCTGTCTCTCATAATCTCTTATGTTGGAGAAACAGCTCCCCAATCATTTACAGGCTCATAAACACGATCCAGCAGCATCCGTCTGCCCGACAGAGCAGGGAAACAGCTCAGAAATGAGAGCCAAATAAAACAATAACTCACGGCAAACAAACAGGCAACTACAACAATCAGATCATGCTGCAGGAGCTGTTCCAACTACCCAGACACTTCATTAGGCATGGAATAACAAAGGAAAATAGACCAGAGTCATCTCATTTAACTCTCTTAGGCAAATTACCTCTCTCGTTTCCCCCTCCCCAACTCCTATTTATTCTTACTTTCTGCTTGAGGTAAGGCAATGCAAGTGATGTCTGGAGAGAGAAAGAGCAGTGTTTGAAGCCACAGGGCTGGGGCTGGAGGAGTTCTTGCATTCTAGTTTTTCTTTCATTAGCATTCTTCATAATCTTTGGCATTTCAGTAATTTTTAAGAGCAGGCTTTTTATTCCTAATGTATAATTTGCTTTACACTTGTCTATAGCTTTAAGTCCACAGTAGAACTCTGTGGAAGAGAATTGTCCTTCACTATGTATCAGATGCTTTGTGCACCACTTAATACTCTTCTTGGGTTTTTTTGATTGCAAGATCTGCAGAGACACCTTATTTTGTGAACTCCTCATGTGTTATTTTCTTTTTTTCATCTGTGAATGCTTTGTTTTGTAGCTGCCTCCCATTTACAGGGGTGCTTGGTGTCTTGGATTTGGGTTGTAGCAGCTGGCCCCAGACAGCTCTGTGGCCTTTCTCTCCCTCTCTTCTCTTTCTGGGAACTCACACTTTTATACCTGCAAACTTTTCAGACAAAGGCCATTCAGCCTCCAAAATTTCTGAAGTTTTGATCTTTAGAAACCCCTTCTTAAGTGCTACCAAAATACTAGACACAACCAATCTGGTTTTTATGAACCATTTCTGGTTCTAACTTAAAATGCAGGGGTTCGTTAAGAGGGTAAAACCTGGAACTTACAAGTGCTTAAGTTTACTTAGCACAACATACCCCCAAAATACTAAATGTTTAAAATACAAAAAGTCTAGGAAGATAAATGTGTTTCAGGTCCTCTGAGGGAAAATTAGTGATGAAACAAAGATGTGAATTAATACTGCTGTGCTGATGCTTGTACCAATACCAGCATATCATATGTGAAAAATCCTTTCAAATCATTATTGAGTAGAGACATTTTAAATAATAGATATCCTAAACTTTGGAAAAGGTCTCTGCCTGCTTCCAGTATTTGGTCGAACAGGTATTTTGTGTGAAAGGATTCCCTATCCCTCCTTCCTTCCACAGACACAGCCAGGTGTCAGTGACAGTGCTCTACCTGCCCCCTCCACCTTGTTATTGCTGAGTTTTGTTGAGAGAGACCCCAATGAAAATGCAGCCTCAGATCAATGCATTTGTCAGAAATCTCCAGTCAGAAAAGCTGCTTTACACAAAATGGGAAACGCTCAGGGGGAAATTCCTCTGGAAAATACATTCATATGCTTAAATATTTAGTTTAATTGTCAGAGACCGAATTAATCACCCTCTGTGCTATTCCCAGCCTGACTTCTGTGTCCCACACTGCTCGTGTTGGTTGCTGGGTCTTCAGCTGCTCTGCTGACCAGGTTCTCCTTATCTCTCTCCACAGACCATCAATGCTCCACAGTACAAAGAATGTTTTCTTCCTCCTGTGTCCAGCCAGATTTCTGAGTGTCATCATTCATGTCAGGGAAGGCAATCTTTCTTTTAGTTTTCGAAGTGAAAGCCACTCTTCCGGTTCAGAGACGAGCAATCCTTCACCTTTTTTATCTTCCCTGGTGAAAATCTGCTGGCTTTTCGCTCACTCCCTCTCTCCTGAGCTGCTGCTTTGGCTGGTGGCCTTTTGGGTCCCCAGTGTGTGATGGCTGTGAGCTGTCTCAGGAGCTGTCACACACAGGGCCCGGGGTCCAGAGTTTTGGGGTGCTGCTGTTAAATTTGGTGTTTCCTGCTGGCTCCCCTTCAGCAGCTAGATGTCTCTCTTTCCTCCTTTATTCGGGGATAATAGGAGGGATGCTGCTCTTGCCTTTGGAAAAGACTTGTTGCCCTCCATCATTTGGCCATTTTAGAGCAAATTTAGGATCTGGGTTTTGCTATAAATCTGTAACTCAGTGAGCTTGTGGCTTGATTTTGCACGTAGCTCTTTCAGATCATTGATTGTTTCCCTCTATTAATCTATTGGGGCCTGAGGCTGAGCTGTGTTTTTGCTTTTCGTGTTCCTCTGTGCCTTCCAAGCTGGATTGTAGATCGAGACACTTTCTGCCTGTGGCATTCTTATTTTCTCTTCATCCCAGCTGTTTTCTGCTTTGTTTTATAGTTTGCGTTTTGTGATAAGTTTTGAGTCAGAGGTGCTATGATGCAAGAGCCAAAAATCTTTGGTGGAAGAGATGGATTTTGTGTGTGAGAGCAATTGTTCTAGAGAGCAATTCCTCTTGCACCAGCCACTGTATGTTCCACAGGGCAACAAATGATGTTGTGCTTAGTCAACTCAAAAAGAATGCTTGAAATCTGGGGAGAATTTATTTATTCGTTTATTTATTTATTTATTTATTTATTTATTTATTTATTTTTGGTTGATTGGTTGGTTGGTTGGTTGGTTGTCCTCAGATTGTTTCTGGAGGTGTGGAATCAGTGAGAGAAACTAAAGGAGTGAGGTTATTGTTTGTTCTCATTCATTATGTAGCAAAGATAATTTGGTTCCTCTCATGTCTCTCTCTAAGTTGTTTAATTCTGAGGCTAAAAGAGCTGCAGCTTTTCCAGCCCAGACAGTCAATGTACACACATATATGTATATAACATAATTTAATATACAGAAAACAAATTATATTTCTTAAGTCATATTTTATCTGATGCATTCGTGCATTTATATTGTTGCATTTTGTAATTGCATGTTGTGTAAAGTGTGGCATGTACAACACATATTTATATGAAATATGTGCCAATATAATTTAGTTACATTGTTGACATGACCATATATATATATATGCTCATATACTAGTGTATATTTAAATTTATAAGAATTTTGTTGTGGAGTGAAATATCAGTGTAAGTGCATGGTACTATTTTGCATGTTTGAAAATGAAATTCTATCCATGTAATTAATCATTAAGATTTTCTGAAAACTTCTCAGTACATTGTACCTTAGCAAAGGAAAGAAGAATAGACAGAGCATTCCTAAATATTGGAATTATTCGTTTGGCCCAGGAGCTTAGACTTGTGACTCCATTTTTATCCTGCTTGGAGATATTTTGCTGTGTGGGTAGATGGGTATAATACATTGTGTATAAAGCCAGCTGCACTTGTCCCACTTTTATGGTCATTTTTGGAGGACGTTTTTAGCCCCTCATTTTTTGTTGTTTAGCAAAAAAAATGTTGAATTTTTTGAAATAAGAATATTCTAAACGTGTTCCTCATGCACAGAAGGAAGTCTTTGTGTGTTTATAAGGAGGTGCCAGAATTATTTAGGTTTAATTTGTGGAGAACACTGACCCCTTCAGCTGGTGTTCCTGGGAATACATTTCTGTATCTGGAATTTGGGCTCCCAGTGTCGATGCTGTTTGCATGCTGGGCAGCCAACCTTTGCACCTCTGAAAATATCACCCCAGTCTCTTCTGCCTGCTCTGCTGCAACCTACAATAATAACCCATTAATCAAGTGTCACCCTGCCTAATACAGAGGAGCTCTTTTTTTATTGCCTTCATTTATAATAATTTAGTTTATACTTTACAATGTTATTGATTTTATGAAATGGCTCATTACATCTACACAAAGCTAAATCATTCAATTAGATGCTTTAAATTAAGTCATATAAGTTTCTTACTAGATTTACTGTTGGATTGAATTGGAAATCAAGCCCTAAGAAATTATTTTTGAAATTGTTATTGGGAAGACATTCTTACTTACGTTATAGGTTAGAAAAAAGAATATAAATTACTCAGCAAGATTTTTTTAATTATTAAAATCTTAATTCCATTTTGTAAAGTTTGCTTGATTTCCTCTGCGTGAACTTGACACGGGAAAAGCTCCAAGAGGAGGGATTTTTTGGAGGTTCAGCTAAGTGAAAAAAAAACCTGTATTGTGGAGAAAGGTCCATCACTCACCCCTTTTTACCATGGCCTATGCACAGAGACAGAAAAGACAGGGAAGAAGGGGCAGTGTAAGACCTTGTCCTCCTCCTGCATTCTGCACAGTCCAATGAAGAAAGGATGAAAACTTTTCAACAATTTCAGCTGGAAGAAATCAGTCTACTATATAAAAACCTCTGCAGATATTGAAGCCATTCATGAATGAGCCCAGTGCTTTTAAACATGGAGGTATTCCAGCTTCTCTCCTTTCTGTCTGGTGATGCTGCTGTGGAACTTTTTACAATAGGTGCAATTAAGAAAATTAAACTTTTTTCCACTCTTTTGAAACCAAAATGAGGGGGAACAGAGGCACAGCAGAGGAAAGCCTGCTCTGAAATGCCTGGGTGGGTTTGGAGTGCTCATCATATCTCTGTGCTGACACAGAGCTTTTCAGCAAAGTAATTGTCAGTTTAGAAGCAGAGACAAGAATACATTGTAGTCACAAAATAAACCTCAATAACCAAAGCAATAATTATTTCTAATTCGGAATATGTTTCCCTTTTATTCAAACTTGTCAAAATTTTTCCGAAGGGAATTAACTTTAAAAATGGGTTAAAAAACCTTAAATCATGGTTTGACTTGCTGCTCTTCCCTCAGCTTCTCTTTGTCAGAGATGACAGGCATCTTGATTTTTTTGAATAATTAAAAGCCTCAAATCCTTGGTTAGTGGCTGCAGGACTGTCAGGATTTGTAGCTTAAAAAACTCAACACTGAACTCTTTAAAGTATTCCAGAGGTTTTCCATCTTTGGCAATAAAAGCAGTTAGATGGGAATCTATTCTTCACAAGAAATTATACTTTGTGTGAATATGGAGTTTCTAGGGGATATTTTTATGTCTTAAAGCACACTAATTGAATCTTTTTTCACTTAACCTTGATTTTTAATTTTTTCTAGTGTCTGATATAATATGTTTACTGAAGAATTGCATCATTTCATTGTCTTACATTATAAATGATCAAGTTTTATGTTTGCTGCTCTGTGTTTATTCAGCGTTGCCTAGATGCCCTGGAAAAAAACATTTTCATTCCTTTTTGACCTTTTTTTCTGTGTGTGTGTGTCCTGTGTAATCCTTAGCCAGCCTTTCCACTGTGTCACCTCAGAGGCAACTGTTGAATCTCAAATCACGTCTCTGAATTAAAGACAAGACAATGTGGGCTGGTGGTTTTTTTTTTTTTTTTTTTTTTTTTTTTTTTTTTTTTTTTTAAATGGTGTTAAAGATTCCCCCCTTCGGTGCTTTTCTTCACAGTGTGATGTCCCATCAGCAGTGCTTGACCCATTCCTGCTGCCTGTGGTGCAGCTCTCCTCAGCCTGTCAGCTGAGAGCACAGAAGACCTTAAACTTGAGACAAGTCTTGCAGACCTGTCCCCTGGTGTTGTCACATCAACTCTGGGACAGTCACAGCTCTGCCCTTGCCAGTGATGCCTTGGGGAGGCTGACCTGGAGCAGACACTGGACAGAGCCAGAGAATAAAGTAAGGATTTATTAAAATGTCTTAAAGGATATACCTTGGGCAGCCTGTACGAGAGCCTGGCCAGGGCTATACCCAAGGTGGACCCAAAATGGTCACAAAACGAACCCAAAATATTCACAGAATGGTCACAAAATGGACAAATGGTCAGGAGGTCTTACACTATTGTAAGTTTTGGTCCATTTCCATATTGGGGTTGAATTGTCCCATTCCAGCTGCAGGCTGTGAGGTCCCATCCTTGTCCCTCCCTCCAGCCCACCCTTGTTTGTGCTTTAGGGCTGAAAGTTGTCCTTGGTGTGCAGCAGGAGAAGGATTTGTTTTGTGTCCCTGCTGTGTGCAGAGCTGAGTGACACTGACTGTGAGCTCAGAGCTGCTCCCTGGGCACCACAGAACCTGGAATACAGGAAAGGTAAAACTTAAGGCATCATTCCCCATCATTTCCATCAAGGAAATGATGAGGAGAGATGGGCTGTCTAGGACAGAGCTCTTGAGCTGGGGAGTCAGCAGGAGCATCATGGACGGTCTCTCCAGCCCCTCAGTTTTGGCTGAAAATGGAACAGCACCACCTTTCCTCCCTGCTGGTGCTGCCTGTGGCATTGCCAGGGATCCTGGGGGTCTGGGGGACTCTGCACTTGGCTCTGCTGTGCCAAAGTGGGAACCTTGTGGGTGACACAAAATGGGCTCACACTGGGTGGAAATGGCTTGTAAAGCACACCTCAGTCAAAGCTGTCAGCATCCCAGGCAGTGCAGAAAGGGAATTGGGTCAAGGGATTGGAGAAGGGAGAAGATCAAAATCACCTATTTGGTTTTGTTTGTTAGTAGCTCACTTCTTGTGTATTGTCTGATTCATCTCATCCTATCCTGCACTAGAGGGAAAAGGATAAAGCTCTTCGGATTATTTTGCAGCTTTCTATGGGAGGTTTTGACTAGTTCAACCCTGAACTCTCTGATATAAATTAGATTAGAAGTATCTAATATTTCAGTGGCCATATTAGCTCATCTGGTTAGAGCATGGGGATAATACCAGGGTTTGTGGATTTTTATCCTGTATGGACCATTCATTTAAGAGTGAAACTTGTTCCTTGTAGGTCCCTTCCAACTCAGAATACCCTGAGATCACAATTAATTGCTACTCTGAATTAATTTTCTCTCTGCTAATATTTGTTGTTTTAGAGATTCAATCTGGATCTCCCAAGACCCATCTTAAGAGTCTTCACCAGCAAGACAGTTAGCAGCTTTTCTGTCTGTGTCCCACACTGAATTTGGAATTATTTATTCAAAAAGCAGTGATTGTAAATCAAGAAACTTTTTCTCAGAATCACTTAGGAGCTGATGGGGAGTGTTGCCACCCAGGCAATGGCAGAGGGCAGCCTAACTGAGCTGCCCACTGGGATGGAGGCTTCCATCCCTTCATTCCCAGAGCTCAGAGTGCTCTGAGAAATTTACAGTGTAAATAATTTTTCTAAATCAGATTCCTTTGTCACAGCTGCAGTTAAAATTCTCAGAGTTTATCACCCCAAAGGCTGCAGCTCCTCTGCCCTGACTTAACTGGCAGCATGAACCAGGCACTGCCCTGATGGATCCAGCTTATTTGTGGTCATGATGTTTATCAAAACATCTCTGACAAGATTTTAGCTTTTTATTTTTGTGTCAGATGGGGTGGGCTCATATTTGGGTTGCTCTCCGGAGGTTGGTTTTAGTTATTGTGGCCTGAGGTCTCTTTTTCCCCCTCCCTCCATATGCCCTTTCTATTTTATGCAGTCAAAAAGGAGATTTCTGATGCTATGTAATACATAACATTTGTTTGTTTCTCAAAAAGACCCCAGCTATGGGTTGCTTGCTGAGAGGTAGAGAAGAATGAAAAACATTTATGTAGCAAATAAATCACGTAGCAAATAAGTAGTTTTGGAACATTGCATTTCATTTGCCTGTGGGGCATTAATGCCAGTCCTAGAGGACAGAACAGAAAGAATAAAATTGAGTTAAATAAAACCAGAGTTTAGCCTTACAAACTCACCAGCAGCCATCAGTGCCAGGCTTTAATTCCTTTCCTGCTGGCAGCAGGAAGGTGGGTGAGACAACACTGTCAGTTGCACAAATTAAGTCACTGTGGCAGAAACACAACACAAATAAATAGGAAAAAAAGAAAACAATGCAAAGAAAAACAGACTGTTGTTGCTGCATAAACCTTCTTCCAAGCTGCAGGCACAAAAAAGGGAAATTTAATGACTTGGTGCATGACATCTTGTAGCCTGACAAGCCCTTTCAGAATAGAAAAAGAGAGTGAGATGCCAGGAGAGGTCTTGCAGCACATTGTGGCAGAGAAAAGGGGCTTGGAGGCAGCAGAATCTCCTTCTCAGTAGGCTGAGAAATAGAACAACTCATCTGTGTTGAACCCTGAAAGCTGATGGAAACCCTAATCAGGATTAAGCTGAAAGAGAGGACAGATAGGTGATAAGAATACACAGGGGTTTTTAAATCACTGCCATTTAACTGCTGTGATATTACAGGCCAAATTTCCAGTACTCATTTTCATCGAGGAAAGAAAAACATAAAATCTATTTCTAACAAAAAGATCTAGAAGTTCCTAACAAGACAGAGGTGGATTTTCCCCTTCTATCAAATTATAAATTTATGGTAAGAAAATTACATTTTTCATAATTTTTATTTATAAATGTCTTATTTATATACATAGCTGTAATATTTAAGCTGGTTTTTAAAACAGTTTTAGCACTTTTTACATGTGATCCTGTTTCTTTGTTATATTCCCAACTCCACCATTTGCAGAGAATTCAAAGGGCTGCAAGTAGAAGTTGAGGGTAGAAATAATGTCAAAGAAAAGGGATTGAGTACATGCTTCTTGCAAAAAGTTACTGAGAAGTTACTGTGGAACAACTGAAATTCTGGTAATAGTTTGGAAGTTCACCCTTCGACGTTATTAATTATCTCTAAACTAATTTAGTGGGGCTATAAAATAATCTGAAAGTGGTGCATAGAATGACTTGGTAGCTTGCTAACCCAAAATGTACTTGAGCAGTCCAGGCTGATGTTCCTTCTGCAGCCAGCTCTATGCAAAAGCACTGGGATGTTGCCACATCCATGCCCATGTACCACTGGCAGAGGAGAGAACTGACAGTTCAGCTCATCCCACATGTGTTTGCTCCCATCCCCGGCAAATTCCAGGCAACGTGGGATTAATTATTTGTTATCTTTACTCCATGAATGCCTGCTGTTGTGCTGGATTGAGGACAGGGCAGGCAGGAGTGAGAGCTGAGGGTGTGGACAGGATTGTCAGAGGGATTAAGCTGGTTGGAGAGGAGTGAGCCAGGCCAGTTGTGTCCATGTGGCTTCTGGGGTCGCTTTAATTTCACATCATTTCTTTTCCACTTGATGCACAAAAGTTTCCCTGGCTGATGATCCAGGAACTTAAGCAAGGGGCTCTGTCAAAAATTTTGATTTCCAGAGTAAGCTCAAACTGTGAGGCAAAGTAAGAGAGCAGATCCTCCCTTCTGTCTTGACTGAATTTGCACGGCGGCAGCGCTTGCTGCGAGGTGCTGGAGGTGATCCTGCTGCTCTGAATATGATTAAGGACATCATCTTGTTCCTGCTTCCCTGTCAGCTCTGAAAACCCCATCTACTCAGCACGCAGCCCCAAAGTCTGAGAGGTCAGGAGGTGTTCCTAGATGAAAAAGGTCATTATTTGATAATGCCACTCGGTAGCTGACATCCCAAGTTTGTATTTATAGCCATGCTTTCTTTAAAAAGTGTTCTTGTCCTACAGGTCCAGCTGAAGACAGTAAAAGCTCCTGCTTTGAGTATTCCATATATTAACAGATTAAATTGTCCAGGTCATTAATTTTATTGTAAGACTGGCAAATCATTTTTCCAGCAGCTCAGAATAAGATTTAATTCTTATACGTTTAACAGTTGGTTCTGGAGAACGTTTTTCATCCTATCCCCAGGAAAAAGATTTCTGTATTACCCTAAATGCACAAAAATGTAAGCTCCAAAAGAGGAGAAAAGAGCTAAAGTATATTTTTTAGTGTGGGATCTAATGCTCCTGGAATTCCCAAACAAATATGTGTGGGACTATGAAGATTAATCTCTTGCTGAACCTTTGAGTGTGCTTAGGTTTGCAATTCAGTTCTTCCATAGTTATTACATTTGCTTTTGAGTTCATCTAAGAGGAAACTCTGGTGCTGCAGAGGCTGATGAAGGAGTGATTTGGCCAAGCTGCACAGGGAGCTTTGGGAAGTTGCAAAAGGAAAATGGAGAGGAGGGAACCTGCAGTGGAAATGGATCTCAGAAGTGGGAATGTGATTCCTGTTAGCTTGGGCAGCTGTTGATTTGCAGGTCCAAACCCTTTGACAGGAAATATTATTCTAATGAATGCTTTCTTTAAATTTTTAATTTTTTTGTTTTATTATTCACTGCGTTTGGCTTTCTTGTCATTTAAGATATTAAAGGAGGTAATTTAGCCGTTATTTGCATCATTGAAAGAAGAATCCTATTTTAACTTGTCATAGAGTCAAGAAAGTAAGGATTTAATTTGCAAGCTACTTGTTTTCCTCTAGTTTATCTCATTTGAAGGTGAAGATTTATTGGCTTCTCTTGTATAGCTAGATATAAAGAACACGTTGAACAAGAGTCACTGGACAGAAAAATAGGTTCTCATTTGACCACATGTATTTTCAATTACTTGAGATATAAATTTAAAGAGTTGATATTTATTTATGGGAACTTAAACTCTATTCCAACTGCCTTCTGTTGGGTACTGATATTCTAAGATTATATGGGTTGTTACTGGTGCATGGAAAATCAGAGACTTCATCAATTGAACGATTCTGTAAATCAAATATTTATATGCTTGTGCATGTATTATAAGATTATTTAGAATTAAGAAATTAGCTAATAATTTGGAGTTATTAGCTATTCATATTGTACCAGGATGGAGAAAATAAGAATGTAAGATAGACTTCAAAATTTTTTCAGTAAGTTTTAAGAACTCTCCTGACAATTTCAGGGAAAGAATCCACATGTTTCAGTGTGTAAATTAAATTGTGAAATAGATCAACCTAGACATGTGCATAAAATCTATGACTCGCTGGTAAGAAAGTTACCTTCCTTCATTTAATAGGAAATAATGACAAATTTCAGCAGCAAGCAAATTTGTAATAGTAAGAATTCAATTAAGCTAGTTCTTAGCTTAATCTTTCCCTTAATCAATGCTTTTGGGTTAGTAATTGCCAATTGGAAAATTGGAAAATTAATTAAAACCTGCTGTCTGCTGTTGAAATGGCCATGATGTACCATATGGAAAAATGGAAATATATTCTCAATGCTACATTTTCCCTTTACATATTAAAGAAAAGGAGAAATATTGGTCTTTAAGAAGGTACAAGAGGTTCTTGAATACAAGGTTAATACTGGTACTAATGCATTGGAACAAAAAAAGGCATTCCTTGCCAGCGTGTGACAGCTCCATGAACAAATTTGTGAGGAATACAGACAGGACCACTGGGGTTTCCCTCCTCTCACATTAGCCAATAAGTTCTGCCAAGAATCTTGTTTGGTAAGTACAGATGAGAAATCCAGGATTCTGATAATAATTTCTGCTGATAATTAACAAGTTTAAAGCCTGCAGGAAGTGGGTGGTTCTCTCCATATCAGGATATGATTTGTTTTGGCAAATCACTCTCCCAGATTTCAAGTTACACCACTGAAGTGTGGTGAGACATCAATCTCGTTTGAGATCACAGGAAAAAGAGAAGAAAAGCAACGTGAATATAGCTTTTGGAAACACTTGCTAATCCCAGTGGAAGAAAAACATCTAAACCAAATGCCCCAAGATTATTCAAGAAACACAGCTACCACACAGTGGGTGGTAGCAAACAATTTTTACATTTTATTAATATGCAAAATTCTTCAGATTTATATAAAATTCAGGATTTGTTCAAACCAGCCTAAATATGAATCCATTGTTCGAGTGACCACTGCTTTAATTTGTGGGCAGGGTGAAGATGAGGCATCCTCTGGTTCCCCAGCAAAGGCAGTGAGTTAATTTCAGGATTACCAAAATCCTGTGAATGTGTTGAAGGGTGGGATACAGGAGTAGTAGCTCAATTTTTGTGTATTTCTGCTCTTTCTTAACAAGAAGGAGGAGGAGTTTGTGCAGCTCACTTTGAAGAGTGTGTGTGTCTAAAATATGGACAATCAAGCATTCATTCCTGAGTCTTCAATCAGCATGAAGCAGTGCATAATTAGTTTTCTGCAGTTATTGCTGTGACCTTCCTCAAATCTTGGCTCCGTAATGATAAAAACTTGGTCTTTAGCATTTGTTTGTCATCCCCACTTTAAATGTCTTCCTCTGCTCTTTATTTATATTACTAATGCATAGAAAAGGGTATCACAAGGAACTTTGCATGATAATTAATTTCACTTCGCGTGGTCAAGAGGTAAGGTTGTAGGTTTTAGCAGAACTGCCTGAAACAATATTCCCAGGGAGCTGCAAGGGCTACATTTCCCAGAAATCTGAAATAATAAATGGCAGCCTGCCTTTCCCAAGGGCATTTTAGGAATATTTAGCCTGTGAATGCATATGGAAACTACAGTGGACTGCAGAGTCCTGAATTGTACTCAGCATTATTGAAACTGAAAGGCGGCGAAGAGGTGTAGAAGTGAATGGGCTCCTAGAGGCTTTTTTATAGATTATGGGGGGAGGATGTGTTATAATAAAAGGTAATAAGAGCTTTCCTGACTCCGATAGACTCTACCTTCAACTAACCTACAGCTATCAGGAGTCAGTAATCCATGTTGGATAAAGAGACTTTGAGGAGCAATTTTATTCTATTGCAATGCACCAGTTTGCACAATGGATTTGTTCGCTTTTTGCAGGCAGCCTTCCTGAGGGACAATATTTCTGAAGCTCCACAAAGCGCTTTTTCTGTTTTCATTCCACAGTCCTTTAATTGGATGAATGGGCTGCAGGGGCCTGGAAGTTGGACTGAGTAAAATTTGCACTCTTTGAAACACCAGCCAAACAAAACATGTCAAGCAGTTTCGCATGACACTGGGATAAAGCGAACATAAAAGGGAAGCCTATTTAAAGAACAGAGCATTAATGTTTTAGTGGTGTTCACTTCAGGTCGGTACATTTTACATGAGTCTTTTTCCCTTATGGGAAAGTAATATGCTCTGAGTTGACTAAGTGCAGATCCTTTTCATGAGAGGTTGAAGGAATAGGCATTGGGAATGCAACAACTGTGGAGTAGCGAGCGCAGAATTGGGATATAATGCCATAAGGCTAATTAACATCATGTTCTCCCATTGTGCTCCCTTCGGGAGAATCGTGGTTTTAAATGATAAGTATGTAGACTGAAACATTCTTAATCTGGGCAAGTGGTGCAGTAAAACATTACTCACTGAATAACAAAAGGAATATAAAATGGAGTATGGGCAGTATATTTCAAATAAAGTGCAGAGTGTCCTTTTTCACCTTTTCACTGCACTTAGTAACACTGATTTATTCACTGAAGAGAAGATGGAAGATGAACTGTTTGAGACTTGGAGTATAGGTTTGGTTTATTGCAATCTATAAAGAATTTCGACTTCTGATGGGCTTGTCCTTTGGAATATTTTTCCTTTGGTGCAATCTCAATGTTCAGCAGTGACAGGAAAAGTCACACAGAATCTTTTTGAGGGGTCACATGGAATAAGTCCTTCTAGAAGCATTGATTTGCAAGTTTTTTCCTTGCATATGTCAGATGCTTCAGAACATCCCTTATGGGGCACAGCCAGGATCTCCTGCTACTGAGAGTTCCTACTGTCTCAGAACTGGTTGGAAAACTGATTGCAGAGACAGGAAAAGTCACTTCTGGGGTGGGAACCATTCCTTCAGCTGGTATAATTGGCAGGGTGAGACCTCAACAAGGTGATGAAGGTGGCTGCGGAATGGGAAGGGGAAGGTGCATTTTTCTGGGAAGATGTAAAAGATCCATTGTGGGAAAAGGGAAGACAGCAAGTTCAGCAAAGAGCTTCAGGGTGAATCTGGGAATCAGACTGGGAACAGGAACAAGGGAAAGGTCAGAGAACATGTTATTCTCTGAGGGGAAAGGATTTGAGAGCTGCACAGGTAAAACAAGCATTTGCATGGGAAAGAGGCTTGGCTGAATGCTCAGCTCTCTGGGAATGGGAATGCATTGCTTTTGGGATTGTTCACAGGCACTGTGGCTTTGTAGGGCTCCTTTGCCTTGAACAAGGTTTTGTCCTATTTTTGAATTAGGCAGAATCCATATCTCTCTAGCAGAGCTGAATTTTGTGACATGTCTAGGAATAGCAACAATTGTAGGTCTGAGTCCAATGATTCTGAGCTGCAGTTCAAACTTCAAGTGTAGTGCAGATCACAGTTTAAAATACCTGACAGTTTTTGATTTGTCTTCTGTCACTGAAGGAGAGAGCAAGTTAAATGGTCTGTAGTAAAAAGAGACTGAACAAATCATTTTTTAAAAAAGAACAAGAAGAATACATTTCTTTTTCGCTTGGTTGCTAACAGCAGCTTTTTTGTCTTCTCAAAAAAAATTTGTTTCATAACAAAATAAGTAGCACTATCCATGAAAAAAGCTGCTTGTATTTTTATATATGTGCATATATAAATATATAGGGCTTTTATAGAAGACATATAACATATTCTAGGTAGAAGTAACCTTAGCACCTTAGCACACCACTTCTAGAGAATATGCAAAGTAGTTTCAACTTTTCCTTCATTTTTCCACTCATCCAGGAGACTGAAAACAGGAAGCTGCCATTTGCTGAAGTAATGGATAAATGCAAATAGGAGCAAAAATTATTACATCTCTTGATTCTTTTCTCCACAGCAGCTCTTACAATACAGGAAACCCCAAAATATTTCAGGTGTTCAGCAGTATTATCCTTTACATTCAAGTGCATATTTGACCTAGTTTAGCCACAGGAAGGTGTATGATTTGGAGACCATTTCTCAGGGCTTGTAAACAAAGCAGACTTGACAGAGACAAATTAAAGCTCATGTGTGTTTTATTGGTGAGGGGGATTTTTAGATTATATTTGACTGAAGGCTGAATATGTGCTGCTCGAGGGTTTGCTTCTAGCTTTACTTTTTAGCTTATTTTTTTTCCTCCTCTCTGAAAGAAATAGTTACGTAGAGGTTGTTTAGGCTGGAGGTTTTGGTCATTGCCACTGCCACATCTTGTTTTCCCCTTCTTCTTCTGTTCAGGATGTAATACTTGCCCTCTGAATCATGCTGGAACATATTTTGGGAATTCACAGGATTATCACCAGGGCTACTGCTATCAGGCAGAACACATGCACATTTTATTATCTCACCCAAAGGGTTTTCATTCTCTGTGCCCATTGAGTCAGCACAGAGGGGGGAACACGCTGCCATTACCACTGGCAGAACTCGATAAATATTGTAACAGTCTTTTCAGTCTTGCGGGAGCTCGTTCTGTCATGATAATTCAAAATCTAAGTCCTTATTTCCTGTCTCTTCCTTTCTCCCATCTGCCCTTCCAAAATGGGTGCTATCCTGACCCCGAGCTGCCTAAAAGATGGTGCCTATTACTGGGCTACAAATTGATTTAATCAGTCAAATGAATTTGTGGAGCCTCTGAAATACAAACACTTCAGCTTGCCTTGCTTTCCACTTGGCCAGCAGGCAAAAGTAAAGAAAACAAAGGTTTTGGTTTTTTTTTAACTTCTCTGCACATCTAAAATTTAAAGCTTAAAACTCTTGGCTTGACATGCAGTTCAGGCTGTTCGATTCACTTAGTGTTTTTGCTTTGAAACAAAAGTGCTTTTTTACCTTTGTCAATTACAATTTCTTTCCTTTGTAAGCAACTTCTGTGTTGTGGAAGAAATGTTGAGATTGCTCTTAGTTTCCTTTGTTGCTCATTTCATCTAAATATTTTCCTAACTACTTATACCACTTCTTTTCTATCCATTTGGAGTGTGTTATCCTTTCCTTTATGGATTTTTTGTCTTGTACCTGTCTCCTGCCTCTCAATCCATCATATGACATTTTCAACTCTGCTGCTGTTTTGATTTTTTCCCCCCCAAAGTTAATCTATCATCTCTTGTCCCCATTTTTCAAATCTTCACATTCAAACTTATGCACAAAGGGTTTGAAAATTCTGCATGTTCTGGATATGACAGGACAGGAGTGAGGTTTGGAGTTTGTGCATCTCCTGTGCAAAACTTGAGGAAGGTGTTCTGTAACCTTTCATCACATTAGCAAAAATAATTCTGTCTCTATTTGAAAGGGGAATAAAGAACATTTAATTAGTCAGCTCATATTTTTAGAATCAGAAACCAGCCTGTCTGCAACAAAGTTAGTTGAAGTTATTTGTTTTGCAATTTAGGGCAAAACCCAAAAGGAATAATTTCTTTGTGTTGGAAAGGAAGCAGGTGGAAGTTAACTCTGGTACATAGGCAGGGAACAGGAATTGGGCTGATAATGCAAGGACATTATGGCAACAAACTGAGAAATCTATTTTCCTAATTAAGCAGAACACTTTCAAAACAGACAAATAACAGATAATACTAAATAACAGATACTTGCTTCTACAGCACCTATTTCTGACAGCTTCATCAATGACAGTGTTGTGAGAGCAAGCCTTTATTAACCCAGGCTGTGATTTTCTTGAGTTTAGAGTAACAAGGCCCAAATTCTGCCTCCATTTGGGCACTGTCATTGTCACTTCCCAGGCACATCACCCTCTGCACTGCTACAAGTTAGGCAGGATTGCAGGATTTTGAATTTTTGTCTTGCTTTCCCCTGCAATGGAAGTATTTGTCTTGAATATACAAGAATTTCTGTGATGTGGGGAATTCAGGAAATACCAAGTGTTCCCTTCCATGTGTTTTGTTGGGATGTGTTAATGTTCTGCTCAGTGTAGGGTCAGGAGTGTGGAGAGAATTTTTTGACCTCCAAAATCTTTTTCATAATGAAAAGCCTGATTTTTTTTTCCAGCTGTGCCCTTCTCTGTTTATGTTTTTTTTGGTTGTGTTTTTTTTTTTTTTTTTGTTTTTTTTTTTTCATTTTATGAGCCTCATCATGGGTCTTTAAATATGGGATGTTGTTTGCTATGAAACCACTCCATTATTCCAGGAACATATGTTCGTGACAAGTACAAGTCATGAACATTTGAATAGTCTCCATCTGGCATGAATTAACATAGTATCATAATCAATGAGAAGTGTTAATACTGAGAAGATTGTCTGGGAATTCTAGATTTAACCAATATTTATAGTTATATATGGAACTTGCTTTTGGTTTTGCTTTGAGGAGCATAGACAAAGGTATGATGCTTCCAGTAGTGTAATTCTTGAAATAACTTGATTATGCAGTAAAGCCTCTGTGAAATCCCCATGTGCTTTTTATCTCTTAGAAACACTTCTAAGGAAAATAACAAATGAAGAAATGGAGCGGGTTACTATTTGCTTTGGTGAAGACAGCAATGCTGGGTGCCAACTCAGCATTATTCTTTAACATATGTACTTTAAATCCTTCAGTGCCCCTTGAGCACGTAACATATATCTCACATCCATATGGCCATATGGAGACACTGCACTCATTTAAATAACAAGTGCACAGTAAAATTATCTTGGCCCCAGAGTGCATGTTGTTTATAACAAGGAGTTACTCTTACTTCCTAAATTAAACAATTTTTTTTTTTCCCTACAGAACCTTAAGGCTAAACTATTAACCAATAGAAGTTTTGGGAGAAGATGAGGTCTTACCATAATATAATGGACACTGTTTTATTCACTGCAGTGTATTCTGTAGAACAGTCAAATGAATTTTAAAAGATCAATATTGCTTTCAATTTTTTTTTCCTACTTTGGCTATATATCAAGCTTTCAATGCATCTCTACACTCTTTGGAAAGCTTTTTCTTTTGGGTTTTCAGTTTGTTCTGATGATCATTAAGTACTTTTTGAATGCATGGAAAAAACCCCAAAACATAACACCAGCAATGAATTAATCCTGAAGTAGTTCTGAGATCTGGAACATCTTGCTAGACACAAAATGTTCACAGCATTTGAATTGAATTACCAAAATTAACCTTAGGATGTGTTCCCAGGCCTGGGGCTGTCTCAGGTGGGGATCTTTGGGTGTGAGGAGCTCTGAGCTCATCTCCAGTCCATATTTTGGTCATCCTCCCCTGGAATTATTTCCTCACAGTGCTCCAAGCTGTGCTGTTTGTGAGGAACCAGATTCTCATCAAGAGCCAGATCCTCATCAGGAGGCATCCCTTCAGATTCCCTTGCACTTGGGTAAGGTGTTCTCTACCATGGCTTTCACTCTGGACAAAATCAGAATTTTTACTGGCATTTTCTGAAGAAACAGAAATACACAGAGCCATGGATTTTCTAAGAATTTTCAACAGCAGTTTGTGTGCTCTGGCTAAACTTCCTGTGAAACCCAGCAGGAGAGGAGCAGGTTTATTCCTCCATCCCTCTAGATGTGAGTGTGAGAGCAAGAAGCAGAAAAGGGGCAGAGCCTGGCAAATTGCATAACCCAAGTCCTGTTTTTAATGAAAGTCCTTGGATTTGGCAGCAGTGGAAGAAGCAGATGGGCTGCCACCCCCAGGAACACACAGCCCCTTGTTTGGTGTGTCTGGGCATCACTTCCCTGACACACAAAGGGGTATTTTTAGGAGTGATATCAGTTCGCTGGCATTGTTTGGCTTGCTGAAATGATTCCCAAAAGCACTCCCTGCCTTGGAGAGTGGCACTTTCCTCTCCGTGGGATGTCATTATCCCACGTGGTAATGGCTGCTCTGAAGGGCAGGTCAGGTAGTCAAATAAATGTGTAGTTGGCCTGATTGTTTCTCTAATAGGCAGGGCAATTTCTGCTGAAGGAGAGTGGGTCTGAAGTGTGCCAGAAATGGTTCTGATTTGCTACAGAAATTCCAGTGGCTGTAAGCACAGCCAGGGGAGCTGGGCTGATGTGTGCTGCAGAAATGATCGTGTGGTGCTCACAGTGTGGGCTTTTCATCTTGGTACCTCTGTGCAGAAGGAGCAAAACTCACTCTGGGTTGTGACCTAGAATGCAAGCATAGAAATAACAAATAATTGTGTTTGTGCTGGGAATGCTGCTTGTGTGGAGGTGTGCAGTGTTTAATGACACCAGACAGGACATACAATAATTCAGGTTATTTTCTATTTATAGCATTAAGAAATGCCAGAGATTTCTAAATAAAAATGGCTCCTTTTTCACAACTCTGTGGACTGAGAATTCTGCATTGCAAAAACCTTTACCCCAATGCCTGCAAGACTCTTGAAAACATTTCTGAACAGTTGAGAAGCAGGTTTATCTGGATTTCTGAGGCAAGTACTCTCCTAAGTCACTAAAGTAATCTACAGAATTCCATTTGTAATTACTGAACACAGTCAAAGAGTGAGGAATAATAAGAGGAAAATATTCTGAAAGTTGTTGGGCTCTGACAGTGTATAATGAGCGTGTCAGGTAATACAGCTATTCTGTATGGCAAAGTACAATCTTTCATCCTGTGTCAAAAAGCTTCTCTAAAGTGCTTTTCATATTAAAAATGTCAGGTATATATCAAGGTTTTTTTTTTCTCAGTTTTATGAGGCAGAAAGTAAAGAATGAGTTAGTGATTTGCAAAGATCACTAAGAAATCAAAACTAGAATGAGGAGCTCAATTCACTTTCAGCCCCCTTCTTTACCTTCATGACATTTTAGGAGTTTTTCTTTTTAAATAATTTTAGAAATGGAGGAATGATACATTTAAAGACACCGGGTATTACATCCAAGCCAGTGGGGTTAATTCATTTCAGCATATGCCTGTCATTTTGTGTCACTGAATGCTAAGCCCTCATTTTACAATTCATCTAAATGGATTTGTTCCCAGCTTCTCAGTAAATCTATTTTATAAAAAGTTCTGAGCTCTCAGCAGTATTCCGGACAAAAACCAGTATTAAACCAAGGTATTTTGGGTTATGCTGAGAAAATTGAAAGAGAAGAAGCCAATGGTTGAGTTATCTCAGTGCCAGCCATGAGCTCTCTCCTTTTTCTGGTTGTTTTGAGTGCGGTGGTGGTGGTGTGATGTTGTAACTAAGGATGGAATTTCTTCTGCCCTATCTTCCACCAACCCGAAAATCTTGTTGAACACAAGGCCCATCAGTGCCAGTGAGGTTGTCTTCATGTCTAGCACAGCGTTGGCAGCTCTGCAGTGAGCCTGGGAACCACAGTTCAGAATCTGGCTTCTAGAAGTTGCTCCTTCCTGCAGACTTTGGGGGAATGGCCTGCTCATTTCTTACCACCTTTTAATTTTCAGCACATGTTCACATCTATCTGTTCCTCTCCATCCCGTGGAGGCTGGCAATTTTAGCTCGTCATATTAATCAGTTCGACTGTTAAAAGATAAAAGCAGCATGTACTTTACAGCACTAAGGGGATATGATCAGGGGAATTGATGCTGACCTTGTTCCTCTTGGCAGTTGTTCCCAGCCTGTATTTAAATGAAGTTCACTGCTTTTGTTTCATTTCCCTGGGAGTGCTGGAAATAATGAATTGTTCAAATAGCAATTTTAACCTCGGTCTTGAAGCGTGAAGTTTCGTGACACCTAAGTTCATCTCACAGCTTGCTGCTTCCTGCTGGGCTTCCTCTCCCTCATCCTGCAGTCCAGGCACCTCTCCAGCTCCTCCTGTGTCAACTCCAATACTTGTCACCTTTTTTTCTCCCCCCTTCTGGATCGTTATTTTTCTGGCAGAAAGATGAACTGCTTTCTTGAGAGGTCAGATGAGCGTGTGGCCAGTCCAGGAGGATCTGGGAGCAGTGGGATTGCCTCTTTTGGCATGAGTGGCCCCCTCCATCTCCTCAGGTGTCTCACAGAGTCCACCACGACCTGCATTTTGGCAAATGCTGAAAGCTGCTGCCAGCAGCAGTCCTGCCACCTCCTGCCCTGGGCAGCTTGTTCCTTCCCATGTGTCACTCCTGGAGTCCCTGCCATGGGCCCTCTGAACTGATTTCATGATTTAATAATGAGTTTAAAATAAGTCATCGTGCTGGAATAGTTCTGCTTGTTTCACTGCAAGGGTCTCCTCAGAGCTCCTGGTTGTCCTTGGGGTTTCTGCTCAGAGAAGCTGTTCTGTGAGATGTTTTCATCACTGCCACCTTGGTTGTGCTGGTCTGGATGTAAGTAGAACTATTCTGGGCTATCAAAGAAAAAAACAAACAAACAAACAAACAAACAAACAAACAAATCGTAGTTTTTTTAGTCTCCTGAGACAAATCCAACATGTTTTAACCCAGTCAATTTCAGTTATCAGCCATAACCATAAAAAGCACTGAGCTGCAGCTTAGAGCCAGGAAATTCTTAAGCAGCTTTTGTAACTGAGGAAATCATCAGAGTAAACTAAATTGACCCATTATAATTTTAAACAGACCTGGGAAAATCCACTTAAAGCTCATGTATTCTGCACTATTAGAAACATCGAGATTTGTGTTTTCCAGGCACCCCTCCATTTTTTCCCCTAAGCAGAAAATTCCCAATTACTATTGCCTACTCAGAGAGCACATTTACTGCTTTTGTGATTTTCTGAGCAGTTCTATGAAGTGAACCAATCATATTCATGTAAGAAACCTGTGATGATGGAAATATTGGAAACTTTTTGAGAAATTAGAGGATTTCAGTGTTTGACTCATGACCAGTTTATTAGGATTTCTTCTACCCAGCGTTTATTTACTGCAGAGGTCTGTGCTTTGTAGCTGTGCATGTGGCTTCACCTCTACTTGCATTCCTATCAGTGTTTTACTAACTGGCAACCAAAACAGCTGATGTTGGCAGAAAAGAGTTTACAAACCTGACTAAATGGGATTTAACAAATTAGATTGCAACTTAATTTTGTTTTGCATTTTTGAAGCTGTCCTGAAGTGATATTGAGACACAATGCTCCATTATATTAATGCATTATTGTATTAAGGCTTCTGAATGAATCTCTTAATTCTATAAAAACTGGGTAACAGCTTGATGGAGTGTGGGTTCTGCAGTTGTTGCTGACTCTAAGATGCATTTATCTGTTTGAGAATTTTATGTTTAAGAGGGTAGATTCCATTTATTTTATTTGTCCTGTGTATTCAGAAAATGAGACTGTTTGTGCTGAAGCTCTTTAAATTTGGTCGGGGAAAAAAAAAAAAAGCTCAGCTGTACCACAAAAATTCTATCTCCAAGTGATTTTATCATAAGCAAAAAGGTTTTACATTTTAGCAGTGCATAATTTTGTAATTTTACAGGTGTTTGGTAAAGCCTATGCTTTAGGCTGTTAAGTTTTTCATTAGCTAAACTTTTTCCTGAGTATTCATCCCCTCTGTTTTTCTAGTAAGACTTTTTGATGTTGAACAAAAAATGTCTTTTTTTTTCCTCAGCTGAATTTCTGCTGAGAAACAAGGTAGGTTTATTTGTCAAGAGCAGAAGATCTGCTCAATAATATTCCTTTTATCTGATTCTGATCATGATGTTTGATTATCTTGGTGACAAGAAGTGTTAAAACAAGCGTAAAGATATTTTAGAGTTTAAACAGGTTTTTCCAGTGATTTGTACTGTCATGCACTTCTGTCTTTGCTGTTTGTGCTGCTCTGGTTTTAGACCTGTGTACAAATGAAGTGAATCTGTACTTACACAACCATTTTGAGATATTATAGTTTTCATTGCAAAATAAGGGACAGAACACTAGCTAAGGGATCCCAATTGCAAAATACAGCTTCTACAAGGAAATATTTCTGGCTCCTGGGTTATCTGTACCCATGAAGTTTAATGTGTGTTTTCAACATGTGCTTTTCCCAGGGAGACTCCCCTCCCAAATTTCTCCCAGGAGTCAAGTGTGCATGGTGCCACGGGTTTGTGCAGGACCTGCCTTGAGATTTTGGGGAAAAAATATTTGAGTTATCAATAGAGATGTAATGAGCCACCTGAAGCCTTAATGCTCAAACTGCTTACTTTATCAGCCGGGCTTGGAAGAGCCAGGAAAATGTTCTTTCAGCTCTATTTATGTGTAGCATCCAGATGTCAGTTAGCTAAATCACAGCCATGTATTCTCCAGGGAGATTTGAGGTCTTGTTTCCAGTTAAATGATACAGCAGGTGGTAATCAGGATTCAGATCAGATGGCAGCTCCACCAGAGGTTTTCCTCATCTCTCTCTCTCTCCCTCCCCTCATTTTTTGGAGCTTGTTTTCACATGAGGTGGACAGAGGAAAACAAAGCAGCATGGTAACACTTTTCATAGCTCCAATAAAAGAGGGTTTTAATGTAAGGAAAAAGAAGGAACATTTCTTAGGACTTTATTTTTGGTTCTCCTCGCTTGAAGAAATGACTTCATGGCCTGTTTTGATAATTAACATATCATGAAATATAAATTGAAGTATAAGAAAAATGGTAAAGAATGTGTATAATATATTTTTAATTTAATTAATTGTTTGTTTTGAATTTTATAAAGAAACTGCAAATTGCATCTTTTCTTTCTCATTCACTGATACATTTTCATTTCAAGTGTGCAGTTATGCACTTTACCCTTAGTTTGTTTTCTGAAGTCATCACTGCTTTTTGGGGATTTTTTAATTTCATCATAACTAAACCTGAGACTTATACATATATTTGAAGTCTTCATGGCTATTCAGAATCTCTGAGCGTGGCTTTTTGGGGAATGTTTGGTGATTGAGCAGGTCAGGTTTTAAATTTCATAAGGTAGCAATATTGGTAGGGATATCTTTACTTGTAATTCTTAATTATCAGTTGCATTTATTCATTGACCAATCTTTTACATGAAAACTCTAAATGTTCATTGTTCTTTTTCATAGTCAGATTAACCCAAACCCATGACATTGTGCTTTTGTTGACACAGAGCACAGTATATTAATAAACCCAAAATATTGACGTTAACACAAAGATTTAGTACTTAGAGGTACCCTAAGGCATTGAAAGTTGTTTAATCACTCTTCAAAAGGCCTGAATATAATGAATTTTCATACCATTATTTGAAGCTTCCATGAACAGCTGGACTGGGCCATTTCTCAACTCTGTGTATCCATCATCCCACTCAGAGGAGGAGGATCTCCAGGACTGGGATTCCTCCTGGATGGTCCCTGGTGTGTCCTGTCCCAGAGGTTTTGGATTTAGTGGGCAGTGACAGCTGGATCTCAGCACAGAGTTCAGGCTGCTCTGACAATTGCCCGGCTCAGGTAAAAATTATAATTTATGTTATTCACAGCAGCTGCCTGTCAAACTCAGGTTGTTTTGTTCTTTCATAAGCCAGTCAAGGATTTTACACTTTGCAAACGTTGTAATGGTGTAAAGAAAACATAATTGCTCTCTGGGCTGCATTACCTTCCAGGATAGAATTTATTGTCTGATTATTGCCTAAAAATCTGATTTTATCTTAAATCTGTGTCCTTTAGTGGATTCCTCTGCTGTGCAAAGGGGTTTTACTGCATGGCCAAATGTAGGCAAGAACAGCCAGTGAGGACTGAGATAAAGAAGCAGATGGACTCTTGGTATTTGGAAAAAGGAAAAAAAAAATGGAGGCAATAAATCAAACATACTTATTTCCAAACTTTTAGAGCAGTTTTGTTTCTGGTGCACATGGCAGCTGAGTGTGAGCCTCGAGCAACAAAGGGAAGCTTTGTTGCAAAAGAGAAAGGCTAAGGGGTGTGCTCATTAGATGGGCTGCAGCATTCCTGGGGAAAAAGAAACAAACCACAAACTTTTTTTTATAAAGGTAGTGCATAACTTAGGGCTCTCCCTTGATGGCAGTAACTTCTGAACTGAAAATTTATATACATTCCACGTGCTTATTTTCCTCTGCAGTTCATGAATAAATGAACTGGCAGTGCAACAATATTATAGCTCAGGGTACTGCTGTTTTTGTTGACTGTCAAGTAGATGGTTTATGCTGTACCAGAGTTGTATGTGAGCTCTGTCAGTGTCTTGGTCACCTCAAGCTGAATATTGATAAGACCCAAATGCTACAGCAGTCAATTTTGTACAATTTTCCTCTTTTACCCTCTCTGTTAGTTTTTGTGAGGAAGGAAGGTGAAGGAACAGTGCTGCTGCCTGGTTTTGCATCTTCCCCTCTCCTTTTTCCTGTTGACACCACACTACTGAGGGTGATTTTCCGCTGATATAATAGCATGGCCTCCAGCTGGAGTGTGTCACCATAAACCTTTGAGCCCAGCAGCTGAGGCAGTGTTAAACCTGCTCAGCTGTCTGCCCCTCTGGCTCCTGCCCTGTCAGTTTGTCCATGACAGTATTGGGGGAGACATCCTTGCTGGAGTCAGGATCCACATCAGCCCTGCTCTGCCATCATCCACTGAGCACCTCTCCTTATGGGAGGTTTATTCTTTATTCTGCTTTGTAAATAAGTGCTGACCACTCCCAGTCATCATCCTGGCTTTAGCTCATTATTGCCAGTGCTACAACAAAAAAGTAGGTCTTTGTTAGAAAGAAGTTGAGACTAGAAAATAGATTCTTTTTGTTCTGCATTAATGCTTTAGAGAAGTCATGTTTTATAATAGAACCTGTATGAGTGTAGATCTGTGATTTCCAAAATTTTAGGAATTAGTAAATATGGTCATAGATCTTCATCTTCACATTCTTTTTAACAAACTTTACTGCCACATAAAAAGTGTAAAAGAATGTATTCTCAATATCCAAAAAGAATTGTCATAGTTAGATATTGTGTTTGACTCTACAGGTCTGCTTCACCTACAAATGTAAATCCACATTTCTGTTGGTGGAGTATTAGGACTAAAGTATCAGAGTTGGTGGTTTTCGTTTCTCATATCAAAAGAAGAGAAAAAATGGTATTTTCCACTGTTTATAAAGGTTGCTATTTAAGTATGTTAATTGGCCATTTCCACCCTATTTATTATTAACAGCCTGACAAGTTTAGAAAAACTTTCCAGGCTCTGTAACAGTAGCTGTTTCTGAGTTTTGCTAATTAATAGTGTCCAATGCATTAATTATTTATTTTCAAGCATGTTTAAAATGCCCCGAGCGGGATAATTCATGCTGCCCAAAATTAATGTGAAAATGTTACAAGGCTGAGGATAGCCAGAAGCAAAGTCTTTGACAAGGGCTGCAAATCTCATGTGTGTGTGTGTGTGTGTGAACTTCAGTGCTCCATGGATTGCTTGGAACTGCTGCCTTATTAATATAATTGTCTGTATTAAGGGAATCTGTGTTCAGGGCTCCCACCCCCAAAGAAATGCTGATTAGTGAGTATTTCATGAGGTTTTGGACTTAGAAAAGAGTCAGATGGAGTCATACTTTCCTTCACGGTGAGTCAGAAGTGCATGGAAATGTTTCTTGTGGTAGTTTTATTAGTGCAGGTAAATTTTTCACTAAAGCCCGTACCTGAAGCAAAAAACATATAAAGAATATAGTCTGAAGTGTGGTAAGAAGAGTGGCTGTGGTGAGCCATGGGAGGGAAATAAAGGATTTAGATATTGTGAGGTGGTTAATGTAAGTCAGTAAAGCTATGGGAGGATATTTAGAACCACAGAGAAGTTCAGGCATGGTTTCAGGGGTGTTTCAGTGACAAGAACCAGAAGAATCTCAGAAGGTTCTCAAATCCTGATGTTGATTTTGTGCTAGGAGGTGTCTTTTGAAGAAACTGGACTGTGGCTTTTGTTCTCCAGAGAAAGAGGGAGTGGATCTTGCCTCTCTCATTTAGGAGGGAAAGGATTTCTCTGTCATACAGTGACAGTAAAAAACAAAAACAAAAAACAAACAAACAAAACCCCCCCCAGAAACAGTGAGGAAAAAACATGTAATTTTATGTAGGATTTTTTTTGTTTTGTTTTTTCTTAAATGAATTTATGGCTTTGGTTCTCCTTTCCCATTGTATACAGGGACTGTGAAAATCTTGGCCTTTAACCCCAAGGTGTGTTTCTGGGAAGCAAGACACATTTTCAACCTTTCTTGTTTTCTTAATTACACATCCATTCATTTTCAAAGAATTCTTAACAAATCTTGCCCCATTCCATCCATAAATGAACCTGTGAAATGCTCTTTTCCTTTTTTGATTCCAGTTTATATATTTTTTTTTCCTTTTTGCTTTTGTTTATCTCAAAATTTTCTTATGAAAAAAACATATTTCCAGTTCCAGGTGCATTGAAAACTGACATTGATGCTTTTCAGCTCCATAACCTTTCTTAGAATAATCTCTGTCCACACAAAGGGCACTGACAGCACTTTTTAATTTACTTCTAGAAGTTGAATTTTTTTTTTCCTTGTCCTTAGCGTGATCATTCAAAACCAGCTAAACCTCTCTTTGTCTTTTAATGTACCTATTTTCTTTTTGTTTCTAAGGTCACTGAAATGTTTTTTAATAGCCAGGTTTTGGGGTTTATGGTACAGGCCAAAGTAAGGGTCCTGAATGGAAAGAGAATAATGCATCAATGTTGGTTTTGGTCTGCTGAACACGGACTGCTGTGGCCACAGCATCTCCATCCAGTCATGAATGATGTATTTGTGTTACTGCTGAAAGAATATGGGCAAAGACAGCAGCAGATGTTCCCTGCTTTGATATCAACCAGAATAATTCTGTATTTTCTTATAACCTGGTATGCATGGCCCATGCCATGACGTCTATGGTTAGTGAAAAATAACAGCGCAAAATATTTGAAATTTGCTAATTGAAGGCTTAATCCCCGATGGTTAATGGGACAAAACACATGAAGGCTTGCACTGAGAGGGTGAGAGCAAATTATTGTGAGAGATGAGGAGGCTCCCTGCGCCAACTTCTGTAATTCAGAGTGGTTGTGTTCTCAGAGGAGTGTTCAGAGTTTGATGGATTTACACTTAGGTGTTCTTGCCTCCTGTGTTGCCACAGCTGAGTAGTTCTTGTATTATTTGAATGCTGAAGTGCGTGTGTATGTCTATAAAAGTAATAAGCACAAGATTTACAGAGTAAGAGAAAAAAAAACTACAATGTACCTTAGTTATGGTGTGGAAAGAGACACTAATTTCCTCTGTTTCATCACATTTAAGTCACACAGGTGTGGGGTTTTTTTCTTATTCCTGTGACTGTTGAGTTATTATATTTACTGTACTTGTACCTGGATAGACAGTGAAGTGTTGCATTCAATTTTAATATTGACTTATGTTGATTTTTTTTCTTGTATATTAAACACTCTAATCTTGAATTGTTGCTCAGATTTTACTGCCACCATATGTGGTTGATGGATTCTGGAGAAAACTCTGCTATCAATCTTTTAAAAAGTGTCACTAGTCATAGCTGGAGTGCACCTGAAAACTATTTTCTAACTACAGTTTAAATACTGCACCTAAATCAGGAATTACCTGTACCGTAAAGTATATTAGATTTGTATTCAAAATTGTTTTGTCTTTCAGCAGTGAGGACATTACAAAGAATGTCATGTGAATCCCACAGTGTGACACAGACTGCAAATTATGTTGCCCAGTGTTGCACTAACCTAAGCTAACTGGCATTTGATAATTTTTTGACATGAAATTATATTTTGTGTTAGATCTCAGCCAAGAACTAAAACAATAATGACCGCTGAATACCCTGACAAACTCAGCTGTACAGTGGTTTAAAGTATTTTTGTGTGCAAACAAAATGAAATGGAAAATTCTAACTGATTGAGATGTTTTAGAAGATTATTTTTTAAAATGGACCGCTTTTATTGGAAGTAACATGGATTTGCAGCAAAATATTGTAAATATGTTCGTTTGAGGAGATTCATACAATTTTTTGTCAAAGGACAAAAACTTGCTGAGATAAAATGTTCTGCACTTTCTCCAATATGGACATCTGCACATTTTTAACTGGAAAACTGGAATAATTATGCTGCTAATTTTTGTAGAGTTGTGCTCAGGACTGAAGCTCATAAACTACAAAACTGCTTCTTACTTTGGCACCTCTAACCTCCTAACTGGGAATAGGTGCTGGTGTGAAGTTCACCAAGTATCCAGGTGTCAAGTCTGGCCACAGGAAAGAAACACCACTTGAATGGTGCATTGTCAGCTCAGGCATCCCTTCAGACCCTGTAGTCTGTTCTGAATGTCAATGTCAGCGCTGGGTTCAAAAGATGTGCTTTTGTTCCTGTACAAACACTCAAAACTCAAATGTGCTTGTTTGGAAAGCTCCTAAGTTACTGTTAAACTGAATTTCACCTTTTACTAAGCTGCGGTAAATTAATTTGTAGAGGTTTCAGAATGAGAAAGTCAGTTTTCAGGGCTCTGAAAATGCTTCTCGTGCATTTATTGTCAGTAAACCTGATTAATTTGCAGTGTTTGCATTACATACGTCTCTACTACTGTAACATTCTAAATAATTTTAAAAAGAATGATCACTTCAACTTTCATTCAATGCAGTTTCAGTGGAATGAGTATACAAAGTTCTTCCTGAAAATAAGAGTTTTCTGTTTCTCTCTGCCTTAAACTTGCTTTTCAGAGGGTTTTGGAAATCTTTCCAATGTGTTTGTAAGGACGTGGGCATTCAATTTTAGCCTGCTTTCCTGAGAGCAATCAATGCAGATTTTTATCTTTTGATTGCTTCAAACACTCTTCTGTCCCTCACTTTGGAGGAGAAGGGCAATATACAATTTAGTCAAACCTGTTTTATAAAAGTTTTCTGTTCAGTATCACCCTGAAAGAATGCTCATGGAAACCAAAAGTACATACAATAGAAACATACAATACCATGAATACATTCAATTCTTGGAAACCTCTACATACCTTGATACTTTGAATTTCCTGTGTCCTGCTCCCTTTTGACCTTGAATACCATATTAACTGACTCTTTGAACTCCCTCAGATGAGTTTAATTGCTGATATTGATTTAGTATACAACCAAAAATCTTATTCTGACCAAGAAATTTAAGAGATTATGACTTTTGATGCATACTTTTGACATTGGAATTTGATGGTGCAGTCACTATATTTTTGTCTCATCTCTTCCAAACCAGCCAGCCCGAATAGTCTGAACTGCTCAAAGACTCATTTTGCCCCACAAATGTTTATGCAAATCTGTTCTGTACAAGTTAACATATTTCATAAAGTGAGTTTTATTCTCAAGTTTAACATTTCATTTTATCAGTCTGTCATTAAAAATAACCAGTTGCAAATTAGCAGTGCTAGCTGACTCTCTTTAATCAATTTCCTTAGCAATTGTGAGGTTCAGAATTGCTTTCAGAGGCATTTAATAATGCCAGCATTACATTTATATGGCATCTCAGGACAAAGGAGTTCATCATGACACAGAATCTAAACTGCAGATTGACAGAAATAAATCAGATGAGGGAAAAGAATTCCCACCAATATTATTTTACAAACAGTGGCATCTAATTGCCTTCTGTGTGTTCACCAGGACTGCTCTGAATCTTGTTTCTGAATGATTGATTGCTCAGCTCAGCTGTTAAACTGGATTTGCAGTTTATCTGGGGCTGTTTTGAAGTGAGCAAGCCTTGAAAATGAGTAGGATGGTGTTGTACATTGCTGCTGGCTGGGCAGTGCAGCATATCCAGTCCCTGACATTATCACAGGCACTGGAATCTGCTCTTCCTGCAGGGGAATGGGCACAGCCAGCAATGGGCTCAGCCCTTAAGCAGCTCAGTATCAAAAAGCCATTTGCTTCTGTGGGGTTGTGGGTTTGTTCCAGGGATTCCTGTTGCCTGAAAAAGGGATGTACAAACTGTTTGGGCACTGAGTTCAGCAGGAGCACCTCGAGGAGCTACGGCCCCATGCAAGTCTGACATCCTGAATGCTGGAGACCCCACACGAAATCTGGGTGTGCTGATGTAGGATCATCTCTGTGGTGCCTTATCTGGGATACCTAAAAGCAGAGGCCAGACAAAATTTCAATAAAACTGAATTTTTTTTCAATTTTATTGAATAAATAAAAAGCAGTCATATTTGCTGAAGGGTCTTCAGGTACATTTTGAGTAGACAAAGCTTCTCAGGGGTTACACCCAAAAACGGACCACAAGTCACAGGTTTTCACACTTTGATAAGTTTGGTCTGTTTGGGGGTCAATATTCCAATTCCAGCTTCAGGTGATGAAATCATTGACCCCAAGTTTGCTGCCCCCAACTCCCTTCTGTTCCCATCTCTCAGGCCTGAGGCAGTGAGGAGTCCTTATCCCCAGCCCTGGGGAGGAATTGTTGTGTCTGCCCAAAGTGGGGAAGCAGCAGCTCACACTGTGTGTGGAGTTTAGAGTTACACACTAAAGAACTGCAGGATTACAAATATATGAAAAATACAAAAGCTGAAATCCTCAGGCATCACTGTGTCATCTCTTTTTTCCTCCCTGCTTCTCCAGCAGAGCTGAAGCTGTCTCTCCTGACCCAAAGGTCCCCAAGGACAGGCAGGAGGCTCCAGAGTGCAAAGCACATCCCTGTCTTCAGCTGTACCCCCATGAGCCAGATCCAGGACAGTCCTGGGGAACCACACGGTGGTGGGGAAGCTTGAGGAATTTTAGGTTTGGTTCACAGTGTGCCACTCTTCAAACACAGCAGAAGACACAACATTTTTTCTGATTTTTCATGATTTTTCAAGCTGACTGAGAAATCAGCTGTACAATATCATCTCTTGCATTTCGGTCCAGGATTAGCTTGGTGAAAGGTAATGCTATATTTCAAATGGCTTGTTTTAGGTATTTCCCAAGCAGAAATGTTTATTTGAGTGAAATATCAGCTGAACACGTCCCCAGTCACAGATTTGTGCTGACATATGTAGCATATTTGAGTCCAGCTGGCAGGACTAATAAACAATACTTGTCACCATATCTTATTTTTATTTAGAGAGAGAAAAAAACCCATAAAAGATTTAATACATGTGCATAATATACAAGTATATATTGATGAAAAGACAGTGTTGTTTTAAAGTAGAGGTCAAATGTCCAATCTGTTCTGAATTTGGTCTCTCCAACATTTACCTGTGTTCTTATGGCTGTTTCTGGTGTTTGCTATGGGCTCCTCTGATACCTCCTGCTACGGTTAAAGAATTATTCAATGTCATTTTAGGTCACTTTCACTCAAGAGCAGCAGAATCCTATAGTGGGAACTATATGCACTGGCAGCTTGCCCAGCAACAAACCCAAATTATTAATTGGGAAGCAGGAATGCAGGTGGGGAATACTGTGGGCACTATGTATCAAATGGGAAGGCTTGATTTCAAGGAGTTTTTTGTTTTTTTTTTTTTTTTGCTTCAATATCTCAAGATTCTGCTTATTTCAGTTTGATGCTATCTGGCTAAAATATTTTCTTCATGATTGTACATCAAAATTTAAATAACTCTTCTTCCCATAGTCATTGCTTATGGGCATAATTTGAAGCAGCTGATTAATTTCTCCATCTTTTCTACAGAAATCAATAATGGACAGTGGGAAGATTAATATTTGTGAAAGAAAAGATGATATAACAGCAATAAATCTTTTGTTTTCATATGTCTTCTTCAGTTACCAGGAGAGAAATGATCAAGTTAAATATGGTGCATATTAAGGGTAGGTTGTTGGCTGTGGGGCAGAACCCAGCAGTGCTGGGAGAGGCAGATGAGGTATTTTTGGGGACATTGTGAGCTCTTTTTGGTGACATTGGATGGCCCCAGTTCTGCAGCAGAGCTCCTAGAATTCCTGCCTCAGCATCACATCTGGGGCACGGTACTGAAGAATTCATGCAGGACTTTTAAAAGCTCTGTAGAAGTACAATAACTTTTATATTTTCCACTGGTTTGGGGTTTTTTTTTAATCACCAAACCCACATAAAGTTAAAAAAGAAAGGCCTCTTTGAAGTAATGTTTTGAGGAACATGTCCCTTTCCAATTCTTTCATCATAATTGACAGGCCATAGAAACTCATCTCCCAAATGTTTCATGACAAATGCTTTGCCAGGATGGCTGAGCAGGCTGCACTAAAGCCGAGTCCCAGCTGACATGTGAATAATCTCCACCCTGTACAATTTGGAGCTGCAGTGAAAGTGTTGTCGGATAACAGATGGGTGAGTCCATGCCACAGCAGCTGAGGGAGTTGCAAGAAATGCCATGTGGCTGGATTTTATTTTATTTTTTTTTTTCCAAAGCCTCTCTGCTGCTGCCTTGCCACAGAAACCTATTCCCCCAGCTTTCAAAGTGAGAAGGAAACTTTATTGTCTACTTAATCTCAAAGTCCTTTTCCACCAGTAGTACCTGGAGAGCAAGGGGACAAAATCTATGCTGAGACACAGCAAAGCAGTTTTCCTTCACTCAAGAGGTTTTATTTGTGAAGTCAAACATCCATCATAAAGGTTGTTTTTACTCCAGTGGTTCTGGCTCCCTCCTTCTAACTGGGTAACAATGTCAGCTCAGCCCAGCTGCACAGAGCAATTCAGATCTCCTTGTGAGGTCCTGCACTCCTGTCTCTCTTTTAGGGGTCATAGCAAGAATACTCTTCTGCCACAGATTTCCATACGAAACAAAATTCAGGCTCCATGGACTAGGAAGCTTGACTTTTATCCTTCAGTTTCCTCTTTGCAGCTTCCCTATGGGTTCTCTTTAGAGGTTATCCTGACAAACAGATGAGAGAAGAGTAAAGCAAAAAAGAAATCTGAAGTCAAAACAAAAATACTCAGAATTGTCTGTGGAGTGGGAGCTCCCCATGGCATAGCACAGGTTCCCAACCAGTCTTCCTAAACTTCACACCAAAGAAAAATAGTTTTGTGGTGAGCTGAAGCACAAGAAAAAGCCTCAGAAAGCTGACTTTCAGAGCTCTAATTCCTCCTGGAATGGGATGAAGACAAGGTGCTAATTTCCAAGCTGGAAGGTGAGCTCAGCAGTGCCCCTGGCATGGGGAACTGGGAAAGGGAAAGGTTTCTGGCAGGAGCCAGAAAAGGTTTTCACTGGGACGAAAGCTGGCTTATTCCTGAGATATGGCCTGAGCAACTTGAACATCCTCCTTTGCTGAGGATGTTCAAAGTGAAATCTATTCGTGCTTCTTTAGCAGATTTCGATTATTTTTTCCTCTATTTTTTTTCACTTTTTTTCTTTTTTTGGAGTGGTGGTGATGTTCCCCTAATCCTGGCACCATTTTCCATTCAGAATCTTTGAGGAGCTGCTCCACAACTCTGTCAGTGAGCCCTGGGATGTGCTGATGGGTGGGAGAGCAAAGGGCAGTGCCAGAGTTCTCAGGAAACTGCAGAGCTTCAAGTGCTTCCTCTCAGCCTGTGTTCCCTGAGCTGGGCTCCTGCCTCTCTGGAGAGGCCTCTCAGGAGGGAGGGGATGGATCCTTGAACACCTTTTTTTCCTCTTTCTACTCCTTTCCATGAGATGCTTTAGACGTTGAAGAGACCTTTTAAAACCGTGGATTATTTCTGTGCTCAGACAGGACTGCAAGATAAGTGGTGCTGGGTGGAGGGAGTTGCAAGCTGTAGATTCACACTTTTGTACTGCAGGTAATTTTCTCAACTTAGAAGTTTTTTATTTCCAGGGGCAGGAAGTTTCCATTGGGCCTGGCAAAAAGAGTTGGCTCAAATGAATCCTATAACCCCAGTGAAATCATGTTAGTGCTGTTTTAAGGAAGAGCTTTTAAGGTTTATACAAGTGGAATTTGTGCAGCTTTATAATTTTTTGAACACTTCTCTGTCCAGATCTATGTCTGATTTTCCTTTTGTGGCCCAACAAAAATATTATTGAAATAATTAATGAACTGTAATAGAACAGCTTTGTGGAGCTCTGCTGCCACTAGATCACTTTTAACAGGATAGAAATGTCATTACATGATTCTTTTTTTCATTGATTTATAAAATCAGAGGTACTTTGTTTCATTCTTGCTATGGTATGGTGTTGCAAGCAGCAGCTCCTCATACTTTCAACCTGAGAAATTACTATAACGTTTTTAGTGTGAAGCATTTGGCAATTTTAACTTTAATTATTAGGACTCTCAAGCTTCATAGCCTTAATCTTGAAATATAAATGAAATATAAGCATTAATATTTATTTATTGGTATTATTTATAAAGTGCAATGTAGTTGTCTGTGTCCAGGGATTTCTTTCAATTTTTAATATATAATTTTAAAACAGGACAAAATTAATAATTAAGAAATTCCTCATATATGTAAATTACACCAGATAATATAAAGATGCACATTATAGCAGCTCACGAGAGAATACTGCTTGAGAAAATTTTCAACATAAATTTGTCTGATAAGGTCAAAGTAATGCTGCTGACAGTAGAATAAGGAAGAGAAAATATTTTGCTGCTTCCAGGCATCTTCATGTTAAGTCAAATAAAGAATAACAAGAACAACTCAAGATATATAAGGGAAGAAATTCACTCAAAGGGAAAACATAGAAAACGTTTTTGTGTTGTTTGTAGCCTTGTATGCTCTGTGGCTGCTGCAGCACATGGAGATTGTTTTCCATGTTAGCCGAGGCTGGATAAAGGAGCAGATTTTGTTATCTCTGGGTCATGTAAATGCACCCTTTCCCACCCAAAAGCACAATCCGAGTGAGGGTTAAGTCCTGACAGCACCTCTTACAATTTAAATTCACTTTCATGTTTACTTTCAACTTCAGTCACTGTGAGTAAGTCTCAAAGCTGAACACAAATTGAAGGTGTGGGGTTTTTCTCCTCAGCATCCCCAGAAAAAACAGAATTTGGAAACTACCCTTGTTCTTATGCATGTTGTGTAAATACTGATCAGATCTAAACTTTGCTGGTCTCTGGTGACCTGTACAGGAACAATTTTTAAAACTGTGTAAGGATCTAAACACAGACATAGGAATCTCTAAAGGTGTTTACAGGGCAGACACGAATATTCACCCACATGTCCACAGTTTCTGGACTGCTCATTTTGTTTCTGTGTGTTAGACTGTACAGAGTTCACAGCCTAAACGTTTTTCCCCCAGAAATGAAGGCTGCTATTCCCAGTCACATTGTGCAGAGAGCACTAAGTGTGTCCCCATTGGCATTGATGGTCAGCTCAGCACAGAGCACTGCTGCTTGTGTGCTCAGGAGCAGGATCGGGACTTGGTGGCTGAGGTCTTTCCAAAGGGTGTTATCTCAGATTAACCTCAGTCTGTTCATCCAAAGACTGACTAAGAGCACTGCCCTGGAGTCCTTCTGGTTTTCTGTGAGTGAATTATCTGTCGTGCCACGCTGCAGGAACATGGGAGAAGAATTCTGTGCTGCAGGCAGCTCCCTTGAGTCCAAGTACCTGTGCTCTAGGAGCTTCTTTGAGACAGTTTGTGAATTTATTTTGGGGAGAACAAGTGTTTATGGGCACTGTCCTGGGGATTAGGGAGAGTCAAGTGCAGGGGAGCCATAGTGAGTGGAGCAGGACAAGAGAGGGAGCAGGCAGCACAAAAATGCAGCAGCTCCAGAAAAAAAATAAGAGTGAGCAATGAAAGGAAAATTCCAAGATCTTAGGAACAGAGCAGGAAAAGTTCCCTCAAAGCAAAGTTTATCCTGCTCCTCTTTTGGCATTTTTTCCAGCCTTTCCTGAGGCAGGAGTTGTAGGCTGTAAGGATGTTTTTCTTCATGTTTCTCTCACCACACAGATTGCTTTCCTGATTCTTTGAGTACTTTGGATATCTTTCACTTTCAGAATCTATTCGCATTTCATTATTTTTGCCTGTATTTCCTCCTGGTTCATATGGACTTTATGCATATTTCAGGATGTTTTTCATATGGTATGTGAAAATATCTCTACTTATTTCCTGCATCTAACTTGGCAACGTGGCATATTGATTATTGTTCTGGGTGCTTTCAGTCCCTGTTACAGAGACTTATGGACAGACAAGCTGAAGTTAATTTTATAAATAAGATTTATGGAAGAGCATATTTGTTGGATTACTGTAATTGATTGTTAGAGATTGGACAGATTTTTCTTTTACTGGGGGTAATTATATTCAATTCTGTACCTGACTCTGTATGTTAAATCCAAGTTGTTAGGCTGTGTTTGAGAGTCATGACTGAAGCCTGCTGTGTGTGTTGCTGCACATCAGCTCTGTCTGGAAGATCCTGATTGCTCCTTTCAGTCTCAAATATCACTGCCTTTTCCAGAAAAATCTGTTTTACTGAAAACTTTCTTTCTGAAACTTAAAATTCTACAAGAAAACAATGTACTCTTAATTTAAACCATGAGAAAAATCTGGGATCCAGCCTTGTGTATTGAAATTGCATTTAGCGTATCCAAGGGCCATTTCAGACTGAATTTAATCCTCTACCATTCCCTAGGCCAGGGATTGGAGCGGGTGGGAAGATCCTGAGGGACAATCCAGGACTCAAGTGTCTCAAACAAGATTACACACAACAGGTTTATCCTCTAAGGGAGAGTTATTGTGAGGTATGCTGCAAAATAAATACAAAACTGATCACTTTCAGCAGCTTTTCTGGAATTTGGAGTCAGTTCTTGGTTTGTACTCTCTTGGTTTGCTGGTGAAAGCCTTGGGTCTGCATTTCCCATTGCCCAAAGCCCACTGACACCAGGCTGTGGCAGGGCTGCATTTATTTGAAATATGCTCCCAGAGAGGAGTTAATGGTCTTGAACCTCTCAGTACTGCTTGGGCTGATCTTTTAAGAAGCAGAGGGGAGAAAATGAGCTGCTGCCTGCAGTAGACACCACTACTGTCCACCTTTGTGCTTCAAAGCACCTGTTGTGCAGGACTTCATCATTTGAATGCATATTAAACACTCAGTGTGCACCCCTATCTCCGTGCAGCAGGAAGATGTGCAAGCAGTTTGACAAAGCTGAGTGCAGATTGAATTCACTCCACGCTGCAGGGTTCTCACACGGCCAAATCCTCTCAATTCTTGGCAAGAAACAGAGGGCTGGGCTCCTGCCTGGATGTCACTGCAGAAAGACACACGCTGCTCTGCCCTTGACTTGGAAGTTCTGCAAACTTTGGGGGAAGTTTTGAGACTCTCCGTGGAAAATAAAAGCAGAAAAACAACTAGTTAGAATATTGAGTTTGCCTTGGGTTGTTTGGTTTTGAGGGGGTTTTTTTTGATTTTTTTAGGATTTTTTTTTTTTTAGTTATGTATATCAGTCAGTACCTATCTATCTCTATCTCTATCTCTATCTCTATCTCTATCTCTATCTCTATCTCTATCTATCTCTATCTCTATCTCTATCTCTATCTCTATCTCTATCTCATCTATACCACCTATATCTATATCTATATCTATATCTATATCTATATCTATATCTATATCTATATCTATATCTATATCTATATCTATATCTATTTATCTATATCTATCTCTGTATCTATCTGTATCTATATCATCTATATCTATGTCTATACTCTATATCTATATCTATCTATATCTATATCTAATCTATATAATCTATATCATCTATATCTATGTAGTATATTTATATCTATATCAGTTATTTTCTGTAGAAATAACTTGCAGACATTATTAAGAAATTAATAAGAGCTCAAGGTCTTTCAGGCAAGAGAAGGTTGAATGATACCCTTTTCATTTTGGATTACAGTAATTTATGTAGTGTCAGACCTGACAGCATGGGCTGTCAAACTTGCTATCTCAGGTAACTCACTTTTTATTTAAGATTAATTCTTTGAGGTTGAATCATAAGGTCTTTGTTCTTACATGACTCAGATTGTGTGCTGGGATTCCAGCTCTTTGTCAACGCTTTTAGGCTTTTGATTGAGTCATTTGCATCTTCAGTTAAAGTTATTTTTTCATGAAGTATTTCCCCTCTATTTGATTAAATATGCTCAGCCATGTTCATTAAATATGAGAAAATTTCTTGATGTTTCTCACCATGATGAAAATAAAATACTAGATTATTATATTTAAAGACTGGATTAAAAAATAATAATTGAGGGGAAAAAAACAGTCCTTTTTTGTCTTCATCACTGATAGGCAGGCACAGAAAATCTCTTTTACTCTTTTTTAATATTTTACTTTGTTAACCTATTTTCATATATGTTATATATATATTTATTGACCACATGTTTTGTTTTAATTTTGTGAGCTGAAAGAAATTGTTCCATATGTCTTTCTGTTTAGAAAAATAACAGGCAAAACTTCAGCATGGTTTTAGTCCCATGAATTTTCCCATGGAGGTATGAATATTAACAATGCTGAGAAAGTGCTCAGCAAAAATAGATGTCTGATATCCAGAAAGTGAAAAGCCCATGCTTGCATCACAATTTCTGTGTGTAGCACTGCTGCTTATTCAGCCCAACCTATCAGCATTTGAAATTTGTTGTCCTTAGTGCTTATGTTTTGCTTAACTTTCCACTGGTTATCACAATATAAACTTCACTTTGCTGAAGCAGTCATTGCATAAAGTTGCTGTAAAGTGTTGCTCCAGCTGGAGTAACTTCATTCCTGTGTGGAGGAGTGAGCTCTGCAGTCCTGAACTAAGGAATGGGAGCTGCCATCTGTGGATTGTAGCAGAAAATGCAATGAAATCCAGTCAAGTTTGCTCTGTGTGCTCGGGACAATTTTTTATGGCTCCAAATTCCTTGTTTTAGTCCTCAGCAGAGTCTGCAGATCAGCAGGGAGCCGAACCCAAGGGGTCTGCTGCAGCCACCCCTGGAGGGTGATGGATGGAGTGTGACCCAGCTGCTTCTGGAGCATCTTCCAGTGGTGCACAAGGTGACTTTTTTTTTTCCTTCCTGAAGATTCCACTTTTACTCTTGAAGTAAAGAGAATTGTAGTTGCAAGAACACACAGAAATTTAGAACCTGCTTTTCTCCTTGGTGCTGTTTAAGAGAACTTATTTCAAGTCATATTAATGCACCTTCATTTAATAAACAGGTATTTTCATTAGCACATTCTATTTCCATTTTCATTAGGACTCCATTAAAACAAACTCTAGAGGTATTTGCTCTGTGTCCAACAGTGATGGCAGCAAGCAAGCACATTAAAAAACTGTCACTCAGCCTGGTACATTAAGTAATGAAATCAGAAGGCAAGAGACAGGGACTTTGGGTGTTTGTCAACCTCTGACAATTTGAAATCAATAAGAATTTGATCATGTTGAACTATACTCAAGGATCATCTCCTAGCTGATTTTTCCTCAGCCTTACTGCTTCAGCCATATTTTCCTTTACTTCTGAGCTAAAAAAAAAAAGAACTGTGCAACAGAGGGCACGTTGGTTATAATTAACAAAGGAGAGTGTATTGAGTGGGATAAAGGTAATGAGGAACAAATTATCTTGTTTATAGCTTGCACTGTCCAAACTCAAATATATTTTACTGGCAGGCTTGCAAAGGTAGATTCCTTTCCATTTCTCAGTGGAGCCTGCCTCATGTGAGGAATCACATTAAATAAGAGATTGCTTTTGTGGGTAGAGGTAGGTCAATAGTACCATTTAGAAAATAGAGGTTGTTTAGCAGCTTTTGTGGTACAAAATGCACAAATGCTTTGGGAAATTTGGATAAAACAATGATGGTTATGAAACTCTAAATCTTCAGAGTAAAAATATGTAGTAAGACACGTGTTAATTCATAAGTTAAATTGTATTTCTTGTGACTATGCCATGTGTTTAGGTGTTTGCTCTTTGCTAATAGGGGTGTCTTGTCAGAGGCATTCCTTTAAATGTTTTCCATATCAGGAGTCCTTATTAATGCATGAAATTAAAAAAAAAGTCACCAATCTGCCAACATTTGAGAGTGAAGTGTCACACAAGACAGGATGCACACAAGTGTTATTTGTGGTCATCTAACATTTATTCGTTGGGTTTTTTTGAACTGTAATTTGCATATTACACTTTATTTCCTGATAGGGAAAGAGAAATTATCAGCACTTTAAATACTAAAATAGATATTTTGGGGGGAATTTCTAGAGCAACTATTTGTAATGTTTTCAATCTTTGTGCTTTTCAGCCACTCAAAGAACTCATACATAGTGACCTCAGCTGAACACAGTAGCACTTTCAAAGGAACTTGTTCAGAGAGTGAGAACAGAAAGATCTGAGGATATGAATTCCTCTGAAAAACAAAATATATTTTAACATTAAGTATATTTAACAAGAAATAGACTTACTGTTTCTTCACGTTGTTTATAATTAGAAATTACTTCCTATTTTCACTTTGATGTTCAGCTGAAGGGTAGGACACATTTCAAATCATGAGTGTTGTTGACTAGAACTATAAGGTTTGATGATTAATGTATTTCATGACAAGGTAATATTAAAAAAAAAAAAAAAAAAAAAAAAGGGAGTTTGTGGAGAATTAATGTTCATTCCTTAATTATGTTCCTTCCTGTGGGTGAAAGCAGAACTGTTACTGTTGCTGGAAACTTCTGTTTTGCTCAGCAGTACCTGTGTCAGCCTTGATGAGATGTGAAGCTATCAGTCTTTGGTTTAGACTGAAAAAGAGGATGCAGGATTAAGCTTCAGCCTCTTGATTAACAGAATTAATTATGGAGATGAGGATGCAGTGAGCCCATTAAAGGGAACCTTTGCTCTCTGTGGAAGAAACTGCGCTATAGGCTCACTTGCTTTGTTGAGATAAAAAATGTTCCCATCTGTTTTGCTGATGTGAGGACAGCTGCAAAGTCCCCCAAAGGGAGGGAGCAGTTACAGAGCACTGAAATCATGGATCTGCAGGTTTGGTGCCCAGCCTCGCTGGTAATTCTGTGAACTTCTGCAAATCAGTCACTGGAAAATGGATTTTGATAGTACAGCTTGTAAGATTGCAAGGTCAGACCTGCTTGAAAGTTGTGGCAATGGTATAGAACACAAGTCTGCTTTATAAAGAGCAGCCCAGTAAATCTTGATAGCTTTTTTTCATGTGCTCATTTGTTTAGAGTTACTCTCTGGCAAACGTGTTCTATTACTAGAGGTAATGGAATTAATTTTCTTCTCTCTTCTTCAGCTGGCAAGAGGACACTGGAATTTGTTAAGGGCTTGACAAGCACTACTTGGTATTCTACTGTTAAATGAAAAAATGTGCCCATTGTTACCTTTTCCAATCAAAAGTCTGCTTACCTGTGGCTGAACCTATGGACAAGGTGTCTGGAGGTCATCTCAGTCCAACCCAATATCCCCAAACCTGTCAAGTCCATGTTGAGCTCATGTGGCTTTTAAACATTCTAACCTACTCTATAGAATAATCTGCATTCTTGCTGAGAACAATACATAATAAAAAACTCACTGTTTTTTGAAAGGCACTTGCCACATTATGAGATCAAATCCTTAATTACTACGGTATTCAGCAATTTCTTTTTTGAAGTAGATTCTTTGAAACAACTATTTCAGAACAAATATGTCAAGCAAATAGGCTTCTAACTGAGGCCTGGTTTGATGTTTCAGTCATTCACTGTCACTGTTGAACCTTGATAAGAGGGCCTTTCTTTTATTGTTCTTTACAAATAAGCTAAAATGACATGTTTAAAGTAGTTCAGCTGTGAAGTAATGCAAGTGAATTGAGATTCAGTGTTCTGGGAATATCAGAATCAGTAATTCTAAAATTTGTTTTAGTTTCAGCAATTGTTGAGTTTCCACTACTACAAAAGTTGTTGACTGGAGATAGATTGGATCCCCAGGTGCTCTTTTCTGGTGTGTGATCACTCTAGACAGCAAAAATACCCAAGGTATTGGTTAAGGATATGGTCCCTCGAAATAGTAATTTCTAATTTCTGTAACACTGCAGCCAGCTGCATTGAATTTCTGCTGCATGGTATGGTGGAAAATAATATGCAAATGAAAAGCTAAGGTGATGACTTGAGTGAATAAAAGAGCTCGTTGTTGCCCAAGATTGCAATAATTATGTTGTTCTCAGCAAAATCTTCTCTAAGCCAACAGCAGTACAAATGTTTCTGGAACATCACTTCTCTTTTTCCCTTAAAAAAAACCCAAACCCACACACACACACGAAAAAAAAAAAAAAAAAACTTGGTGATTTTGCCTCCTCTTTGGGGATGAAATTATTTCCTTGACAGTTGGCAAAGGCAGAAGATTCACAAGTCTCAGCAACTGTTTTCCTGGTGGAAAAATCTAAGTGAAATGATGAGAACATCTGGCAAAGCTCTTAAATAAAACAGTACTTTGAAACAGAACTGATTCAGTGTATCCTAGGACATTACATCAGTGACATTAGAACAATTAATATTCAAGACGTGCTTAATTATAATTATACTCCACAGATGTTCCAGGAGAAAAAGTGGAACACTGTGCTTTCAGGTTGAGCTCTCATGCAGGCAGACTAATACAGTGGCACTTTACTTTGCCCCTATAAAAAATATTAACAAGATTGACTGTTAAACCAAAATTATGCATGAGAATCTCAGTGGCAGCACTCAGCCAGCGCTGGGGACTGTGTAAACAGTGAATATATTGTTTTATTGACGGCATTAAGCTGCAAAATCCTGCACGTGGTGGCACACCCCTGACAGACCCTTTGTGCTTGAGCCTGGTCTAATGTGAGGATAATGGGAAAAAAATCAGGGATCTTCAGGCTGAGGGAGGTATTCTGATACTTTTAGCATTAATCTCTGCATTGTTTTCTTGGAACCTCTGTAACATTCACTTGATACCAACTGAAATCAAGAAATGTGGCTGCCTCAATGGGAAAATGAGTCCCCAGTAATGCACTCAGTGGGAAAAAAATTGGGATATTAGTAGCCTATTAAAAATTAACAGTATTTAATGGTGCCTTGAAGGTAAACCAAGGTTGAACAGGAAACCCTGGGGACATTTCCTGGCCTCCAGTACTTGAATTAGCAATTTTAGTACAATTTTTGGTTTATATTAGGTGGTTATGAGCTAAGTATAATTCAGCTAAGAATGCAGGATATATGTAATTCAGGACAGCTGTGGGAAATCATTACAATCTAGTGTTGAAAACGAGCAGTTACCAGATCAAAACATTTACAGGTACCTGTATTATTGAAGACAAAGATTTTTGTGTCTTCATATCTCCTGTTCTCAAGAAGTTATATTTTATAAGAGAGCAAATTCTCAATTAACAGAGTATCAAGCAATATCCATTTCTCCCCCTAAGAAAAATAAGTCAGTCAGTATTTTTGTTGCTTGCTGAGGTCAAAAGTACAGCTACCACTCTGGATGAAAAAACAACTTCATGATGTCCTTTGGGAATCCTGTAAGGGAGTTGAACTGCAACCTTAACTCATCTGAAAACAAAAAGTGCTTTTACAGGAGATCTGCACTTGAGATTTGATTAGGAAAAAAGGAAATAATGTGCTCTGACTCCATCAAGCTTCCAATGAAGAGCTGCAGTTAAAACACTGCTAGCCCTTTTCCACTCTTATTTACCCACTTGTTAATTGTGAACAAACATTTACAGTAATTCATGCTTCATGGGTAAAATTTATGGGTGCAGACATTTACGTCCAAGAGTGAAATATACTTCTGAGTTCCAAGAAATGAGGATAAATTATTAAAAACTCCTGATTCCAAACAACTTCAAAATATGTCCAGTACTGCTAATTAAAATTACTCAGCTGAGCATCTGATTTTAATTAACTGAAAGAGGTTGTGATAGATGTAGTGTTTGTCATTTTGTCTCATTTTTCATATCTAATGAAACTGCACATTTGCTTTCTCAAACAGTGAGAAAAATAAGTGTTCTAGTATTTAAATAGATATCTCTAAAACCACCTTTAAATAGGTATTTCTAAAACCCCTGTAAGTATACAAGGTGTGTTTTTCATAAAACTGAAGTGTTCACTGCATAGAGCACCTTAAAGAAATCCTTTCGGTTTAAAAACCCAAAGAAATAGGAAGGTGGTTCAGCAGATCAATGTTTTTTACTTTCAATCCTCAGAGTCCCAGGGGTATACAGAGTAACTTATCTGCATGCAATACCATTTAAGTGGTAGCTATTTTCATATTGTTGGTGATTTGTGCTGCATTTGGCTCACTGTTGTACTAAAATAATATTTACACCTGTACCCAGACAGTGATTTCTCTGTAAATTCTTTTTTCTTAATTTTTTACCTAACCAAGCCTTAAGATTTATCGATCAGCTTCATGTTGGAATGAAGGGAAAGAGGAATAGAGAATGGAAAGAAGTATTTCCTTCTTTAACTTTTATTTCTCTTACCTAGCAGTTATCAAACTATGTTTATGCACAAAATGTTGTGCAATACTGTTTAGTTCTGCTGACTGTAGTTTATAGAAAGGCACTAAAAGCAGCAGGAGTTTCCACATTCCCCTCTTCTCATGCAGACAGCCTTGTGGGACTCCTCTTTGACTGAAACAACATGAATTAGGGTTTTGTGGGGTTGGTTTGTGTTTCACATGTCTCCAGCTTCTTTCTCTCATCACTTTTAAGGTCAGAGAACAAAACCAGTCATTTTCAAAATTGCTGGTTTTCCAGGGGATGAACTGTTATTAGTGTGGTGGTTTTCCGCAAGCTGCTGGGTGGGTTTTGGGCTCATCAAGCTGATCTCCTCAGGTTACTGCACAGAGCATCTTGGGGCTCAATTTTAGGGATAAATGCTGAGGAAGTCATAAATCCTGTTGTGATGAAGAAGTCCTTCATCCTCCATCCTTGGGAGGGTGTGGAGGGGCAGTGTCAGGGCTCTTGTCCCAGGTGCTGCTGCCACTGACCTGTAGGACCTGTAGGACAAAGCTGTCTTGGACACTAAGCTCAGCCTAAACCCTTGGCTGAACATTTGGCAGGGGATTTTAGGCTGAAGTAGCTTAAATTTGATCCAAGAGCTTATCTGGCCTGCTCTCAAGTGATAACAGGAATCAAGGTTAGTGAGTTTTCTTTCCTCTGTAGGTCAGGTCAGGGCAGAAACTTCTTGCTACTGAATTGATTTTCATACATGCTTTTTAATGGTTATTTCAGTAGCATTTCGATAAAACCTCTTATTTGCAAAACAAGGAAATAAAAGCCCAGATGTGCCAAAATTTGCATGAGGGTTTTCATGCTTGTCAGCCATGTAAGCTTGTTGACATCTTTTAAAACACAGTAGAAAAATGGCACTATTTAGCTTGAAGTTGTCTCCAGACATAGAAGTAACATAATTGGAGTTCAAAATAAAGGGAAAATATGTGTTGTGTTCTGTTGTGAGGTGATTACAACCAGAGACATTTTAGCTCAAGATTTCTGTAATGTATATTAGAAGGCATTTCCTCACTCTGCAAAGGTGGTGGCCTGTATCTCTGAGACTGTTGCATAAGATTCCACACCTCCCTTTTTTTGGGCTATATGACAGGGACAGTAATTAGCACTAAGCTCCAAGGCAATTTATTTTCATAAAATTAATAATAATGAAGACAATCTCATTTTTGAAAGCAGCTCTGTGAAAAGCCATCTCAGATCGCTGCGTGGAGATCTTGATTACACAGTGAAGAGGAGCTATTCACAGGAGGAAGTATTAGCATAGCCACATTCCACTAAAAACACTCTTAGTCTTGCCAAGTTTCTGTGCACAAAATGATATGCATGCTGTGCTGATGTTATTAGTTCCCATCCTTCAAGCTGCTGCAGTCCCCTCTGTATAAATCTATCCTGAAGAATCTTTATATGCCAAGGAATATGATCCCTAACCACTTTAAAGTGTGATGCATTTAAAAGAATGCAAAACAAAGTGTGCTAAAATCCAGAAAAGGAGACTGGGCGGATGCCGATTTGAATTATTTCTGTTTCCTATCTGTGAAAATTGAATTGACTGACAGTGGAAAGAAACATTTAACTGATTTTATTACATTAACTTTTATTTCATTTGCTCGTCTTTAAATTCTATGGGTTCCATAATCAAAATCTTGAAGTGAAAAGCATCTTGAGACATTATAGAGTGAATGTATAAATTCTAACCCGATTTGAAAAACACTGCTCTTGTTTCCTTCCAAAGAAGAGTATTATGTGGCTCATAATGTCATTGCAACATGTAAAAATAAATCACTGTGCTGAATTGGAAGGCTGACAGGCCTTTTAGTTCATGAGTCTGTGGTGCTTGAATGCTTTCCTGAACAGAACATGTTGGTTCAGACATATTTTGTGAGTTTACTTTGCAGCCTGAGCTCTGAAACCATCATCTCATAGGAAGAAGCTTTGGTCTTCTCCATTTATTATTCCTGAGCAGCTAAACTGCATCCACAGCCTCCCAGCTGTCATGTTATCCATGTGCTAAAATGAATGCACATGGATGTAAATATCACCAATGGACATAAATATCATCAATGGATGTAAATATTGTCAATGGCATTTACATATTGATGGAAATGGTTGGTCAGGTGGAAGGTAAAATATTCATGAGTGCTTGTTGAAAGATTATTGTTGATCATCAGGTTTTAATGAATAGATACACCACCTCTGGCACAGGGTATTTCCAAAATTTAGGTGACTTATTTTACTGCTTTTTAATTTACAGCCTTTTTCATTCTTTTAATAATTTTTCAGTCTTTCTTTCTTCTGCAGAGTCAATGGATGGAATTGGATCATTGTCCAGGTTTAGGAATGGTATGTGGAATCCTAAAACATTCCAGACTGTCACAGGTCAGGAGTATCCTGATCCTGATGAAGGTAAGTGGTGGAAAGACTGAAGCTACAGGGAAAAAAAGAAAAAAAGAAAAAAAAAAAAAAAAGAAAAAAAAAAAAAGAAGAAGAAGAAAAATCTATCCAGCTAAACAGGTTAGCAGAACACTGTTTTGTTCCTCTTGCTCACATTTTACTCATGCATCCAGAAAAGTTAATGGTCAGGATATGTAGCTGCACATTTGACATGTTTCATGTGTTTATTATAAATTTAATGTGACTAAACTTTGTTATCCTCTACTTGAGAATGCCTCCGGTATGTGATTCATTTTGATTACTTGGTACAAAAGTTTTTCATAATATAACCCCCATTCTTCATTGTCCCAGATTCTCATTTATACAAATTTCTTGTATCATGAATTTTGTACAGATTCCTGACAAGGTCCCCTATGTCACTAAGCTTGTTAAGGTCTGTGCTGTTCCATGTGTTACATCTAAAATCAATTTCAGTTGCATTTGACCACTGTGCAGATGGAACATTATTCATGCATTAGACTTTCTAAGTGGGGTAGAACAGAAACTTACATTTATTCCTTACAATTGTATCTGCATTTTTGTATTATATATGGTTCAGTAACCTTTTGTGGAAGACCAGAAGATGCCTCTGGAGGCAACACAATGTGCATCAGAACTGATTTATACTGTAACATCTGTCAACTTCTCCCTAGGACCTAGTTGTGCCAGGATACACACGTCATCTTTCCTAATGACTTATCCAAAGACAGAGGCTGACTGTGGAAAGAGGTCTGTCACAGGAATGAGTCTGATACTGCCATTTTTCCAAGGAATACTGTTCAATGTGCTTTTTTTTTTGGTTGAGGGATCCAAAGTTTGCAGTTAAGAGAACATTTTGCCTACAGGGTAGGCATTTTTATTAATGAACTTCTGAAAATGGGGCATAGGAATGCTGTTGGAAAATGCAGAAAGCACAGATGCAAAGAATTTTGAAAATATTCCAAAGAACTTAATTTTCTATCTGAAATTAAAAAAAAATATCCTCCAACCAATATCTCTTAAACAGAAGAGCCTAGAGTAGCCAGTATATTTTATAGTACTGGACTTGGAAATGGATCTGTTGAATCTCATGTGAACATTTTGCCTAGATGGATCCTGTATGTCTCTGTCATTTTGGATAATCATTATTCAGAGTGCCAGGTGAGTGACAGTCAGGTACCCAGAGGAGTTACCTGAAGTCTAAAAGATTTAGCATTCTACAATTCCCCCTCTCAGTTTCATATCCATTACCCCTTTATTCTAGGGTTGTTTTCTCACTCTTAATTGAAATAGAATTTCCATCCTAACTTCAGAATCCTTCACCAAATACTAAAGCACCCTCCACTATAAAATAGCCACATTTTAGCTGGTAAGTTCAATCACAGACAGGAAACTGAAAATTTGATCAGATCCACAAATGTTCCATTACAAAGGAATTGTTCCTAATATTAAAAACATAACCAGTGATCTCCTCCTGAGGAGCGTATTTGTATTAACATAATTAATTTAATATTTGCAACATTACATAACCTTACTTCAGTTGTGTTGCCTGTGAGCATGATGTAAATATGAGCATTTTGTCATCAGAGGTATAATGTCCTTTTTTGTGCTTCAGGTAGTCACCAGCTAAACTGTAGCAGTTTTCAATTTAGTGTGTAAATTAGCAGGAATTTTCTCTTTTCTTACAGGAGATGTCAAAATTACAATTTAACATAGAGGAATCTTATTTTATTCTGCCTAAAGATATCTTTACTCCTATTTGTAAGTAAATTTGCAAACTGTAAAATGGCATTTTATTCTAATTTTAATTTTAAAATATTTTGATTAATAATAGTTAGACCAAATAATAATTTTTAGGACTCTCCATAATGCATGCATACATACAAGGTAAAAATTAAAATGAAACTGTAATTTATGCTAAGCATGACTCCAGTTGTCTTCACAGATTTCAAGTCTGCACCATTTTTTTGTCTTTTTGCGGTGGCTGGCTTTACTGCTTTTATATTTATTATTTATATTATTTATTTGTATTGATTCAGTTTAGCAGATTGGCTTATATGTTAGAATGATTTAGGTTGCCGTATTTTTTATTTTCCAATTTAGCTCTCTCTTGTAAGTGAAAACACCCTGTGTAATTGTGGGGCAGGTATTTATGGGTTAACGAGGCACGGATCTGTTTTAAGGATTGAACAGAATGTTGCAGTGTCACAGCTCTGTGTTTATTACAGGATTTGAGGTGAAACTCCTGTTCCACCTGAGTTGCACTGGCTGTTCAGGGGATAGATCATCTCACTGCCTTCTGGCAGCTGACTGTGTTCTAAAGAACCTAATATTCATCAGTCCATGGGAAGAAATCTGATCTAAAGAGCTAATTAGCTTAATTAGTGGAGCTATCTAGAATGAGAGGCCTGGCTTCAGTCTCATGTAAAGCAGGGTAAATGTAAAAGAAAAAAAACTGAGTTTCCCTGCAATAGAAAGGGTCCAGGACTTGGCATGTTCCCCTGGAATATGGCAGGGTGAGTGATGGGGACTTAGATGAGTCTTTTTCTCAGGAATTCTTGGTTTGCTCAGTGCAATTCTTCACTGAGGTACTTAAAAGCCAACGTGGCATCAGTTACCAGCAGCACTGCTGTGAGGTTTTTCAGTTTGTGCCTGGGCCCATGGTCTCTGTGGTGGAGTTTCCTTTAACAGATCAACCACCTTCATGTCCATTCTTTAATGCTTATTCATTTTGGAACATGTTAGAACACAGGGACATGACAGGACCTTTTATGTAATCAAAATGAAACAAGCTTATGGAATCAGAGAGTCATTTAGGTTGGAAAAGACCTCTCAAGTCCAACCTTTGGCTGAGGTTTAGTTGAAATACTGATGTTTCCCCAATATCATTGCACTGAATTCTGTGTCCAGTCTTTAAGTAATTTTGTTGTCAATAAGCAAAAAAGTAAATTTACATTTCTTTTGTTTCTTTTCTTTATAATCACATTTTTGTAATCAGCTGGCCTGTGCAATCTAGTATTAGATCATTTAGTGGAAACTAATTTGCCACTTTGGGGCCAGCAAATACTTCGTTCAATATCTAGCTCAAAAACGGTGGAAAGTGAATATATTAATTGCTTTCTAACTGTGGTTTAATTTAAATCTGTTAATTATTGCCATTTCTGTAAGCATCCTTTGTGTTGCCATGCACAAAAAAACAACTCTTAAGAAAAATTAGCTCTGTGGGTTTCTCCCTTGAGATGTCCCCAGTTGGAATGAATAATGGTGCCACATTACCCTTAGAAGGTCAATGGGGTTGGAATGTTGTATGGAGCTGGATCAACCAACACTGACTTTCCATTAACTTTCTGCTCCAGCTGTCCTATGTACAAATCTTCAGACCAAAGCTGTGGGTATAATTCCTTATATTGTTTTGGTCAAGGGAAGGGATTTTTGCCTGTAAACGTTCCAAAAAAACTTGTGTGTGGCTGCCAAGCCAAGTGTTCTGTCTGGCATTTGTGAGTTAATGAAAGAGCTGCTTTAGCCTTAGAGCTGGATTTCAAAATACAGAATCTGGAGAGGAATGTTGCAAATGTAATGTTACCCAAGCCTCTCCTAATGAGAATTTACATAAAGAATGACCCTGTGGGATTGCAGCAATGTATGGTGCTGCCATTTAGGAGAATGGAATTGTGTCTCCAGCCCAGAGCAACTTAAAAGTAGGGATTGGAAGGTTTTGGTCTTGGGGGACAAAGTAAGTGCTTTTCACTTTCTCAAGTCATTCACTATAGACTGAAGTAGCTTCTGTAGGTAGTTGCTAATCAAAAGAAAGGCTGAGGTTATTGGGATATGCCTAATATAGTGAACAAAAAAAATGTACAGGCTTTATTTCATTGTGCTTTCCAGTCAATGGAGAAATAATCACAAGGTGAATACATTTTTAGAGAACAGTGTTACATGCAAATAAAATAATAAAGCAGTATGAAAAGCAAGATCCTATACCTGAAACTTTCAGTATTCCTAGGTGATGATTAATCCAAGTGACTAATCCAAGTACTATTACAAATTTACTTCTGGGGCTGATGTTGACCTTGTTTAACCTGCTGTGGTCACATGGATAAACAGACTGGAAGATAGAGAAAGTGGGAGAACAGGGACTTTCCCAGCTATCTACAGTTTCCAGATGAAGAACTCTATGGTCATAGATTCTCCTTATAGTTATTGAAGAGAAAGATGCACATCAAGAGAATGGTGGTGGTTTGAGAGGAATTGTGCTCTACAAGTCCTGCTTCTTATTTTTGGCAGTGCACAGAATCTGCAGTTCATTTTAACTCCATTAAATGCTTGAAGTTTGAAGGACAGCTCTAGGTTTAATTGTGTTTCACTCCTATTCCTACCTTGTCAGCTAATGGAACAACTGTTTGCTAATTGCTTTAGGAGAAAAGATAAAAATGAAGGCTGGTATAAAATGCAAAGCAGTATCTCAGAGTTACTGGCTGGAATACGTTCTTGACATGTTTGAGTTTCCATCTGTGTGTTTATATAATGTAAAGCATAAGATGGAAATATAAGTGTACCAAAGATAATCCAAATAAATCGTTGACAAACTCATCTGGGAGACATGTATATATATATATAAATAAAAACACATACACACACACACACACAAACATATATATATATATATACACCAGAATTCCTGGAGTGGGAATATTTGCTAAATTGGGAGCTTACAGTGGTGCTAATTGCAGTGGTCCTGCAATACATCACCATCATTGATGCTGAGAAAATTCTCCCCAGGCACAATGAAAGGTCATGTTTGATATTGAAACAATTCATTTATATTTTCTTAGGTCACTTTTATTTCAGTCCGAAAGAATAATCAAAATCCAGGTTAGATTTTTGGGTGCCATGAGCTGTTTGGAGGTAGATTTGTGGAAATGGCAGGCTTTCAGAAACACACAGCTTGATCAAAAGAGATTTGTTACCTCAGAAAGCTTTGCAAGTCGTAAGCAATTGCCCACCACCCTTCTGAAAGAGGTTTATATGAAAATGAACATCCTCCTCCTCATGGAAATGAAAAGAACTTGAGATAGAAATGAAGTGATTTCCACAGGGCCATAAACTGCAATTGGAATCAGAATTATTCCGGAGTAGTTTGTGCTTCCTGCCCGATGCCTGCAGTCCCCAGGCTGTCACTGCTGGAATTGCTGGCCCTGGGAGCTGTTTCTCCACGAATTATAGTTGTAGTTTACAGCCTCAGCTCACTCAGAAACAAGTTTTTGTGCATGAGCCCCCCACTTTTTTTTTAGTCTGTCCAATGTTTCACTTCTAGATATAAATTGTGATTGAATGATTTGGTTTAGATTGTTTCCAGTGAAAATGCTGCTTCTATAAATTGTTCCATGAAATATTTCCATTTCCTTCAGCAAATATCAAGTGTTTTTCTGGTACTTGGGGGAAAAAAAATCTTCATTTCAATGAATATTACTGCTTCAAGCAATTGCATGCTGTAATACCTTTTATTTAGCTGACTTTTAGAGGTTGAGGAGAGGATCAGGCTTTCATTTCTTTCTGCTTCTGGTGAAGTCAAAAGTGATACTTTCACCAAGGTGAAGGGGAAAAGGTTTTGATCCTGGCTGAAATCAGGGTTCTACACTTGAATATGTTGAGTTCAGAGGAGTTCTGCTAGCAGCTGGAATGCTAAAATCCTGGGGTTCCTTGATTCCTGTGGCCCAGCTAATCACCCCTTTCCTGAGATGAATAAGGCACGAAAATAGCACCTGGCCTTCATGCCTTCCTCAAGGTTCTCACACAGAGCCACTAAAGAGATCAAACAAACTGTTTTGGAAAGCTGAGAGATGATTCAGGGGCTATTCTCTTTGAGCCATGCCAAAATGGGACTGCTCGTGCACCTTGATTATTGCTGGTTTTGATGAATGCAGACCTTAAGCAACACCTTCTGTGAGGAACTTTTAGCACAACGAGGCTCACCAGAGCTTGCCTCTGGCAGGAGAAGGTTTATAGCTGCTTCTCAGCATATTTGAAAGAAGATTATTGCTGCTGACGCGTTGCAAAAAGGTAACATTTGTGTGCATCAGTGACTTAATTGCTTTCTATTGTACCACATCCCATAAAATGACAAACCTCATCAATAAAAAAATGCAGTAAGGAGGTGCTTTGGGATTTGTCTAGCTGTGGGGAGCTGGAGGTACTTAATAATGTCGAGTAGCTATTTCCAGTGGCAAGTAGGAGGAGTTGCTGCTTCTTATTGGAAAACTGCAGATTGTGCATGATTTTTTAACATCTTTTTTTTCCTTGTCCTCTCATTTCTCAGATAAAGAAAGAAATCAGTCTTGACACCATAAAAAAACAACAACAACAACAACAAAAAAACACCCACCTATTTCGAGGGGAAAAATAAAGGACATATTTATTTACTGGGGGGGAAGAGAGTTTTGGAAAAATTAACATGAAATTTTGTGCAAGCTGTATTTTGGAAGGGCAGGGGAACTCTGACCAGCAGAGAGTTAAACCATACCCATGAGAGACAGAAAGAAGGAGTAGTCCCAGGTGAGGGCTGGCATTTGGCAGGTGACCCTGGAGGTGAAGGCATTTGGCAGAGCAGTGGACTGGAGGGTTTAACACCACTCTGTAGCAGCACCTCCAGGTCACTGGCAGCTAAACTGCCTTGTTGGTCTTGTTAACAGCTTTAATTTATTCTTTTTACAGTTCTATAAACACAGTGCTGTCAGTTATCTTCAGCTGAGGCAAAATGGGACACGTAGTCCAGCCTGAGGGAAGGCTCAAAAGGGCACAGAGTAAAGTGTCTTTCCATGACCTGTGACTTCCTTCTTTTCTTCCTTTTAGCAAATCCAAGAGCAGATGCAATTTTCTGTTTAAGTGCTGTTAAACACACCTAGCAACTGTGCACCAGTACTTTGTTCAAGAGGGGTAAAATACATAATAGAATGAAGAAAATAGAATAAGTTCTGATCACAGTTTAATTTAAAGATTGTTTATAATTCTAATTACTTTAGATGCAATTAGTAATACTCTTTTCAACGTTGAGAGGAAAAATCCTGTTTATTGAAGCCTCTGTTCTGATGCCTGTGAATGTGCAGCTATGACCTAATTCCACCAGAAATAAAGCATTCTAAATGCTAAATTTTTGCCTGCTACAATTAGTGATTTTTAAACTGTAGAATCTATTTCTCTAATAAGACTTACACAATTTTGCTTTCATTGTAATGTTATTCCTGCTAAAGGAGAATATCAGGTGTTCAGGAATGTTCTTTTTTCTCTTGTCTTGACATAGAGAGATAAAAAGAATCAGAGAATTAGGGAAAAAAATAGAGGATTTGTATTATTTGTCTATTAACAAGTGTCTTTTGCATTTAGGACAGGAACTCTTTAGCCATACATTTAATAGATCAAGAAGAAGTCACTTTGGAGGGGATAGTCTTTGAGATACATGTCCTTTACCTTTGACCTTTCTTTGTTACAGCAAAATTAATCTTTCCTTCTTCAATTTTAGCCAAAGGTTACTGTCTGTACCACGTCAGAAGTGTGATGAAAAGTAGAAAAGGCAACAAAGAGGGATATTGAGGAAGCGAGCAAGATTGAAACCCAGCAAGAGTGCTGCAGATATTTAACTTTGCTGTTTGGCTCCAGAGGTGATCTATCCCTATCCATATTCCATGAATTCTGTAATATCCTGGCCTCAGTTATCAGTGAATATGTGGAGACAGAGGCAGATGGAGCTACACCAGTACTTACTCTGTCTGTCCATCACTTTGGGGTGTGCTTTCCTCATTTTGGCAGAGGTTTCTTTGAACTAAGCAGGCTCATCCTGCTGCTGTTTCCAGGTTTCCTCTGCTCTGATGTGGGCAGTTTTGAAATTTGTGTTTTAACAGTGAATGGGCTACAAATTGACCTACACTTTCACTGAACTGCAAAAAAAAAAAAAAAAAAAAAAAAAGACCAACAACAACACCCTGTTAATATTACATTGTTATGGGCCAGATATGAAAGCTGCTGTTGGAATTAAAATCCATAGCATTCAATGATTTTGCATGTTGATAAATTCTGTTTATCTGATGATGCCTCTGAATTTCAGAGAGAATTATGTCTTCATTTAAACTTGTCTAAAATACTGAGACTTTATGAATGTTATAACAGACTATTAATGGGAAGATTCATTCATTATTTTCTTGCTACTTGCAAGCTTCACTGTACCAATTGCTATTTGACCAGACCTATACAAATATTAAAATGTTGTTCTTTTATTATTTTCACTGAAAATACATTTTTTGATTACATTAATTTTGGGTATATTGTCAAATCCTCTTCTGTTTTTGTGGTGATTATTACCAGCAGGATTTCTTTTGGATGTAAAATAACTTTCAAATGTGTGACTTTTTAGGTGATAGACAATGCCTTTCTGGCTGCCTCATGTTGCTCTGAATTAACTTCAAATTTTTAAATCAAAGCCTTTAGGAAGACTGCCCTTACATAAAGTAATCACTGATGAAACTACCATTGATTAACTGTTGGGCTTTCATTGATTGCACATTTTCAGTTCCACGGGAAGATTTCAAACGTTATTTGTGTAGTATTTCTAAACCATAAAAGAGCATTTTGTGTATTGTATGCATTATGGAATTCTTGTCAGATGTAAATCAGGAAGAGGGAAGAAATTTTCCTTCCTTGAAGTGCCAGGAATTTTTATATACTTTGCCCCAGACCTGCTAAAAGAAGTTTTTTTTTTGTGCTATTCTCTTGAAATGGTTGCATTCAGCACAGGTCCCAGCCGGGTGTTGTTGATCTCTGCCATCTGGAAGGCAGCAAGGAGGAGGTTTAAATATGTGCAGGGGGAATAGCTGAACTCTTGTCCTTTGCAGGTGAAGCTACAGAGTCATCAGTGCTGGCAGAGACCTTGGAGATCATCGTGTGCAGCTGCCAGCCCAGCTCCAGCACATCCCGAGGGCCACACCCAGAGGTCTCTAGTGATGCACCCCACACCTCCAGCAGGGGCTTCCAAATAGGGAAAGATTCCAAATAGGAAAAAATTCGCCTTTGGACACGTTAGGAAGTTTAGCTGGAAAGTTTTGTGGGTTTCTCAATTCAATTGTAATTGGCTTGGAGCCAGCCCAGAAGTGTGGATTGGAATCTGAGAATGTAACTCTAAGACTGTTGTTACTCTCACTGGGCCAAGGGCCAAAAAGCCCACCTAGGCTGTTAAGTACTCAAGAGAGAGAACAAAGAGACTCCAGACTTTTTGAGGTGTTGTAGCAAGGTGCAAGAAATTTCTCAGGCACCTGTGTGTGGCTTTTCTTTGTTTTCTGTTACGTTTGTTATTTTCTTATTTTTTCTTATTAAACCTTCTGATTTACAAAAAAATTTACCTTGATTTACCTTGGGGGAGCAGTGTCTCTCAAATTAATTATAGCCACTTTTCAGGCTGGCCTTCAGAAGTATGGGTCAAACTCACAGGTCTCCTCTCCAGGCCCTCCTGTGAGGAGCTGTTTCTCTGAACCTCTTTCTGTCCAAAATGATTCCACATGCATGTCAGCTTATCTTTTTGGAAACCTCAGCTCTGCTGTGTGGAGAGAAGCAAGCAGCTGACCTTTCATGCCATTATTTTCACAGTTATCTAATCTAGGTTATGCCAAGGAGTCCCCTTTAACTTGCACCTCCCACATCTGGAGTGCAGCTGGATTTTTCTGCACGTTTGAGTCCTGAGCATCATTTTCCTCAGCTCTTTAATCCAGGTAGTAATTTTGTAGCCTCCCAGCTATATCCTGGGCTCTTTGCAAACTCCTGCTCCAACAGAAGGCCAAGATTATTCTTTCCATAGCAGCAAAACAGGTTGTGTCACTAACGAATGCAGGAATCATATTAACTGCTAGCAAATACTGATGGGGAATGGGGTCTTGTGTTCCATCCTGGACTTGCAAAACTGAGCTTGGTTTGTGCCACTTCATTTTTTTCACTTTCATTACAGGAAGTCTGCTGGCTTTTTGAGATTATTCCCATCCTTTGATCTGTTGGTGTTAGCAGAGCTCTCCAGTGCTTAGAATTAGCTCTTACAGACAGGCTGCCTCATTAGTTCTGGTTGTGCCAGAGCCTTCCTGGCTGGGATGAGCTGCAGGGAGAGACAGCAGCAGCTGAGCCAGGCTGGCAGTGTGGCAGCAGCCTCCTGAAAAGCACAGGGTGCCCCTTAGCCCTTCTCTAAATCCACATGTTTTGCCTTTTTGTGTTACCCCCGTTCTAGTAAAGTCTTTCATTGAAGTCCCACCTCGTGTACCACCGTCAACAAATACTACAGTGTTGGGAATGATGAAAGTTTACAGGAAAGTTTCAGGTATGAATGCTTAGCAGAAGGCTCTCTAAATGTGGAACCTGAAAGTGGAATAGAGATAGAAGCAACTTTTGATATAGAAGAATAAAAGATATCTAAATGAAAGTTGTTACTAGACAACTAAGAAGGCAAAAGGTTAAGTCGAGTTGGAAGGAGGTTTTATGGCTGGAGCAAAGGATATGTTGACCACAAACAAAGGTGTTTTTAGCAAGCAGAAAGAGATCTCAAGAAAAGCAAAAGATAACCATAAGCAAACAAAAACGTGTTTTTAACAAGTAGAGAAAAGGTCTAAGAATTTTCCACTGCAACAAAACAGAAAAACAGTTTTGAGATAAAAATGTAACATAATATGGTAATAATAGTAGTCGTGATAAGCTAGAAGTAAATGTAAAGGTATTGTGTATGATGCTGATTGGTTTTTATGTACTAAAATGCTTAATAAAGAAAACTATATCATGCATTGTAACCAGAGCTAAAGGGGCTTCAGGTTTTGCCTATAAGTTGATGCTGACAGCTTTAGGCTTGGCTCTGTCACCCACGACCCAGGATTGCTGTGGCTTCAATCCATGAAACAAACAGCACATTTAAAGAGTTGCCTGGATCCCCATATCTCTCCTTCAGGCTCTTCCACTACACTATGTTTAATATTTGTTTAAAAATTTTATTTATTTATTTATTTTCCATCTACTTCACCTTTTCCGCTTTTGCTTTCCAGAGGCTGGCCTGTTCTCACAGCAGCCAAGGAGCAGTAACAAGGAGCCTGCAGCTGAACCCAGGTGTGTTCTGGAATGCAGTGGGAGGGTTGTGTGGCAGTTTGGATGTGCAGGATGCACTGTGGGTGTGTTCTGAAGTAAATTTAGAAAGAGTGGCTTTGACCAGCACTTGGTTGTGTTTCTACTATTTGTGGGGATTTTGTTCCACTTACTTCGTACATAAATTTTCTGTTTCCTCCCAGGCAGGGACATATCACCAGTATTCAGAAAAGTTATAAATGAAAAATAACAAATGAAAACTCTAAGTAATTCCCGGTGTTATCTTACAGGTATCTGAGATCACATTTAGGTGATTTGGAGATTTCAGAGAGGTCATTTTTGGTGGTGATGGTGATAGGAACATTTGTTCATTGGGCTGTTGTGTGAGCTCACCTGAGCTGATGAAGGGTGAACAAAATGGGGTGGGCAGAGGTAGATTAGCCCAGAAAATGGTGCAGCACACAGCACCGAGAAGATACAACTACAGTGTGTTTGGGGTTTTGTGTTTTGGTTTTTTTTTTCATAGGAAAAGCAAGGCAAACAGTGAAGTTACAAGGAAACAAATAGAGGTGTTGGCTTGCAGAAGCTAAATAAATAATGAGCAGCTCCCAGCTGGGAAGATTTTATTATTGAAAGAACAGTATTTGTGGTTTTGGGTTGGCTTAAACCCTTTTGTTTCATCATTCATGATAAGACTTTATAGTTAACACTTGTATAAGGGAAAGAGTGGCAGAGATTTATTACTTTCAAAACCACTTAACATATTTTAGCAAATACTGTGGAGCAACTGCTGTGAATCATTTCAAATAATGAAGATACTTAAATAAGGTAATAGATTATTTCTGTTATCATGTTACTGCATATATTTTGCCCAGTAAAGTTGACGTGAAATGACAATTTTATTGTAATCTTCTTCACAAAATTTTATTGCTGTAATTTATAGCATGGTATAAACTTGTGACTGGGATGGAAAATAGATGCTGGAAGAAACTTTTAAAATCAAATAGAACTGAGACCATATGAAATTATGGATATATTTTAAGACTTTTCTTTTTTTGAACATATTGGCTTTGGCATATTGTTAATTTTGCTTTTAGGGTGTGCAGTCAAAGTTTAAAAAATATTTTTATTGAGGCTGTTAGAATCAGAATCTGCTACATGGGACCAGTAAGTCACGTTTTTCCTTCTCAAAGTATTTACAGTCCAGATCTGAATTGCTAAATAATATGAGAAGTTTCTAAATAGAGTAATGATTTTATTATTAAAATATATGTGGGGGAAAGCTGAAAATGGAGAGATTATACCTTGCCAAGTGCACTTACAGTAGAGAGACATTAATTATCTCTCATAAAATGCCTCTGATTTCTCAAATCTAGCAACTTTAAAACAAAAAGTCTTACTTAAGCAGTGATTGTGCAGCATTTAATTGTTAGTTCCATAAAATATGTGGGAGGAAAAGGAAAAATTGGCCAGAAATACATAGAGAGGACATGGACTTGAATACCTGAATCCTTTGTTTCACTTATTTCAAAGTATATTTATAGCACAGTCTGCAGTCAGTAACAACAAATGTACTCCATGAGAGAGCGTTTGGAATTAATTGCATTAAATAATTACTGTTATATTCTGAATCATGAATTCTTAACCAAGTAACCTGCTTGTATGCAATGATGCTCAAGGACTTAACATATATATTCTTAGTTCTCTCAATCTACAGAATTCTTTAGCATTCTACAGTACTTAGGGAAGCCTTTTTCAGAGTGATGCCTATTAAAAATAAATGTTAATGTTTCAGGAAAGTGTAGATGTTTAAAGGTGATTCATGGTTTCTTTCTTTTATAAAAATGAGAATTGTGTACTGCAGGACAAGTTCAGGAAGTATGAAAGCACTTTACAAAGGAAAGAGATTGAGTTTAGTGTAAAATATTAAAGCTTTATACTGACAGATCTGTTTTTATTTAAATTTTTATTGAATTTTTCCTTTGAAGTAACAACAAGAGACACATACTGTTGGCAGATAAACGATGCTGTGCTGAATGAGTGGCTACTTAACCCTAGAACTGTCAGACACCATTATTCTCAATGTCAAGGAGCTAGAAAGCTTTATGCAATGTTTTCTGTTCTTCAAATTAAATTGGTCAAATTTCTGTTCTTTTATACATTTCTATGCCACAGCTACATGTGACATCTAGACTAGCTCAGCAGGGAGTGCTGAATTTGGCTCTAGACCTGCTTACAACTTGAAGCCAAATTATGCTTCAGGTTATCTTGAGAGCTCAAGCAGCAGAGCCTGAAGCACTGATGTTGTTCTCCTTCTGCTCTGAGCTTTAAAGTATCCTGATATCTGAAGCAGCCATGCTATTGTCCTAATTAGTAAATATAACAATGAAAACATCTCTCAAGAGCACAGACTGTGATTCTGTGAGTGCAAGACTTTGCAATACGTGGGATTCTACTTCCACGATTGAGATTTACCCGTTCAAATTGAGGATGTACCCGTGTTTTAAATGAGGGATGGGCATTATGTAGATTTCTGATAACTGCTGTCACAAAAGGCTGATGTATTCCTTCAGTATGGAGAAATCTTTCAGTGCTGGCATTCAAGTGTATGTCATGGCAACCTTCATGAGGATTACTTGTATTAAAGTCATTCAGCATATTCTTGGATGATGCTTGTTCATTCTAGCAATTATTCTCTCTTCCTTTATTTCCTTTTCACTCACACTTGGCAGGTATTCCACTCATGTTTTGAGGTTCAGGAACACAGTTCTTTTCCCCTGAGGTTCTGTGGTTATCTTCTAATCTATCCTTAAAAATTTCTAATCAAAAGCCCTGCTTAGATTCTAGTAATAAATTCTAGCACGATCTCTTAATTTGCTCACATCCTTCATTACTTCCCAAGAAGAAAACTCATCATGTCAGTGAAATTTTGAAAGAGGGTGAGTGTCAAGACCTTGAGAAATCAAGACAGAGATTGGGAACTGCCATTTGAGCAATCCCTGTCGGCTTCATCACAAATTTCCATTCCAGTGGCACAGAGTTCTAATGGCTGAATTCCTTGATTGCAAACTCATGGAAACCAGTGGCTTGTGTTTAATCTGAGAATTATTTTACAAGGAATTACGCTCAGGTAACAGGTGTGATGAGGAGGTCAGAGCACCAGTGTGTTTATATAGTGTGGAAATTGGTGACAATGGCCACAAAGAAGTTCCAAAACTGATGGGAAGAGGCTCCTGCACCGAGTCAGTCCCTTCCCACTCTCCATACCTGATTTTCTCTTTTTTAAAAAATATAATTGTAAAACTAGTGAGGAAAGTGTAGTTAATGACAAGTGGTTACTTCAAATCATTTTACCACTCGAAACAGGAACAGAATTTCTCCTGCTACGTTTTCAGAAGATCTCATTTACTCTGCAAAGTGGTGAAATGCTCTGCAAACGCTGCAAAGGCAGAGTTGTGGTAGTTGAGTGTTGTGCCTGAACAGCAGGAAAGGAGAAAACAGGTGCTAAACAGCAACAATTAGCATATGTATACCAATTGATGAGGTGTTAAACACAGCCTCATGCAGAGGTGTCAAAACCCTGGCCAAAGGATCTGTTAGAGCCTGTTATGTGAAATAATACAGATGATATAAACCACAATGGAATATAAAGGGCTTCAAACACCAAATGTCTTGGTCACAATCACAACAACTCATTTAGCTGGACATGTGTTTTCAGGAGATTTGCAGCACGTGTACATTCAGAACCAATGCATTTCTCATGAAATGAAAAATGAGTGGTTAATTATCAGATAATTTTGTAATGATTTCAAAACAAATGATTGCTTCATTTCTGCTGTGCCACTGTAGCCTTAAACTTCGATGTCATATTTTCTTTTGTCACTTCTATCATTTACTATGTGTTTATTTTTTTCCTTTGCTTGCAGTGAAAGCTGGAATATAAGATTTAGTGTTCTTAGTTTAAATTGTTGTCATGGTCTGCTGCTTTTCCTACTCTGAAATTATCGGGTTCTATTAGAGACTGTGATCTTCTCTTTCATTTTATGCCATATATTCTTTATGATCATTTAATGAATGCACTTAACAGTAATACATGGGAATCTGATAGTCATGCATCTTTCATGATTTTCTCCTTCAACTTTTGCTCTCTGTTTCATGCCCCAGGCATGGCTTGAACTTTTTTCCTTCCTATTATCAATATAACTTTCATTGTCTCAGTTTTCATGTTGTTGTCTCCATGAAAACTGTAGGATTCAGTCCCCAATAGAAGTTTGACTATTAGTATCTATTCTTTGTAATATGCAAGTATTTTCAATTACAATAGAGTAAAAAGAGTGTTATCAAAATAAGTTACTACTTTCATTTTTTAATTTTTTTGCCTCTCTTCCTTTCCCTATTTTTTTTTTTAAGTTTTATGGAAATTGGAAGAGTTAGAAGCCATCAGTCACCCAGAAGATGACTCTGAGTGTTACTATGAGAACTGTTCTCACTAAGAGACACCATCCTGCACTGCGTCAAACAGTAGACCCTTGAATGAAAGCAAATCATTCTTAATCACCCGATTTTTTACCATCCTTATATAAATAAATGTTTGTAAAAAAACTTAGTTCTGGAATTATTTTGTGAGTCTCTCTTGAAAAATAATTAAGTGTCTAAATACAAAGGACAGTCTCTAAAAAGGTCTTGTCCCATCTGATCTTGCCTGACCTTGCTTTGTGCCCAAGTAAAGCCTACAAGCAGATTCTGATAATCTCAGTGTTTCCTTGCCCCCGTGGTGGTTTTTCTGCCAGTTTGACTTCACAGCATTTTCAAGATGTTCCCAAAGCTAGATAACACAAGGTAGGCTGAGAAATGGAAGACTCCCTGTGAGAACTGTGGGATTCAAGCCAGCATTCTACTTTAGATCATCCATGAATCAAATGCATTATCCAGCATATTGTAAATTGCACTCTAATCTCATGATAAAATATTACAGTTATGACTGTAGTAAATGAGAGTATAATAAAGTTCAGAAGTAGGAATGGTGCACTGTTCAGCATAGTCCTTCTCTGTCCTAAATGGCAAGCAAATATTCTTTATAATCTTCTTTATATTTTTATTATATTTTGAGTATTTTCTCTGCAAGGAGACTGATTCTGGTGGTGCTGGTCATGGCCATGTTTCACTGATTTTTAGCACAGTGATTGAAGGAATGAGACCTGCATCATTTTTCAGTGACTGATTGTTCCTAGTTGGCAGCAGTACCAGAAACTTTTAAGCATCTTTTTGAGCAACTTTTGCCCATTTGCTCAGCCACAGCAAGAAGGAATTTAAGAGAAGAGTCAGATGCAGCTCTTCAGATCTTGCCACCCTTGAGACTCATGAGTGAGTCAGCTTAACCTGCCACAGAAAGGTGGAATTTCATTTGACTTTATCCTAAGCTGCAGCCTTAATACAGAATTCATACCTTTGGAAAAGGGATGTGTATTTACAGGGGAGGATATGGACTGGTGTATATGCAGACTTCTTTTTTTCTTTCATTGCTTTAATTTTCTAAGATTTTTGCATTTGATGATGAATGAGCCATTCATTGCCAAAAGTTTGCCGTTCCTGGTTGATTTGCCAGGTGCTAACTGAGAATTTCAGAATTGAAAGCATATCAGGTTACAGACCCATTGTATAAATCAATTCTTATAAGATTGTTTCAGAAATCTACTTTCCTGTAGATTCAAAATTAATTAACACCTTCCAATTAATTAAATTTCTGAAAATATGGTGAGGTGGGCAAAATGTGCTGTACTGTATTATCTGAAGGCTAAGAGATTTAACTATTAAGTCTCATGTGAAAGAGAAAACTGAAAAGAAGAAAAAGCAGGAAAATTATGTACTACTTTTCTAAACTATTTTACTTATTTTATTAAAAAAATGTAATTCCTTCTTGATCCTTATGGTCCCTGAATCATTTTAGTGGTTAAGATTTAAAGAAAAGTAGAACATAGTTTTATTCTGTGCTACGCTCCTCTTTTTGTTTAGATTGTTAGTAAATAATGTGGATACAGATCAGAGTTAGCACATTTCCAACACGGCATTGGAACCTTCCTCATGAGATGGGTCTGGGATTTTGAGAAGGGAAGGAGCACCAGATGGTGTTCATTAGTGTCCACTCAGATAATAGCAGAGCCACTCATTGCCAGTAGGCCTGGAGACATTAAATAATAAATCTTCCTTGTTACTGTGCAATTAACTGTTAGAATGTTAAGTGAGGTCTCGTTGGATGCTTTACATCAGATTTAGAATGTGGGTAAAGGATTTGGATGTTTTCTCCCGGTTACTGCATGAAACCTTGACAAGTGGATGGCTGAAGTGAGGATTTGAGCCACCTTAGAGAGTGTGGCAGAGGATTAAATTAATTAATTACCCTGCGCTGTGCCATTGGTGTTTTGGGATAATTTCCTGTTGGGACGGCCTTAAACCCTTTAGTGAGGGAATTTATCAGTAAGGACTCCTTCAGCACAACTTCTCTGTACCAGTGCAAGGTTTGATGTCTCATTTTCCCAATAATAGGTCACTTTGTTCCTGCACATGTTAACCACAAGGTTCATTTTCTCCTTTCTGGTTGCGTTAGAGACGCGGGGCAAACTTCCCAACAAATGTAACTGAGTAATGTTCAAAATCTGGTGTGAGGGAGTTGAATTTTCATAGCTTAATTAGTGTCAGCAGGTTGCCAATTAATTAATGGAATTCTTTTGTGCTATCTCCAGCTGTATTTAATTAGACTGGTTATAGAGGGAAGAAGGCTACTGTATGAATTCAGCGAGGTGATGAAGCTTTTTTCGGAAACTGTGCTTTACACCTTGTTAAAGGCGTTTTGTTTCCTTTCAAATTCTAAATTCTTCACATTCTGCAAATGAGGACAGTGTGTTCTGTCAGCAAATAAGTGGTTGGTGAGGTTATTAGCTTTATGATATGACATGAAAGTATTTCTGGATTGCAGTGTTTTAGACAAACCGTTGAAGTTCATGAGAAAAAAAAAAAAAAGAAAAGAAAAACAACAGTGTTATTAATTAAAAATGTATTTGTTAAGATCCAAGCTAGATGCTGGTATAATCCAACCTAAAGACATGGCATTTTAGAAGAGGTCTGTATTAAATTACATCAAGGAAGACCAGATCTTTCTTCCTTTTTTTTTGTAATTTAAAAAATATAATCTAGAAGTAACAGGCTATGAGTTAAATTACTGCACAACTCAAAGCTTATTAGAAACATCAGAATATCTATATTATTGGATTTATAGAAACAGAATTTGTATCTTATTATAAAATGTACTTTTAGGATCTCTCCATGGTTCATAGTTGGCTTTCCAGTTACTCCCAGTGCAGCCATATTAAATATAGTGACTATTACCAACTTTGTTTAAAATAGAAAATATATTTTAAATAAAATATATTTAAAACCACTACAATAAACAAAACCAGAAACAGATTTACAGAAAATTAACTGACCAAACAAAAAATACCAGATGAAAATAAAATGTAGGAACTTTTTATTTTTTGGTAATAAAGTAAAAATTATTATCACAGACATCTTTCTTTTCTTAATTTTCTGCATTTTTCTCTTTCATACTTAAGCACCATTTATGATTACACCATAAATGGAAGGGGCCATCCTAGGCTTTGATAACAAATGTGGAAGATTTCAGTGGACAAAAGATTTCCAACATTAGCAAAAGGCATAATTTTGTGCAAATTTGGTCCTTGAGAGCCATTTTCCAACACAAGAGTACTTAATTCCATCCTTTTATTGAAAAGTGATCAGTCAAAGAGGTGTGAGTAAAAATACAAGTCTGAATTTATAGAAAATTAAACTTAGGCTGTAGCTTTATTTGCTTTCCCAGACTTCACTGTGCATCACCACCCTCTGAACTGTGAACCAGGAGTGGGATGTTTATCCAGATGAATGCCTGCAGAGGCAAACCTGGGCCCATAATTTGACAATCACAACACATACAGCCTCAGATCAGGGTTCAGCTGTCACATTTAGGGGGTCTGAGCACAAGCTTGCCTGTGCCTGCTCACACACACGTGGAGAGATCCCAAATTAGAAGGGGTTTTAATGGTTTTCCTGAACTCTTTCATCTGCGCTGAGGAAAAAGAGCCATTCCATTGTAGAAAGTGCCTATCTACATTTATATATCGATGCTAATCTCTGCAGGATCATGCCAAAACATTATTGTTTAAAGAGCATGTGCACAGCTGGGAGCAGCTATTTACTTCCTGTGCTTTTTGTGATGATCTTGTCAGTTCATCACTGAGTTCCTTGGGCATCTCCATCCAGGTGCACTCAAATTGCAGTCACTGCAAATTACATCCTTACCTTGGCAAAGCCTCCTCCCTTCTGTACCAGCACAAGAGCTCCAGCTAACTAGAAAATTCACTCCACTGATTTTTTCATATTAAACAATACAAGCATTTAAGATATTATTTATATCTCTTAGTGAGGGAGAGTAATGGGAGGAACACCCTGCATGACTGAATCCAGTTTCCTACTGGTGCAGTCAGGCATAGGAGAGGGATTGTAAAATAAATTGATCAAGCTACATCTCAAAAGCAGTTAGGATCTGTATGTTGACTCTGCTGCCTCAGAACGCTGGAATGCTGCTCCAGAACAACACAGCCCGAGGAACTTTTGTTTCACTTCAATTTATTCATGTACTCATTGACCTTCATTTGTCTCACTGCGTTCAGGAGGAGCATTGCAGTTCTTGCTTTATGGAATCCCACACAGATCCCTTGAAAACTTCATTTTTTGGGCCTCTTTAATATCTCTGATAAACTGTTTCCTCCTTCCTGTGTTGCAAAGTGTGATGAAGCAATGTGGGAATGGCTGGAACCAAAGGGTATGTTTTAATTCCTCCTTATTATTCACTGCTACAAATGCTGTCAGAGTTCCCTCTCAAGTTTTAACATACAGAGTCCCAAATTGCTTTCAATTAGGTGAGAAAATCATCACTTTTGGACATAATTCAAAAGCCATGTGCTTGTAAAGCAGACAAAACTTTGAGGTGCTGTTCCTCAGGATTTCTGTAAGCCCTTCATTTGCAAAGGGTGTTGTGATCACAGGTGGGCTGATGCCTCTCTGCTGACTGCAACCGAATTGATCTTGCTTAGGCCAGCATTTAGTTTGGCTTTCTGCTGCAAAGGTCTAGGAACAGACTAGAGTGCTAATAATGTACCCACTAAATCTGGTCTTTATAGTTCAGTGGGGAGGTACTTGACTACTTTATTGTGAGAAAGACTTGTACTTAAAAGTTAAAGAGCCAGCGATAGCTTTTAGGCCTCCCATTTAAGTAAAATCCACCCCTTGGCATTTATTTACGTTATAACTTTATGTGCTCTAGAAATAAAGGCTTGTTAATATATACCTAGTTACAGAACGAGACGTGACTTATCTAAGTACATATTTTGTTCTCATTTTAAAGCAGAGTTGAATCTGAAAAGCCATGTGGCTTTTTAGGAACCTTGTTGGGCTTTTTTAGAAAGTTTTGGAGCAGAATTACTCAGTGCTGCCTGTGCCTGATGCTGCCTTTATTAGAGTGACTATGAGGTTGTTTTTGGATCTCAGTAAAGATTATGGTTGTTGTTTTATCTTTATTACGAAGCACTGGAGTGCTATTTCAGTCCCTGTGTTTGGGAACCATGCAGAAATCTGTGAATTAGGGGGGAGCCAAACTGAAGTTTCTTGTGCAAAATAAAGGTGGTGGTTATTTTATTTTTTTTTTTGTGTGTGTGTGTGTTTTGTTGGGTTTTTTTTTTTCCAAAGTGAGGGAAGAGCAAAAAATCTGTGAAGAGCAAAAACTTGCTCATGCTCTTATTGTGAAGAGCTGCTTGGATAAATAAATCTATTAAATGTTTTTCCAGATGGTCAGTGCTTTCCTCTGCTATTTGCATGTTTTATTTTGATTGTCCTGCCCACAGTAGTGAAATAAGAGTGTAAAGGTCTGAGGCTGAGCATTTCCTCATCATAAGAACTAGCTGAAGTGATGCAGGTCACGAAAGCAAAACAGGAGAGGGATTCACTGAAAGGGTTGAGTATCAGAAGGCTGGGGCTGCTTATTGGTGATATTTACAGATTATTTATTTCGTTTGCAGTGCTGGCTACTTTGGCAGTGCATATAAAAACCTACTCACGAACTGAAAGTCTAGTGACTTCCCTTCACCGCATTTGATCAGGACAGATGGCTCCATATTATCTCTCTTTTGCCTATTTTGGTCTCTGAACCAAACATAAATGTTGTATTTTTTAGCTCCTGTGAGATTAAGTGAGAGAATTCAGGTTTTTCTGCTCTACAGAGACTTTATTTTTGTTCATGGTTATAGCAGTAGTGCTGGGTTTCCTTATCATATCCCACATTATCTTCCTAAACATTGTTATTTTGACTTCATCATTACCGCTAAATGACAACATATACTAGCATAAACTTGAACAGGTCATCAGTAATGTTCTTAAAGACATTTGATGAAATTTTGTCACTCAGTCAAGTGAAAAAATGTTAATAGGATTGAAGTTATGTTTAGTATACAAAACTGCAAATATAATAACTTGCCTTTTAAAACTAAAAAAAACCCAACAACTTCTCCTTTACTGTTATAAAATCCTCAGAAGCAGAATTAAACTGACATTTTATGTACATGGTCTGTTCTGAATTACAGTTTTTCCACAGGTGGCAGAATTTCAAACCAAAAATGGAAGCAAATGGTCCCTCTCCCTACATACAGTCTTTATCCATGTTGGTGACCGACATGTGATAAATTGGATTTTTTGGTGCTAAACTGCTCTTTCCTCTGCATGTTCTGGAAGCATTCTGTGCAAAACTACAAAAAAATATAAAAAAATAAAGATTCCAAGTGCTGCCAAATAACAACTTCTGATTTTTGTGCTTGGTTATGAGTGATTTCCTTCTTCTAAAATATAAAATCTCCTTCCCAAATGCCATGCAGACTGTTTGGTCTTTTAGCTCCAAACCTGTCACATTTCTATTTTCTTCTACCTGATAAGATTCAGGCTGCCAGATTTTGCAAATCTGTTTAAACAAATGAAAAAAAAAAAAAAAAACCCATATAGAAAAGACTGTCTATTGAAGAAAGCAGATCAGGAGAATCACACCTCTAATCTGACTTAAAGACCCACATGAGAGGCATTTTACATTAGAGTTAAGGAACTAAACTGTCTCAAAATACAGAAGGTTGTAGTTGTATCCTGTGCATTGAAATTTGGGTGAAAAAATTACAGTAAAAGCACTTTCCCCTGTTTTTAAAGTGCTGTTTGGCAAACACTGCTAGTCAGTGTAAAGCTGTGAGCTTTTTTTTTTTGCCTTTTTTTTTTTTCTTTTTATTTCTTTTTAGACCAACTGGTTCACGAATTTTCAGTTTCCTGTTCAGTTTCTCTCTGGAGGAGAAGTGGGAGATGAATTCCTGTTAATCTCTGCAGGCAGCAAGACCTGGGCCAGAATGGTGCCTCTGGCTGTTCCTGGTCAGGGTGTTGCCCAAATATATATATATATATATATATATGTATATACACACATACATATATATATATACACACACACACACACACACATACAGATATATATATACATATATTTTAATATTCTTTATTTTTTATGGTGTCCCTGCTCCTCTGGGCTCTTCAGCATCCTACTCGTGTTCTCTCCATGTTTTTCCTGCTCTTCATCCATCCTTCCTCACTGGCCCCTCCACTGCTTCCATCCCCCATGGAGTTCAGCTTTTCAGGGATTTGGTGGCGTGTGGGGGTTTTTAATGGCACCTTTCCGTGTGCAGGTGTTTGAGATGATAATTCTGCTCTTTCAGTGGCTTCTGGATGGAGGCACAAAACTTTTAACGGTGCCTTTAGCAAGTTTTGACTGGTTGCAATGTTGTGAGATGGATGAATTGCTCCTGAGCTTCGGAAAACAGGTGCCTTTTATTTTTTTGGCATCTGGTCCTCCAGCTCGGAGCCAAAGTGCTGCAGACTCATCTGTCTGGAAAAAGGGAGTATGTGGTGATGCAATAAATGAGGCAGTGCTCAATCTAACCACCGGTTTTATGGGATTTATGCAGATGAGCACTAACCTGTGTTTCATGAGTCATTAATATCTCAGTTCTGAAGACCTGCTCATGTGACTTAATTATGCAAACAGATATATATAGTGCCTCAGTCTTGTAAAGAGGATTAAAAAAAAAAAAAAAAAAAAAAAAAAAAAAAGAAGTTCAAATGATCTGGAGACTTTGGGATCATCTGAAGTGACCCAGATAGGTTTTTGCACAGAGCCCACCTTGCCAGGCTGGAGTAAGGGGCTGAAAACCTGAGGGGCTGCACCTCTGGGAGCAATTGCTTTTGTGTCATTAATAAGCCTTTCAACTGGCAAGACAAGTTGCAAAGGTTATTGAAAGAAAGTGTTGGTCCTGATTTGTGGCTGCTGACGAAGTAGATTTCTGTCTGTGTATCGGAGTTTCCATTAGTGTCAAATTTTTAAATTTAAATTTTATAGCCTGCATAATTTGTCCCTGAGAATTGCAGTCGGTTCATTGTAACAAATAAAATCACAGGAAAATAACTGCTTTTTCACAGATCACAGATTATTGAATTGATGCTTTAACATGAAAATCTAGCATTTAAGATGAATGCTATTACTGTCATTTTGGCTTTAAAAAAGCTTCTCAAAAAGTCCTTTCACTTTAAAACTGCCTAAATGCTTTACACTACACAGAAGAAGGTAAATCTAACTTTGAACTATTGAACAGCAGGACAAAACCTGCCCATTAATAGACCGAGGAAATGATTGGGAGAAAAAACGGAGTAGCTGAGTTTAGAGAAACTTGTACTTTTTTCTTAATGAGCAGTTTAACTGCCGATTGATCGGTCATTCAGCATTACAGTAAATGGTCAATGAAATATATAATGATGCAAGACTGCTTTTTAACAAGGCTAAATCTTGCAGCAATCAGGAATGCTTAAGGCAGAAAAATACAGACAGAGCAAATTTCTCCCTGTGCTTAATTAAAATATATGTGTGTGTATATATATATATATATATATATATATACAAGGAACAATAACAGCCATTCAGGCAGGTAATCTGTGGTATTCCTTATTGTGGTGGTGGCACACTCACTCATGAAATTTCCATTTTGTGCTTTCGTCCTTTGATTGTTTATTTCATGCCAGAGGATTTTTTACCATTGGACTTTAGTCAAACCTGACTGCTGGAGAATGGCTGAGTTTTTAAGGTGTTGAGCTCACAAATCTCCAGGGACTTGCTGACTTTTAAACCTGGGAGATTGAGGCAGCTATGCAAATGGGTGAAACTCAAAATATTGGTATAGTATTGCAATATTAATTCCTACATTAACACTTATATAGGCTAAGACTGAATGCAGGACGGAATTTCTATTTTTGTAAATGAAAAAAAATCAGTCGTCGGAAGGGAAACTTAGACCGAAATCAAGTAAAAATCAGAGCCCATAGCTGTCTTGTTTCTCAGCAAAACCAAGATATGAACAGTCCTTTGACTGGTGACATTTGCCAGTGTGAATGAGAAATAATGGCAGAACAAACAAGGTTTTTTCTTTTCTTTGCCTAGGGTGTGAAATGTATCATTATAGGCAGCGGGCGGTGTGAACGGGTTAACATTTTTCTAATTTATGATGTGTGAAAATAGACATCTCCCGGCAGAGCTGGAATGGGAAGAGTGTCCAAGAGCAGGGTTCAGGGAATGTTTGCCCCTCTCTCTTGACTCGAGTGCTCTGGCACTGAATGCACTCTTTAGAAGGTTGTTAATTATTTGGATTTTTTTGTGACCTCCCCTTTCCAGTAAGGAGGGAAATAGAAAAGCTCATCCTCAACACACTTCCCAAGAGATCGGGTGGAATGATGGGCACCACTTCCCTTTTAGGTACCTTGGTCCCCAAGTTATAGAAGAAATCTTTTTTCTCTAATAACTAGAACTGTGTGAAGTTGCCCTTCTCCACAATGATCCTGGCAGGATGATAAAGCCATAAATTACATGTAAAAGCAACTTTTGGCATGAGACAGGTGAGTGACTCTGATGGATCTTCTATTGGCAGTTCTGATCTTCAGGAAGGCTTAGACTTCTGGGCACCATCTACTTATTTCTGGGCATTGGAAGGATGAGAAGAGTTCTGTCCCTCTGCAGTCTCATAAATGAGAGCTGCACATGACCAGCCCAACTGGATCCTACAGCAGGTGCAAATAATGGATTCAATATTCAAGTGCTCTGCAAAATGTACAGAGGAGTTTGGAAATTGCAGTATTAAACAAACTAATTATGATAGCATTAAAAACTCTTCTGCATGCACAGCTTTAATTAAATTTGATTTTGTACCTCACAGAACTGTCTTTGGGCTTTGTGAAGAGTAGTAGTCCTGGCATTGATTAAGACTGAATGTGATTAACATTAATTATTGATTAAACTTCCCCATATCTTCACGTAGTATCAAAGAGAGATTTATTGATGAACTCTGAAAGGTCTCACAACTGCAGTTATGATGCTGTAATTCCTTTTGGCTACAGTTAAAGTGGAGCATTCACGAGATAACTCTATTGCTTGGGAAACTGAGTCTAAAGTCCATCTCCTCGACATTATTAATTCAGGCAATTTAAATATTCCTGAAATATCCGTTTTATTGAAGCATAAGGCAGTGTTGTGGGGTGCTTGGAATTTTTTAGGGGTGAGAGAGGAGGGAAATGAAGCAATGTAGACACCAGATCAGGACACAAACCTGAGATATAGGAGAGGCAGTTCTGATTATTTTCCTGGAACAGAATTCCACAGCATTTTAGGCAGTCTTGTGGCTCTCTGTTAGCGATTTGCCTCAAATATATTCTCTTAGTCTTTTAACACCTTGCTGGTGTTAAAAAAAAAAAAAAAGCATGGGAAAATGCTTTGCCTTTGACAAATCATCATATTGCAGCAGGAAAAAAATCAACAATTTAAGATGAATGCATGAATAAATAATGCTCAAGTGAGAAAAATGCTATAAAATTGATCTTCTGGACCTCTGGGAATTGGAACGATTGTTACATTGGATTGTTAATTATGGAAGTCTCTTGCAGAATTCTGTCTTCAAATAAATTTTCATCAATTGTAATTTTTCAAGGGAAACGAAACAGCAATTTACGACCTTTTCAGATTAATTGATCTGCCTGTTTATCAACTATCCCCTGTGCTTGGTAAACATTCAAATGATGTCTTCTGAATGGAACAAAGAACAATAGTTCTGTTAAATGAAGGAGGATTCAACGGTAAGATAAAGAAGATGTTGCTTTAAAAGGGTGATTGTGTGACCAATGCACATTCAGACACCAAGATCCAGGGGGAATTACAGACCCAAACAAGAGGGGATGGATGTTGTTGAGGCTCAGTGGGGAGGAAACCTCCCTTTCCTGCTGGTAATACTGATTTAAAAAAAAAAAAAAAAAATTTTTTTTGAAGTTGGCATATTTGTTTTTCCTTGTTAAAATCCAGAAAATTTAAGAAAAAAGGTAGCTCTAACTAACATTGTTTAGAGCAGGGTGATACCCATTTTTCAATATCTAGATAATGACACATTTCTTTGGGAGCAAGTGTATCAGCACTGGCAAAGCGTAATGTAGTTGCTAACACCATGGAAGGTCACCAGCACACTGCTGTAACTACTGAGTTGTGGTCTTCTTTTAATTGGGTTTTGCCCGCTGATCTGCATGATCAATTCACAGAACATGCCAGAGAACGAGTGCCTTTGGCTTTAACCCAGACTCCCCGCCCAGCACAATTAAGGCTTGCCTTAATCCCAGTGTAGGACATGGGATTGTGTGACAGCTCATGGATAGACACAGCTGGACACTTGACACTGAATCCCTGCAGTCAATTATTCTGTATTTATGTTTAAGATACACAGAGAAGAGCAGTGTGTGATTTGATTGCGTGATTTGGCCAAACTGGGTCATTGAAGTCAGAAATGAGGCACTGAAAAGGTGAATTATTTGTGGACTTTATTTCCTCCAGTTTTTTTTTCCTCTGTCCCATATGAAGTGATTGATGTCCAGAACTCACATATAAGAAGAAAAATGTTTGCCTTTACAGTGGATTCATCTTTGGAAATTGAATAGAAGCCCCCCATTGACTTTTCCATGTCCACATCAGCCCAGGCTGTAGCCAGTTCCTCCTTCTGTGTGTGTTTCATTTTTCTGTTGCACGATGGAATTTCTGCTCCTGTGCTCCTGTTTTTCTGGGGTTTTTGATCATGTTGAGTTATTTCAGAAGGAGATGTGCTCCTGTTCTGTGCTCCTGTTTTTCTGGAGCTTTTGATCATGTTGAGTTATTTCAGAAGGAGATGTTCAGCGGGTGTGTTGGAGGACTTGTAGTACTATTGTAGTAATATGGTTGTAACATAAAAAGTGTGTTTCTGAATCTCACTTTGTAACATCAAGGGCAAGATTCTTTGCATGAAATATCTAGATGATTATTTTATATTTCTACAACTGATTTTAATTTCTGTACACAGAATTGTAGAGAAAAAAAGGTGGTTTGGGGTTTTTTACGCATTTCTTTTCTTAAATCTTCTGCAAGCTGGCAATAAAGAACAATGCTGTACTTTTCAGCATTTCTGATTTTATTTTCCATGTCAGCATTGCAGCATTAGCCATGCTTCTGCAGTTGAATCATTCTTTAACTTATTTTTGAGCATTCTGTAGACTGCAGAAATAGATCCTTTGATAGTAATTGCACCCATGTATGTATATATTAAGGGCTAAAAGTGAATTATTTTTTCCTGATACATTTTTCTGTACATTTAAAATAAATCTTATGCTTTGAATTGAAGGTGTCTTAATAGGAAAGACACAGTGAATATTTATCCATTCTGCTTCTGGTTTCTTTGTTTTCTACAGCTTTCCCTAGTTAATGTGGGATGCAGCTTTTGGTTCTCCATGTAATTAATGAATAAATGATGTCAAGTAATTTGCTGAGTTGAGATGCTCAAAGAGAGGGTTTCTTAATAATAGGAATTTCTTAAATTGTGTGGCCGCAATTTATAAGTAGAGATAGAAGTGCAGATGAGAATATAGGAGATGAAGGATTCTTTGTTAGGGAACGGCTACAAATAATGAGATAACACTATCTGATGGCTTAAAGGATTACTGTATTAATCTACGTCCCTCTGAGATGCGGTTTTCGTGTCTCCCAAGGTGAGCAGTGATCTGATCTGGACACTTTGCAGGAATACCAGAAACAACACCTCACGCAGGCAGTAGCACGTTCTCAGTTAAAAATGTGCAAAGAGCCAAAGCTGTGGCACTCTGTGCAGCGGGAAAAAAGCACGGGATGAAATGTGTGTGCAAGGAGAGGTAATGCACCAGCTCCCTCCTGAAGAGCCTCACTCGGGTTTTGTGAGCAGTGCCATGAGCCCACAGCTATTCCAGCAGGGAATACTGGCAGTCTGCAAACCCACCAGCACAATGTGACAGATTTAAGCAGAAGCGAAAAGCATTTTCTCTTAAAAAAACCCCTCGTGTGAGGTGGAAAGTATGAAGGTATCAAATATTTTAACTGCTAAAAGCTCTAGGGAGCTGATGTTCCTAGGCAGGCTTTTTGTGTATCAATGAGTGGTTCAGACAAAGGAAAACCAGAACGGACAGGTTTAGCTTGGAGACTTGGAAATAATTATATTCCAACCAGTCTTAAGAAGGAACATAGAGAGTGTATTAACAATGGATCATGACATAGATTCCGGCACTTAGATGTAACTGCTCATGTAAATTACCAGAAGCAGGTTTTGTGATCCTCCAAGTTTTGTATAGTCATTCACAGCTCATTAAACCTTCAGCGGTGCTGTCATTCACTAAACACAAAGGTAGCTTGGGAACTGCATAATTGAAGTGTTTTAGGCAGACTGCTGTAGCTAAATTTCTAAACAGTAACCACTTACCTGGGGTTTTGTGGAATAAGGAGTAGTGCAGATAATGAATAAGATCCCAGTGCACCCCAGAAGCTTCGCCTTTTATTGAACCTGGTAGACCTTCCCAATGTTTGAGCCTTGCATGTCAAAGTATTCTGTGTACTGAAACAAACTGTGGTCCTGCTGTCCTGCTAATGCTCAGATGAATGTCTAAAGTACATTATCAGAATATGGTATCATGGTCATTTGGCAATGAGGGTAAAAGCAGGTGAGTATTGGGGGCCACTTAGTGACATACTGATAACATCTGCACCTGTGCTCAAACACGGCGTGGAATTCACATTAGGGAGCAACTTAGCTGCCAGAACAAGGAAACAATACTTAGATAATTTATTTTGTATCAAAATGTTAATTAATCAAGAAAACGCCTTTAAGCGTGGCAAGATTGCCTGCTCCTGTCCACCTTCCTTCTCGGACCAGTTTGCAGTGGGGAGCCTCGCCCAAATGAGCATCAGCACCCATCATTGCTTCCAGCCCTGGGGAAAGGATTTCTTTCTTGGGAAAGAAGAGTGGATGGCAGGTCCCTAATGAGGTGAGCAGTGGCCACAGCCAGCCCCACAGTCTGTGAGTCTCATGCTTTGGAGGGATGTCAGCGCTGCACCTCCACGCTGGCAAAGCCACCAGTGTTCCTGACCTCGGAGGGGTCTAACCCAGATAACTTAAGAACTTTTGTGCTTGTCTGACAGAAAATACAGATGTCGCGTGTTTAATGAAACCCTCAGAGCAGCTGCCTTCACTTATTCCAGGTTGCCTCACCCTCACTGCTCCTATAGTCCTTCACTACAACTCTGACAAGTGCAATAGGAGCAGCTACTTTTTCAAGGACTTTATCTCCCCATCCCGCCCTATTTCTTGGTCCCTTGATTGCCTGTGTTGCCTAAATATTAATTCAGCGATCATCTCTCTTTTGGTTTGAACTAATTAGTTTTCTCTCCAAGTTTTCTCTAACACAGGTGTGTTTCTGGGAATCCCTCGCTGAGGTGACTTCTTCCATTCAGCACCGAGGAGGGGAATTTCCCTTCCCTGGGGACAGCACTGTGACAAGCTGCCTGCTCCCAGGAAACTCTGGAGCTGCACAAAGCAAGCCTGGCATTGTAGGACATCCATGCCTTTATTCAGGTGGGCTTCAGCACAGTTCTCACATCATGTCGATACTCACTGAAAAAAACCCCCAAAACAAAACACACACAAAAAACCCCCCCACAAAACCAACCAGACAAACAAACAAAACCAACCCCCCAACCAAAACAAAACCAACCAACCCACCAACCAACCAACCAACCAAAACAAACAAACAAAAACAAACCAACCCCCCAAAAAACAAACAAAAAACCAAAACCAAAACAAACAAACAAACAAAAAACAAAACAAAACCAACAAAACAAACAAACAAAACCCACCCCACCAAACACCAAAAAAACCCCACAAAATGCCACATGAGAGAGTGGGACCTGCATGAGAGATTGGGAGCTTCAGTGTGAAGCTCCAAGGAATCCAGGAGACACTCTGCACGAGCTGTCTGAAATTTGCCATTCACTCCCTGGATGGGAACATAATTAGCATTGCACATAGAACAGTGTGAGTTCGTTGCTTGCAAGGTCCAGACTATAAATACTCCTTCTATATGTAGTTAGTGGCTGTGACCATTCTCTGGTGGCAGATGGAATAACGGGGTTGTTCCTTTTCTCAGGAGAACATATGTCTGTGCTCCTGAGCTTTCTGCCCCAGCCTCCTCTCACTCCCCTTGCAGCAGGTTCTGTGTTCACCTCATGAAATTTCCCCAGAGTGACTTTTGTCTCCCAGGTGATGACTTTTCTTGGTTATGTGGTAAATGTAATGGATAAATTTGGGTATCAAAGATTTGGTCTATTAAAAAGCTACTCCAGGGCATCTCCGAGATTCCAAGAGCTGTGTTGCAGCTGTGAAACCACAACATTTGTGACAGAAATGACATGGCCGGACTGGAGATGGCCCATTCATCAATGACGGGACTCCACTTCACAGCTGCTGACATCTGATATCCATCTTGATAGGGGATCCTGAGGATGATCAAATCTGTACCCCAAAGACGAGATCCAGGAAGACTATCAAATCATCTTTTCATACTTACAGGAACACCTTTCAAGACATCTCCTGGAAATAAAGAGATACATTAATATTTGGACCTTCAATGGGCTTAGCCTCAGGACAAATAAACCATATAAAAAGACTTTACACCCGACCCAGTGTGTGGCTGAGGTTGGATGGTGCCGTTGTTACTGTCACTCTGCACACCCCGCATTCCATCAATGTTGTCCAATTTTATTGTGGCTTTTTAAATTTTTTTTTTTTTAAATTTACTAAATAAATTCTGTTATTTTGAATTGGCCTCTTATCATTTATAACAGTTATACCTACCATGGCCATTTAATTTAAGCCCCTAAATTTGCGAGTTCGCTGTCTGCTTCCCTGGGTCTAAGATACTGCTGCTGTTCAAAATGAGTTTTGCTCTCCCTCGTAGCATCAGCCTGAGGATGATCTGGAGCAGCTTGGCAGGAAACAAACAAGGTTGAATGAAAATGGTTGTAGCCATGAATATTTGAGCTCAGTGACCACTCCAGGATCAGAAGCAGCACCAGAGAAAGAAGATAAAAGCAAAGTCACATTTCTCAGTGACAGCCCATGGAATGAGCAGCTGAAATTTTGTGCAGCCATGGGATGAGGCTCTGAAAAATAAGAGTTAGGGGCTTCTGAAACATAAAATCTTATCCCTAAAGCATTCCTCATTAATTCAGTGTTCCTTTGCTCATGATTTTTTGGGATATATGTACCTCAAAGTACTCCATCATGTTTGTAACAGCTTTTTTAGAAAGTTTTTGGTGCTTGAATAAGCAGGGCACACTCCAATGTTGCTGCTCTGTGCTTTAATTCTGCATTTAGTGCTAATGATAAAATCTTTCTTTCCTAGCTCAAAGCAGGTTTTCATATGTGCGAATGTTCTTGTTTTCCATTGCTAGTCAATGCGGTTCATTGTTTGCCTAATTAATGTAATTATTGCTAATTATGTAATTACTGTAAATACGTGTAATCAGTGATTCTAATTTGTAATTATAGAATTTTGATGTTTATTTGTGCAAAAGTGCTTACAAAACTTAGAAGAAAAATTGGTCATATACAGCAGGTAGTTTTAAAAATATGTAAGAACAAAATTGAGCTTTTATTTTTTGCCAACTGCCAAAAGGAAATTAGTTCTGATTATTTACTAATTGGGAGTGCTTTTTTTCTTTCTTTTTTCTTTCCCCCCCCCCTTTTTTAAAAATAAAGGTAATAATTACATTACAGAAGCCTAAAACTAATTTCTCTTCTCTTATGTTATAGCTTAAATGAGTTAGCAAAAATATTGGATTAGTAGAGTGTAGGTGCCAAATTTAACCTGCAATTACAGTAGCCACTTGAAGTGAAATTACAGCACAAAAATTTTAACCAAAAAAGATAAAAATGCTTTTGCTAAACTCCCTTTCCTCCATCCCACTATAGGAAGTGGGTTATTTACAGAGAACTGGCTATTGCTTTCAATTCAGACATAAAGCTTCTGCTAGGGAGAGTGTAATTACCCAGTGGGAAAAAAAAGTCAGATGGAAATTAGCTTCTTACCATCTGCATATCATGAAATACTTGGCCTATTTGCATATTCTCAGTTCTCCTTCTTCCCCATCCATGGAAACCAGAGGAATTCCTGCAGCCTCAAAATTCTGCTTGGGTCTCTTTAAGCAGAGATCAACAACTTTGGGTTTCAGTCCAATTTTTATTTATTTTTATTTTAGCCGCTGGTTGCTGATATTTATATCTTCTTATTTTGTCAGAGAGAACCTGTTCTGGTGCTATGCAAATTGTTTGCTTTTTTTTTTTTTTTTTTTTTTTTTTTTTTTTTTTTTTTTATTTGGTAACCCAACTGGAAGTTAAAGAAACCTAATCAAATCCATCCTCACTGGATTTTCCATTTCCAAGTAATAAACAAGAAACTCTTGAAAATTTATTTTTGGGAAAATTTATTCTTGTTTGCCAGGTAGATTAGGGCCTCAGAAAGTCAGGAAGGTGTGGGGCTTCAAAATGATGGATGGTGGGAGCATTTTCCAAGCAAGTTTTTCCTTAAGTGTCCACATAGAGACAGGTTGTTTCCTAAGGGTTCTTTGATGTCATCCATTGGAGCTCTTCTCCATGCTTTCTTAGGTACCTTAGGACTGAAAAGTTTGGGTTTAGTTTATCAGCAGAGTTTCTGGGCCTTGACACACAAAACTTTGTTTAATTTGTTTTCTGGAGTGAGCCATGATTTGTCATTTTGCTCCCTACCTGATGTAGAAGTGGTTTTTATACAAGGATAAATTTTGTAAGTGCATCTATTTGTGACTTTCAATGACAAAATGCACAGTATTTTAATTATGTTTTAATGGATTATAAACCTGAAATCTTTTGAGTCTTCCTTTTTAAATGAGGGCCATGGTCTTTAGCTTGGAGCAGAACATTTCTTCTGGATTATACGTAAAATTTCCTGTTACCCACACAGAGCCTAAAACCCCCCAACCCTATAAACATCTTCATTAAATGATGCCTGGAAGCAGTGACTTCCATGTGTTAATTATGTATTATATTAAAAAGAATCTGTTTTAATAATTACTTCCCAGTTTCCATTAGCTCTCATATCATTTATGATGAGATGGTGAATTTTGATTAACATAATTCATTATCTTATATACCTGTCATATCCTTTCTTGAATCAATGCATGGAACATGATTTCTTTTTTTTACAACTTCTTGTTTAAAAACTATGTCATTAGTTTGATTGATTAATTTAAAGGACAGTATTATAATCTAAAAAATGCTGCAAAACACAAGGCCTGAACCAGAACAGCATTGGTGTGATAAGCATGGATGTGATTTCTAAATTCTTAACATTTCAGCTTTGTGATTTAACCAAAACGTTGAAATATTTAATATCTCTAAATACCAGGTCAATCAAATGACCTTGTAATGTACTCTCAGTAGATTTTTTACAACAAAGAAGTGAAGCTGACAGTGTTCTTCATCATCATCAGTCAATGTTTTCCATGCAGATTGATAAGGCCAGCTCTGATCAGCCTTAGCTGCTCATGAGGCTGCAAAATTGTGTGACAAAACAGAGCTTCTGCTCTGGGCTTCCCTTTCTTCTGCTCTGCTGGGAGATGCTTCTACACAGAGTCATTGGCAAGAAAAGAGTTACCCTTGATGTCTGGATTTTGTGCAGAGAAACAGAATTATTTCATTGTTAATAAAATTTATGTAGTGCTGTGCATTTACATAACAGTTTATAAACATTGACATGCTTCCTGCCCTGAAGAAATGAAGGAAGGGAAATAACTTAATTTTTTTGATTTTTTTTTAAAGTGGGTCAGTGCCAGAGGTGCACTAATTAGAGAACAGCCATTGGCTAGAGAGCTGATGTATTATTTTGTAGAAATCTTAGTATCTCACATTTCCTATCTCCCATCAATATATTGCAATTTTTTCAGGGTGAATGGTAAGTCAAAAAATATTTTTCTTGAACATTTTGCCTTCATACAATTTGCCGCTATCACAAGCTACTGTCTCTTACAGTTTTCTTGATGGTTGTGTTTGCATTTCCTCTCTCTATTACCACAGTTGAAAAATGCTCTGGAAATAATACACATTTTCGAAAATATCAAAGCATATAATTTTTCTTTCTGTAGTTTTGGATGGGAGCATGATTGTAACACAGTCTCAGGCTATGGAGTGTAACGTGTTAAAGGACTCGAAACCAGCAAGCACAGCCAATATTCATCTGTGTTTAAGCCCAAAAGGACAAAATTTGCTATGCGTTACATTTTTATAAATATAAGGCTTTTCTCTGCAATCAGCAGAACAACTTCGTTGCAAAGTGGCAGTAAATGAGAGGAGGATTCGTGAGGAAATGTCTTCTGAGCTGCCTCACCAAACCCATCAGGCTCAGTTCTTCCAGCTGCTACAGCCAGCTTTTCATGAGCTGTACCTGTGATGCCTTAAGTTTTCTCTTTCCTGTTTTTCAGGCTCTGTACTGGCCAGGAGTGAAGTTCTGAGCCTTATATTAAGTGTTAGCAAACTCCCTTCACAGAGTAGGGACACAAAACAAATCCTTCTCCTGCTGCACACCAAGGACAACTTTCAGCCCCAAAGCACAAACAAGGGTGGGCTGGAGGGAGGAACAAGAAGGATGGGACCTCACAGCCTGCAGCTGGAATGGGACAATTCAACCCCAATGTGCAAATGGACCAAAACTTATAAAAGTGTGAGACCTCGTGACTGAGCAGCCATTTTGTGATCATTTTGTGAATATTTTGTGTCATTTTGTGACCTTTTTGGGTCCACCTTGGGTGTAGCCCTGGCCAGGCTCTTGTCCTGCCCAAGGTGTATCCTAAAGGCCTTTCAATAAATATCCACTTTATTCTCCAGCTCTGTCCAGTCTCTGTTTCAGGTCAGCCTTCCCAAGGCATCACCTGTGACACTCAAGATGTTGGAAAAAGTGTAATTGCAAGAGGGCAGGGAGTGTCTGCAGCTGTGTTTGTAAAAGTGTCTGACAGCATGGGGATGGACTGAACCAGGCAAGGAGGTTGTCCTGGGGTGACTCTTTGATGTTGTATCCCCAATTGTCTGTTCTGTTTATGCTGTGTGTTAAGTTCTCTACCTTTAAGACTAGTTCAGAGAGAAGGGGCAGAAAGAAGCAGCAGAATTTGTTTTAGATGGGACCTGACTCACACATTGTTTCTCCTGGATGGTGTCTGCAGCACCAAGGGGCTGTGGGGCAGAGATCTCCTGAGCTTTAGTTAGTTTAGCTAGTTGAGGCAGAAAAGTTCCCTGGACTGTTTTTTCCTTTTTCTTGGGACTGTTTAAACCTGTCCTGGACTGAAAACCCCAGAGGAGCCCCAGGAGCTGCACCTGCACTGGGGTCTGGAGCTCCAGAGCTCCATCCACAGCAGGGACTGTCTGAATTTACCATCTCGCTCCAGAACAACCAGAGGTCTCATATTTTCATATTATTCATTCTTTATGCTTGTGGGTGCTTTGTTTGTTAAATAAATAGGTGGGGTTTTTTCCCACTTTTCTTCAAGGAAATTCTTTCCTGGACCAGTTGGTGGAGGGCCCATTTGGGTTTGCTTTTCCAGAGGGATCCTATTTGGGGATTTTCTCCCAAATTTGCCCTAAAACAGGACAGAGGTGCAGCCTAGATGTTCCTCACCCACATGGAACCTGCTCATCCAGGGACAGCCAAGACCCAGCTGATGCATTTACAGAGCCTGTGGATAAAGCAAGCATGAAAAACACAACCAAAGGTAAACAGAATTGACAGACTGACTCCAGTGAAACGTGTGGTAATCTTGCTGGAGTCTTTGCCTTCCCACATTCCTCCCAAGGAGTATGGAGTGTAGGATTGTATTGCTCTCAACCTGCATATTAATGTGCTCAGAGTGTAAGTGCAGTTACAGCCTGGGAAAAAAAGGCTGTTAACTCAAAAATCTTATGGGCTGAGACCTGTGATTGCTCTGAAATACTTTGAGAGACTGAGATAAATGGTTTATTAGCAATTTATCAGATGGTGTTTAATCCCACCTTTCAGACCAGGTGGGTCTGGTGGAGGGAAGGAGGAGGTCAAGCTCAGTCTCTGAAGAAAGCAAGAGCTTCATGACTGGTGAGCAAAAGTCATTCTTATAAATGAAAAGTGCAATGTTATTTGCCTGGTCAGCAGGGAAAAACTGGGAGGAAATATTCAACTTTCAGGAAAGCACTCTCTTTGGCCGTAGACTGATAAAATTGCAAGAGGCTGGAAACAATAAAGAATGGATGTGAGGCACCATTATATTTATGTTCTAGGAATAGTAAATGTTGGAGTTTTGAATCCTCAGTTGTTAGTGTGAAATTATGCAACTATTAAATGTCTTAATTTGCATAATTTTTCTATCATACAAGCCCAGTTTTGAGCACTTCCTCATCTGTCCATTTAGAGATAATGTGAGTTTTGATTACCCTTGAGCCTGAAGGGAGGGATAGTTCTCACAGCATGCAAACAGCCCCACAGAATCTCCTCTTCCTGCACAAACACAGAAGCAAAAACCAGAAATGCCTTTGTAGGTGGAGCCATTGCTACCCAAGTGTCTGTGGAAGGACAAACATCTAAAATTCATGTCACAGGTGGCAGGGTAAAAGTAAGACTTTCGAGGTCAGGGTGGCATTTGGCAAGCTGGTAACTGAAATTTTGATTTTTAGGTATAATTTTTGATAATTATATTAAATGGGAACAATCAGCAGTGCAAAGAAATTCTAGGAAAAGGAGGAGAGGATTGGACTATTTGATATTTTTATGTAAGCTCATGTCCTGAAAGAGTTATATGTGGTTGGAATATGCATGATTCCCTCAGAAATAATCCAAGTGCATGCATGTGAACACTTGTTTTTCACCGTAGTAAATTTAATCTGAAGAGGTGTTGTGGTTGGACTCATGCTTTGAAATAATCCTTTAGAAATCATTTCCTGCGTGGACAAGATTAATGACACTACTCATGGTGTAACAAGCACAGATCCTTTCCCAGCTTCAGGAAACACCAGAACAGTTTGATAGATAAAAGATACATATTCATTTCAGTGGAACTTAAACAAAGAATCTCTTTTGTGTCTCTTTAAACTACAAAAGCACACAGAGCTGCACACAGCATCCTTGCAGATAGCCTTTGTCTGGTGTTTAAGAGTGTTAAAGCATCTCATACTGAGCCTGCAACTTAAGAACTTGTACAAGTCAACAGCTGTGACCTCAGCCAAGCAGGCAACTGAGTTTTCAGATAGCAAGCTGTGCCTCATTCTTCCTTGGCCAGAGCTATGTATATTTAATTAGTGTCCTCTCACCTTCACGCTACGTGTTTTCCCACTTGACGCTTCCTGGCATCAAAAGAATGTCCTTGAGAAAAAGTCAGGCCTATTGACTCCTGAGCATATTATTTGACTTGCTGTTCAAGTAGTCTGAAGAAAGAGCTGGAAATAATGAAAGACACTGCAATGTGGAGCTGCCTTAACTGACAGTGTCAGGTGGGTCGAAGCTATTGAACAGTTCCTATTAAATTAGCTTACCTTCATCTCAGCTAGTTAAAGCTGGCATGCTGACAAATTAGTTGCTTTCTGTATATAAAAGAGGAGAGGCAGGATGAGATTCCCATTTTGTAGCTCAGTGACAGTAGATATGTCACATCACAAGGTCAATAACAATCTGTCCATGGAAGAAATGTAAATGTGTGGCTGGTGTCAATACATTCTGGATTAGGTTGTGAAATATTCATTCCTATATCAGATGAGCTCATTTGCACTAATAAAGACCACTTTATTCCAACCCAGTTAATTACAATGCCTTATATTGTCTGTTTTAAAATCTGATTACAGCTTTTGTTTAGCTTTCCCAATATTAGCTCGGGTGCATTCTATGTGCTATTTCTGTCCAAAGAGTGTTAATAGAGAAAGTTAATGGACATGCCTGGAATGTGAAGAGGGTTAGGGGGATATTTATATATTTATTTTTGCTCATCAGAGCAGATGGATTTTACAGTTTTCTTTAGAGGGAGACTCTAAAACTGTCATAGGCTGTGTTTGACATTCAAATAGAAAATATTATTTTGGTTGGTTGGTTGCTGTTGCTGTTGATTTTCTCATATGGCTAAACTTAGATTTTAGGAACAAAAATGCTTAAAAGGTAAAACTGTTTTTATCACACTGTGATATGCCAAGTGTTGGGCTGGGGGTACTTTGTTTCTCCTCTTGACATACTCCAGACTCTTTCACTGCTGGGTTTTGATCCTAAATTACTTTCTACATAAAGGGCTGAACTTCTTCATCTTTTAGGAGTAATCTCTGGTAAGGACATCACGACCTGTGTTTAAGCACAGTTAGAGCACACTGCTAATTACTGCAGCACTACCTGGCACTGTTCTAGTCACATTACTATTTCTTACATACCAGCATGAGCATTTTAGATGTGTTGAAACAAAAGTATTTTGAAATTTAATTACTGAAATAGCCAGTTCAAATGACTATATCATTTTTGGAGGGCTGGAGAGGTTTCTTCTTTATAGCTGTCCTTTGATAGGGCTGTTCAATTCTATGACATTTTCTGTCTCTTCCTCTTCATAATTTTTAACTTTTTTTTTATTGAAAATATGTGAGTGCTGTAATTATGTCCTGGAGTACAATACTAAACTTGCTCCTGCTGCTTCCAGGATGTCTGTAAATCTGTGAAGTTTCATTATCACTGAATTTAGTCTTGCCAAGTCATTTGGGCACAAACCAATGCTCCAGTTGTGCCACTTAACTTCTGATCTGAAAAAGTGCTGTACTGCACAGGGCTTGGTTTGAGGAGGGGAAAAGATATTTACCACCTCAGTGGCTACTAAACCTAAAAGAGAAAGCTTTAATATCTAAGTTTCAAATTCACAGCATTGTTTTGTGACAATTCTTAAGAATTGTACAGAGTCACAACATTTGAATCTCACTTTCCTCTGAGGAAGATTATGCCAGCTGTAAGTGTACCTTCAGATGTGTCCAGTTTCCATTTGTTTTCCTTTATTTTTGCATTCATCAAACTGATCTAAGTAACTTTACTCACACCTATTAAAAGCTTCTCAGGTGTATTTCACTTCTCCTTCACTTCCAGCAACCTGTGAAAGATTTGTACTCAATTGTCCAAAGAGTTTAGAAGGTGAGGTTTGCTTATCAATAATATTTTTTTTTTTTTTACATCATCTTGCTGAAGGCAGCCTGAGGAATTTTCAGTGCTTTTTTACATCTGTTGCAGGGCCTGGATTCTGCCTGAAAGCACACAAGGAGTTGGTCTGTCCTTGGTAAGGATTCTGGCCGTGCAGGAAAAGTTGACCTGCAGGAAGACACAACCTCCAGTTAATGCCCTCATTTCTCCCATCACAACTCTCAGTGAATCTGGCACGACCCCCTGCATGTTCTGTCCATCCTGTTATGCCAGAAAACCATTTTGTATCGTGGTTTAATGTATGGAGTAAGCAGTCTCTGCATTTCTATCAACTCACATTCCAAACACAACCTCAGTGTCCATTCTCCAGGAGCTAAGCCCAGTAAACAGCATCCTTACATGTAAGGAAGCATTTCCAGGTAATTGTGAATGGGATAATAAATGTGGAAGTGAAAATATTTAATTGAAATATTAAAGCTCCTCTGCAGTTAGACCTTTAATATTGAGGATTTTTATCACTGGGCAGAAAAACATCTGATGTGCAATATACTTCCCAGGATTTATCTTTGAAAACCCTTCCTGTATGACGATTTTGCTCTTGTGTAGGGGATGTTTTATCAATATTTGTACCCATTTAACAATTATACATCTTTAGAAACTGAAAGCACAGTCAAATTGCATCAACATCTAACAGGGAAAAGACACGAACCTCATTATAAATAAATTATCTGGAGTAATAAGAGAGCTGGTGTTCTATGAGCCAGCCATCAGCCTGATACCTGGAGGCAGAAAAGAAATAAAGTCACTGCTATTCCATGCTTCAGATTCTGATGAACATAGAATAGAATGTGGAAATACAAAGATATTAAAAGTATAAATTTTTCATCTGGTGTGCTCAGTAAGCTTGTTCTTTGTGCTTTATCCTGTCTTTCAAGCCTTTGAGTCTCTTTGCTGAGGTTACTGAGCTGTCTTAATATTTTACATCAGCAATAGTTGGAATGAACACATATAAATTATCCACAGGTAGTGGGGGTCTCTAAATGAACAAGCTCTCAGAAGATATTCAGAACACTTGTGGTCCCCAGCTTGCTTTTCCTGATGTCCTCTTTGTGTGTGTCTATGTATTTTTATCAGAAAATATGGAGGACATGTTGGCAAATGCAGTGGAAATTTTTATTTTGTGGAGTTCTCTGTAGAAGCTGATTGTAATTTGTGCCTGACAAAAATTTATTATTGGCAAGCAATTTTAATCAGAAGTGATATGACATCTGCTGTAGAGGTATAAAAGTGCATAAATATTTTTGTATTCTCAGTAGAAAGATAAACACTCCCAGAATATCTCATCTGTGATTTTACTTCTAAAACATCCCCCTACTTTTAGCAACAATTATTATTGACAGATACCACCTATACTGTGTGGCACTCCCTTGAATCCAATTAACTGCACAATCATGCCCTGAGGTATTGCAAATAACAACCCACACAAATATCACTTTTATTGGTCAGGAAAATACTCGTCCTGTTGGAGTTAGCAAAGAGTGGATTCTTTTTCGTGGTGTTGCATGTGTTGTCTGGTACTAAATCTCAGTTTTAGACATATTTCTAGAGGGAAAGCACAGAAACATAGGGAAAGAAGCACAGAACAAATTCCACACTTTCCAGCTGTGAAAATGCAGTTTCTTTGGCGTGTGTGTGGAAAAGAAGGCAGGTTCTTGAACTCTAGCTGCTTCTCAAAAGCTATTTGGTGGTTAGGATCCATTATTCCAGCAAAATCATGTAGATTTTTGTCTGCAATGTGGACTATCTTCTCCTTTCCTTTCATGCTTCCCAATTTGTGATATCTTTCTCCTCCTGTGAGAAAGTTAATCAGAACAAAAAGTGTGACTAGATTTTGTATGCTATCAGGAAAATGACTACAGTGTTCTTTTTAAAGGATTTCTTTTGGCTATTTCTTGAGATTTTTATGTAGAAATAAGGGTATCAAAGTGACATGAGAGCCCTGTACAAGAAATTTTCTTGTGTCTCTCTTTTCAGTAGAGCAAGGTAAAATAAGAATATGGTTCTATAATTAACTAATTTAAAATAAACCATACTATTGGGTTATGGAAAGATATTTCTGGCTTAGACCAGGCTGAAATTCCCTTTTGTGGAGCATAAAAAACCCCTTCAAAGTAACTTCGCTACTCAGCAAAACATTTGATCACATGATCATTGATTTTGATTTTTTCATATCTATTTCTGTGCTGTTTGAAAAGTCTTAAGCCTTATTTATTTAAAAAAATGCCAGAGCCGAGCTCTGTGAAAGTTTCACTGGAAACAAATGAGGCAGCTTACACAGTTCCCTAAAGTTAAGCAATGACTGTGCTGAGCACTTGCCTCAGCTGAAAATGAGATGGCAGGTAGTTCAAAGGACAGAGTAAGGACTCACTGCACAGTCTGTAATGAAGTTTGTCCAAAATCATGCAGCATCTCTGTTGGTAAAGGTAGGGCAGCGGTGACAGAGACTGCCATGAGTGACAGTTTTGATATGACCAGCAGAGGCTGGTGAAATAGATTTTCAGCATGACATCCCATTTCTGCTGACAGAAGGTATATTGCAGTGTGATGGAGGAGATGCTGGCCAGAAATCGTCGGTTGTCCCCATCTGTTTTCAAAACGTTTAGTGATATCTGCAGCAATGAACCCAAATCTCCAGCATCTCATCCAAAAATCGAGCGCACTGTTGGTTTTGGCCAGGTCCCAAAAGCCTTTCTGGGAAGCAGAACCACCTCCTTCTGGCCCAGGAAGGAGGGCTGCCAGAGGTCACCCTCAGTGCCCCCCTGTGAAGTCACCATTGACAGCAGAACCATTGCTTCCCTACATGGAACTGCAGACGTGGAGTGAAAAAACCCACAGCTGAGTAATTCACACTGCACAGACAGAACTCAGATTGTAAAAGTTGGCAGTTGTTGGCCAGACATTTAATAGCTATTCTGGAGTATGGGTGGGTAAGAGCAAGAAGCTGAGGGAGCTTGAAGCTTGGGTTATTACCTTGAGTCAGGCAAACCAAGGAAATAACTCGTTCCCGAGTGATCAAAGGGTAAATGTTTAAATTTTCTCTTTCACTTATCTCCTGCTCTCAGTTTCATGCAGATTTTCTGGTCACAAGTTTCACTAGACTGCTTTTATGTATTCAGACAGTGCTACTGAAGTGCTGCTGCTGAGCTTACAAGTTTTCTCAGAAAAGCCATGAAGCAGGGGCAAAATACTAATGGGATGCTTTGACACTACTCCATCAAATATTTAACCTTTTTCATTTCTTCTTCACACACTGGTTATTCCAGCAGCTCCATTTTAATTGTTTAGGGCTCAATTGTCACAAAGTGGTACACTTGTGACCCACTTTTAGAGACATCTTATCCTTAACAGGCGACATGGGAATGGCAGAACTATGAGCAGCTTCCAGGTTTTTCTTGCTGCTCAGAGGATCTGCTGCTCCAACACTCTTCTTATCCATCTGAAATTTTTTTCCAGCCACATGGTCAGATTTCCGCACAGCACTTTCCAGTTTTGCCAGAGGTTAAAGTTCGAGAATAGTAGATCTCTGTTTAGGAAGAGAGGTATTTCAGATTTACAAATTTACAATGAACCAGATAAATTTTGTGTAAAGGCTTCTTTTAATACCCAGAAGTTCAGACTCAATCTCAGTGGGCCTGGTAACTCAGGTTAGTTTCATCCATGATGTCTGCTGTCCTGGTTGCTTATTATAAACTTACTAGTAGTATTAACCTATATTAATTAAGACCTACCAATATTAATGTTAATTTAAAATTGTTGACAAGTGGCAGGTCCTTTAAAGAGATTTTGCTGGACATTTCTGTACCCAGTACTTTGAAAGTAAAGTTACTGGGAAATGTAGAGATTCTAAGTCCATTGCTGATAGCAGCAATATGAGGCTCCTCTAACCTGAATTTTTACCCAGCCTCCTGGACCATGTGGTTATTGGCAGTGGGAGGCTGCCATCCCCTCATTCTAATTCTGATGGAAATTGCTTGCCCCATCCCTGCTCTGTGAAGTGCAGCTGGTAATAAACTGCCAGCTTGCTCACATTTCCAAATGGCCTTATAAACTGCAGAAAATGCTTCATGTGAGGGAACAGTACCACTATGTGCTTATCTGAATAGAACTGACAATTATAGCAAAATCTGCTGCTCTTTTTTTCTGTTATATACCCTTGCAAGACAGAGAAGTGCTTATGTACAGTTTTATCTGAGTCTGCTGATAGTACTAAAATCTTTTGGAATCTTGATGGAAATTCAATCACTTTTCTCAGAGTTTCCTCACCAGCTTTGTACATGTGCTTTCAGTAGTACCCTTGTTAAAGCTAAAGACACGGGAAGATTTTCATTCAGTGGTCTTTTCAGACTTCCCCTGTCTGAAGATTACATAATTGTTCTGGGGAAAAAGTGGATTGCACAGAAGTGGTGTGGTGGGTTTTTTTTTGCTGTGTGGGTTTTTGGTTTTTTGGGGTTTTTTTAAATTTTTTTTGTGCCAGTTCTGATATTTATTTTATGGTGTGCATTCATCTACTGATAATTATTCAGTGCTCTCTACTAGGATAAGGCATTCTGCTGAATATAAACACTGGTGCAGCTTCTAAAGGCATTAAACAATAGCAGCTTCTTTGAAATGAATAGGAGTTGCAGGTATTCTATCTCTGCTTACATGATTATGTATGAATTTATATTTTATTCGGCTGTCTGTGTGGTACCATTGTGGTTCAGCAAAATTAAATCTATAGGGAAAAGAACTAATCAGATAGGAAGCTGAAACAGGTTATAAATGAGTTCACTATGTAGTCAGGGAAGGAATATAAAAATCATATTCATTGTGGGAAGAGAGAGAAGATTAAAAATAGGTGGTGTGAAATGTGTTACCATTGTTCCCATCCAAATTAAAGTTAGAACATGGGCCATTCATGAGCAAAAGTAGAGAACATGATTTCAGTAAAAATTATCTTGGCTAATCATACTTTACAAATTATATGAAGTCTATTCTGCAGATTAATTCTGCAGAATTAATCACACTAAATGTTAGGACTAGAAATAGCAGGTATCTCGGCTGGGAGTCCAGGCCCCTCTATCATTAGGAATTAAATTATATAATCCTATTTGCAACTGTTACAAGCTTTATTTTACAATTAATTAGATTTCATCCCCGACTATTGCTGTGAAATGGTTATCTAAACACTCTAAAACCTTACTCCCAGTGTGGGCATGATTAGGTAAAATTACAGAATCACTCAATCAATTTAGGTTGGAAAATCGAAATGATGTCATTGAGTCCAACCTGTGACCAGCCCCCACCTTGTCCCCAGCCCAGATTACATTTCAGGCAAATTTTAATATTTCAGGTAGCACATCTCCCAGTGGCACACGAGATTTTTGTTGTTGTTGCTGGAACAGTGTGGATCATGCTCCCACAATCAGTCTCTTAAACACTTCAGGACTTCCCATTTGTATTGTTACATGTGTAGGATTTGCAATTCCTGATAAACAGATCCTGTTTCCAAGTCAGAAGGCACCAGTTGTCTTTGTGGGAATGCATTACCCTGTTAGACCTTTTCCAGTCCCAATTAAGCCACATCCTTCTGACATTTGAATCAGTGTTTTAAAAGCATAATTTTTCTTCCAATTTCAGCTTTCTTAATAAGATATCAGAAAATGTGATTTGATTCCAGCCCTGGTGCTTTTGAAAAGTTCTGATTTTTTCTTTCCCGATAGAAGCTACTTTCTTAAAATAAGTGAGATCTTAGGAGTTGAAGCCATAATTAGAGGTAAATTGCTGTCCTAGGGGAAGATTTGTTCCACTTCCTCATTCATTTTCAGTAAAATGTAAGAGTTAGTAAAGTGTTTTAAGTATACTACATGTTATGCCAGTTTATATTAATTTGTTTTTTGCCTCCCAAGTAATATGATGAAAGGCAACCCAATTTATTATGACAAATGGTACAGGTAATTAGAACTATGTTTAGATCAAATCTATTACTACACTAAATATCCATTTAAAATGAGTAGCAAATGGACTTCATAGTGTGTTCAAACATACAATACAGATAGTAGAGTTCAGAATATCACTGTCTTCCAAAGAAACCTTTTATGAGTCTTATTTAAAAAAATTTTATATTACATGAAGCAAAGAGTTAATACAAAAAGCCTCAGACAACTAAATTTTCCCATAAAAACGATTTCCAAACTAGCTATCTCCACTTTGTCACTTTTTAAGGAATTCATCATTGGATTCAGATATGGTTATGAAGATGTAGAAAAAGATGTTCTCCTCTGCTGTTCAGTGTCACAAGTCTTACAAGTGGGATAACAAATGCTGTGAAGGCATTTATACACACTTTTAGCTTCACAACTTGGATTTGATTTCATTACATTTAATATGTGACCAAACCTCACATATCCCTTGTATGTTGCTGAAATCTTTGTGCTCTAGAGCTGATACCAGATAGATTCTGTATCCATCTGAACTTCAGCTAATGGCTAGTAGGAATTATTCTTGCTGTTTTAGACACCATGATCAGATGCAATGGAAAATGAAAATATTTTTTAAATTCTTCTTGATGACCAAGCTCCATTCCCAAAGGACTTTTGCCCCTTGTCAAGGCAGAGAAATTCTGAGCCTACATCTGAGTTTTTTCCCAACCTGCTGAGCTCTACAGGTGGCCCAAAGTATATCTACAGCATTTATGTCTAAGGGAAGGCAAAAACACCATCCTGCCTTTCCCTCTAGAATTAATAACAAGAGTTCTTCCTTTTTCCTTTTATTAATGTGCTACTGAGTTTGACAGCATATTATTTTCTCGGCTGTGGATGCAATTCCAGCTCATTTGAAGGTTTGGGGTGACTTTTGCCAGGTCCCTTGTTTGCCCCTCCCTGATGAACCCCCAAAATGTTCAGACACGTGGTGCATCAGGAAAGTGTGACAGAGCAAGGTCAGCTGGAAGACATCCCTGGAGCTCTGATGTGTGAGGGGCAGGGATGTGTGAACTCAGATTTACAGGCTCTCTTTTGAGACGTTTCCAGAATATTGCTCATAATACCACCATACTCCATCAATCATCTTTCTATGGGCTTGTTCTAACTCACTTCTTTTAAAAGACAAGAAAAAGAGATATTTACAACCTTCCATTTGTATTCTTAGCATGAATAGAAGCTTCATAGGCACTACTTATGGGGTTTATCTTTTTTTTTTTAGCTTGATTTATCATTTTCCTACTTTTTCTACTATTCTAAGCATTGAGACATACAGGTGGAATTACAAACGAAATGCAACATAAAGGCCAACTCTAATTAAATAAAAAGTGAAAGATTTATTGAATTAGTGTTGTCTGTTCATTGTTGATCAGCCTATCATTAATAAAAATCTGAATATCTTTAAAACAATCATCTACATCCTTTAAAACAGGTGCTCAGTGCCCACATAATGCACATTTTTGTTCCTTTTCTTGTCCTAAGTTATGATACACAAGTAAAATCACACTATTAAGATGGAATTAGTTTCGGTCTGGCTTTTGCACAGAATTTGAAAAGTCTACTGTCAAAACAATAAGAAGAAAAAATCTCCCTGTAATGAGGGAATTATAAGTAGGGAATCAGGGCAAAAAAGACAAAAAGAAGATACAAATATTCTCTCAATCCAGGGTGCCCAAACCGAGGAAGCAAATGCTGGTGTTTTCAGCACACCCACAATTATGTGGGACTTTGTATTCTTATACCATAGCTTAATTGACTTGATGATCTGTAATGCCATATCTATAAGCACGATCAAAATTAAAGCTGTTTGCTTGGGAATTAATGAAGATACCATGCTCCCCAGGAGGAAAATGACCAGCTATGGAAAATCCTAAATTAAAGGGATTGCATAGCACTATGTGGTTTGTGCAACAAAGGCAATTCTAATTTGTATTTTAGAACAGCATTCAGCTGCTCTGACTATCAGACTTTTTTTTTTTTTTTTTTTTTTTTTTTTTTTTTTTTTTTTTTTTTTAAACAATGATGCATTTACATTCCAGCTTCTACCGGAATTGGAACAACAAACAAGTGTGCAGTGGGTTTGTGTATCATCCACTAATCAGTCATTCAATATGAGACAGAACACTCATTTTTTTCAGGCAAGGTTTATTCTCATGTTTTAGAATTTGGTTTTTTGGGGTTTTTTTTTTTTGAGTCCTGGCACTTTCATGTATCTGGATTCTTGATAGCTGAAATTTCTCCATCGGTTTTTCATATTGTTACATTTCCAGCATCAGTTTTGGAGGTTTCCAGTGCAGTGTTCAGACTTTGCTGCTCAGCCCAGCCCAGCAGAACACCTTGCTAAAGAACTCCCTGCTGGCACATCAACCAGGGTAGGAGGGAACAATTTACTGGGAGATTTCAGATATCTTTATTAAGGAAAGTTCAATTGGGTGTTCAGTTCTGACTGAATGCTTCCTAGAAGCCATTTCTCCCTACATGGGTCTATTTTTTCATCTACTTTCTTCACTAAGCCAGTAGGTTTTTTTCACTACTTTTTTTTAGTTCTGTTCCTCTATTCCATAAATGGGCCTCCCATCCCAGTGTCCTGCCTCAATCCTTGCTAACTGCCCCTCTCAGTCTGTGTGATAAGCATAAAAGTGATATTTCATGTCTTCCCATGCTGCAGGAGTACTTCCTTTTGGTTTTTTCCCCCGTTGACTGGCAGCAATTCTGGAATAAAACAATTCTGGAATTTTCTGCTGAATTTGGTGATCTGGTTGTGTTGAGCCCTCTTCAAGTGCAGCATTGTTGTTTTGTAAGCACTATCACCCTTGAATGTATTAAATTTCCTTACGGCAGCCTAAATTTCCTGTAAAAAGGTCTAGGAAATAATGGCTCTATCTACAGTGAATAAAGACAAATAAACAGGTGATGTAAAAAGTTTAAAACCGCTCCTTGTTACAGAGTTTCTCCAGTTAATTAAGGACCATTTCAGCATGAGGAACAACTGGTGGGCCAGTCGGCCATGGTGACTCTACGGTTATGATTTTAATACTTCTTTCCCAATTTCATTCACACTTTGCAGTGACTCATGAAAATTTCCCTAACATACATTTCTGGATTCAGACCGGGGTTTTGTTTTAACAGAAGCTGTTTTCAGGAGTGCAGAGGCAGACTCAGGTCAGGAAGGAGGGTTTGCAGCCTGGGCTCACCCCTCAGTTCTCTCCAGGGAGCCCAAAGGCATGGGATTCCTCAGGGTGAGACTGGCTGACCTGTAAGGACTGAGAGAACACCTTCTCATCTCTGCCTGCTGCTTATGAAATATAATATAATAAATTTAAAGGGCGTTGAGCCATGGGTTCTATTGAATGCAAAGGAAACAAAGGAAAGCACAATTTCAGTGAAAAATACGTCCATAAGTAATTCCTTGGGGACTCGCTATGGTCTGGGGATTAGGTTTGGGATTACTTTCAGAATTTAGCAGTGAGTTATTGTGTAATTTTTGGTAAACCATCTAAGCTTGGAATTTTAAGTTTTCTATTGAGAACTGAGGTTGATAGTTTTCTGTCACATGCATTAACATCTGTAAAGCATGCTGTGCCTTTTCTTCTCTGCATTAAATCAGCTTCTCCAGGTGCCTGGATTTCTTTTTCTTTATATGTTTTTAGAACTATATAATTTCTTTTCTCCTCAAACTGTTCATGAGAAATGCCCTCCTATCTTCTAGCCATGGAACAGAATTATCATATATATATATATATATATATATATATATGTATGTATATATGTATGTGTGGATGTGTATAGTATTCAAACCAAAAACATAGCTATGTTTTTGGGAAATATGGGAAATGAACCAATACAAATAAATGAGTCCCCCACATAAATGAGGAGAGAAAGAGGGAATAAGCCAATTGGTTGTGAGTTAATGGTTGCTGATACCTCTTCTCTTTAGTAACATGTGGTGTGTGATCCATGAGATAGGACTTTCTTGTGGGTGTAATGTAGGAATTCACCCCACCCTGAGCAGGTGTTGCCATATGAGGAAAAGTTCACCCAGAAACTTCCATGTTCTCTTCCCTGTAAGTGGCCAGGTGCCAAGCAGAGATACAGGCTGGACACCTGGACCTGGACCTCAAAACCTGTTGGCAATTTCATTGGGCCAGGTGCCCAAAAGCCCACCTGGACCATTCAGTAACTTGAAAGACTGAACAGAACTGCTCAGTGCTTTTTTGGACTGCCTAAACCAGTGCAAGAGTTCTCTCTGCACTGTGTTTGG